>NW_022103927.1:4339964-4343145 GCF_000313985.2 Echinops telfairi | reverse complement strand
CACACACACACACACACACACACACACACACACACACTGCCAACTACCAGCAAGGGACCACGGCCCCAGAGAGGGTCCCTGGGGGTGAGCTGTAGGGGACCTTCCCCTATAGCAGCTTGCTTGGCCCTTTCTATGGGGGTGGCCCTCAAAGTCCTTCTTCAAGGGTTTTCAGTTTGGTGCCTCCATGGCACTTAAGCCTTGACCTAACCCCCTGTCCACCTTGCTCTCTCCCACTTCTGCCCCTTCTAGAGCCTTCCGCCGGTGGGTGGGCCCACCTGTGTCCACGTCAGTGTAGCGGCCCAGGGAGCGCTCGGAGACCCGGTGGCCCCGGTCTTGGTCTCGGCGTCGCTGGTGGTGTCTCTGGTTCTCATCAGGTGGCACCCGCTCCAGGGAATAGTCATCCAGGCGGCGGGCCTTGGGGCCCAGCACAGAGGCCGAGCGCTTCATGGGGCTGGTGTCTGAGATCGTCTGGGGGGTAGGGGAGGGGGTGAGGACAGGCCAGGGCTGTGGGTCAGGCAGTGAGCCATTCCCTCCTGCCTTCCCATGGTCCCTTGACCCAGGCAGTGGTCGGAGTGACCATCTGGCATAGGGTCCAGGTACTGAGGCCCTCAGGATCTGGTGTGCCCATCCCAGGAGGTCTGGCCCCAAAGACAAGGGCTTTTCCACAGTGCTTCGTGGGTTCTGGTCAGGAGGTCTGAACCTCCTCATGCCTTGCCCTCCACCCCCCACGCCCCCCAGCTCAAGGAGGCCCCTCCAGGGACAGGTTCGATGGTAAGAGGCCATCTTTTGGGTGCTCCCCATCCTGGTGCCCACCTGGCAGTCCCTACATGGGACAGCCGTGTCCCCCATGTTAGTCCCCTGCACCCCAGTTCTCTCCTTCTAGGCTGGCTTGTTCTCCCACTACCCAAGTGTAGGGAGCCCCTGAGGGGCCACCCTTACACTTGAGGCCCAGGGACTGTGTCTCATCTTTGGCTTGCACCCATGGGCTCGTCTCTTAACCCACAAGGGGGGCCCTGCATGGAGAAGGCCCCTGAGCCTCTGCATAGGCAGAGGGAGGAGGAAGACGGGGTGACATCCCTAGGTCTTGGCCCAGCTGAGCTGCTGGTGGTGGCATTGCCCAAGGAGGAGCTTGAAGGGCCACCTGGCCAGAGGGGAGAAGGGATGAGGCTCTGAGAAAGAGGGCCAGGGTGGGCTGGCAGGCCAGGCCTCTCAGCAGAGCTGGTCCCCCTCCCAGCTTGGGACTCTGAAGGGGATGGGAGGCCCACCCTGCAGGGTACACAGAGGACACAACACATGAGGGTGGGACTCCACAGAGGGGGTGTGTCTGCAAAGAGAGGGTGGGGTCTGAGGGAGGGGGTTGAGATGACGGGACTCCCACAAGGGGGGGTGGAAGAAAGAGGGGGCCGTTGGCCAGCAGGGCAGTAGGCGGTGGGTACATACACTGAGGTTATTCCCACGTGGCCGGCCCCTTCTCCTCTGTCACAGCCCCACGGGATGGTGCACACAGAAAAAACAGAAAGAAGAAAATAAATATAAAAGCCCGGAGGAGTGGGGAGTCAGAAGGTGGCTGCGGGGAGCTGGCACAGGAGGGGACAGGGACCTGAGGGGGCGGAGATGGGAGAGAGGAGAGAGAGATTAGTGTGCTGCTGGTGGTGGTGGGGTGCCTCTGGGTTGGGCTGGCCGGGCGACCCTCCCATGGGCACATGGCAGCTGAGTTCAGAGGAGACAGAAGACAGACAGACAGACAGATGGCAGAGGCACGAGACCAACAGATGGGCTCCAGTTGGCACTTGCTCAGCCCCTCCTCAGGCCCAGCAGCTCAGCTGGGGCAGCTGGCCCGGGGGCCACATGCAGGCGGGGTGCTCAGGTTCACAACAGCCAGAGGCCAGGCCCTTGGGGACTCTGGCCCCCCAGAACAGCACAGCTATCCTTCCCCCCAACATGTCGTGCAGGGACGCCACGGCACACCACGAAGGAAGCTCACCCCAGCCAGACATGCCTCCCAGCCTGCCCCTAGGCCTCAGCCCTCCACCCTGCTCTCAAAGCTTGGGGTGCAGGGGTATTAGTGGTCGGGTCACCTGCTCTCTGGCCAGGTGGGCAGCCAGCCATGCTTCTGGCAGCTCTGGCCCAGGATCTGGGGCAGACGGATCACCAGGCCCCCAGCCTCTTGTCCTGCCCTCCCGCACCTGCAGCTGGTGAAGCAGCCACATGTACATGTATCAGGCACACACCCTTGCCCCTCCAGCAGACCTCACAGAGACCAGACAGGAAATACGAACCCCAGCTGTCCACAGGCCCACCCCAGACTCTGCCCTTTACCCTTCCTGTCCCTGACTTGAAAGGCTGTCCAATTCCCTGAGCAGATCCACACGTGTGTGTCTACATGTGCCTGTGTGTGCTTATGTGCATGCGTGCATGCCTATGTGTGTATATGTGTGCATGCTCGTCTGAGTGCATGTATGTGCGCATGTGTGTCCTGGTGTGGGCATGTGTGTGTGTCTGCGCACATGCGTGGGTGCGTCGTGCACTTGTAGAGAGTCTCCTCAGCAGGGTTCACCCAGGGCTGAGTAATTATCCTCTACGCTGCCCTCTAGAACTGGACCCCAAACCCCAACGCACCTACTCAGCCGTGACCCCACCTTTCCCCAGCCCATGGGCACCCCTCTGCTCCCAGGTTCAGGCCTCCATCGGGCGGGGCTTTGAGGGGGAGGCCTTCAGTGCTCCAGGTGTGGCGGGCAGGGCCTGCCCTGGGCTGGGGTCGGTAAAAGCCCTCACCTGGTTCTCGGCAGGGAGGCGGGGCATGGAGGCGGCCCGGGCCTGGCCCTCCATGGGGAGGTAGTGCTCACTGTCCGAATAGCCGTCTCTGCCCATCTCTCGCATCTCCACAGACTGTCGGCAGATGGAGGCGGTGAGCCCCAGGGCGCGCTGGGCTGGCTGGGGGGCGGGGAAGGAGGGGGGGCGTGGGTGGGGAGGGGAAGAGGCACCTGAGAGTTGGGCTGGCTATTGGGCATGTCCGTTGGCGGTCCCCGCTCCGGCATCCACGTGCTAGTCTTCTGGAACATCTCCTGGGCCCGCTGGGTCACCCAGGACGGGCTTTCCTTGAGACCCCCGTCATGAGCCATGCTAAGGGGAAGGGGACAGAGGGAAGATGGCCGTGGGCTTCCGGGGGCTCCCCCACCCC
>NW_022103927.1:4338155-4339864 GCF_000313985.2 Echinops telfairi | reverse complement strand
CACAGGCCTCCTCCTGGGTCCAGCTGGGTGGGGGGGAGGGCGTTCTGGCCAGGCCCACCCTCCTGCGTCGGAGAGGGGGGCTCCATGCGCTGGAACATGAGGGGTGTCCGGTTCTGGGAATGCAGAGGGCAGTGTTTGTGTGTATGTGGGAGACCGTGGGGAAGGGGTAGAGCCAAGTCTCTGGGTAGAACGGCAAGAACTCATGGGGAGACGACCTTGGAGGGTGCCCCCTACCCCGCACCAGGGCTGAAACCCGAGAAGTCTACTGACACCTCCAACACACGCACCCTGCTCCAGCAGGGCCCACGCTCCTTCCAAAAGTGCCCAGGCTCGGCCCCCATCCTGTCAGTTCCCTCTGTGGCCACCAGAGGGTGCCACCAACATGCGCCGTTAGGGCGAGTAGTCCTTGGTCCACTCAGGCCTCTAGGGCTCCCACGGACACAGGGAAAACCCCACATCCTCCCTGGGGCCCACGGCTGCTGCATGGCCGACCTGGTCATTTCCTGCCCTCGTCTCCGCCCACTGGCCTCCTCGCTGCTCCCCAAACTCACCAGGCACGGCTGAGCCTCAGGGTTGTGGCACTGGTGCTCTCTGTGCCAGGAGGGCCCTTTCTCTGGCCAGACTTCCTTCAGCTTGGCTCACAGGTCACCTCCTCAGGGAGACCCCTGTTCCCTGTCCCCTGAGTACCCTTTCCCATTTGTCTCAAAGAGGCCCCCCGCCCTCCAGCACCGTGTCACCTGATCCACGAGAGCCGGACTCAGGAGGGCCTCTGTGCCCCACTCCACCTTGCAGGGATCTGTCCGGGCATTGGCCCCCCCACCCCTGTCCTGATTGGTGTCTGTGGGTTGACCAGGGCCCTGAAGCCCTGGGCGGCATACCTGCTCCTCACGCATGGCCTGCAGCTTCTTGGCCTTGCTCTGCCGGTAGTACTCCATTATCATCATAGCAGCGTAAATCTTCCCCACTGTCAAGTCCGTGGCTGGGGAGGGAGGGCTTATCGTGGGGAGGGCGCTCCTTATCCGCACCCCCCAGCCCAGGCCAGAGCCCTGGGGCAAGGCTCTTACACTTGTGAGGCGTGACCAGCAGGTCTAGCGTCTTCTGGGACAGGTTGGGCCAAATGGCCATCATCTCCTTGCGCAGTTCGGCGTCCATCTGCTGCTTGTCAGCTCCGCCTGCAACGTGGACACAGTGGCTCTGAGCTCGGGAGTGCAGGACAACGCTGTCCTGGTCCCCATGGGGTCCCCAGTGGCCCAGGCTGCCTGGAGGAGGGCCTGGCATCAGGAGGAGTCACGAACCACAGTGGGGCTTGCACTGGTCACCCCTCCCCTTGCTGTGCCTCAGTCTCCACTCTGTGCAACGAGGGGCCACAGTCCCTGCCACACTGGGTCATGTGTGTGCCACGGGTCTACAGGGCCACCCAGGGAGGCTGGGACACCCGCAGGTCCCTTGGCTCCCTGTCTACCTGTTCCCACCCACATCCTTGGTGGGATTTGGCTCCGTAGGGCTCTCCTAGCCAGGGCTTGCTCAGGCAGTGGCCAGGGTTCTGGCCCCTCTGCCATTTGTAGCAGGAGGGTGGGCCTTGCTGGCCCCTTGTGGGGGCTGGGGCCAGGGCCAGTGTGATCAGTGACATGTCCTGTGGGGCCCGGGCAAAGGCCTCCAGTGTGGCCGCTGGTGATACTCTCAAACCCAGGGGGCCTCAAACTACGGCC
>NW_022103927.1:4336161-4337875 GCF_000313985.2 Echinops telfairi | reverse complement strand
GGTCTAACCCCTCACCAGCTCATGAGGGGCACGTGATGAGTGTGGGGAACTAACACTCAGGGACACATGACGAGGACTATATCCCCTCACTCAGTGGTTCTCAACCTTCCTAATGCCGCTACCCTTTAATAGAGTTCCTCACATTGTGGTGACCCAACCATAAAATTATTTTCATTGCCACTAAATAGCTGTGATTTGCACCGTTCTGAGTTGTAATGCAAATCTGATATGCAGGATGTATTTTCATGGCTACAAATGGAACATAATTAAACATAATGAAAGCATGGTGATGAATCACAGAATAATAGGTAGTTATATATCGTGAAATCTTTTCTGATGGTCTTAGGCGACCCCTGTGAAAGGGTCGTTTGACTCCCAAAGGGGTTGTGACCCACAGGTTGAGAACCGCTGCCCGAGGACCTCAGGCCCATTTGTCATGGGGGCACGGCAGGCTCCATGCCAACAGAGGTACCAGCCGGGCCCCATGTGTTTCAGAATCACTCCCACCAGTGGAGGGGACACTTACCATAGCCTGTCTGCCTGTAGTGTCCCTGCCGGGCCAGCCCCCTACCTGAGTGACTAAGGTGTGTGTGTGTGCATATCTAGGGCACTGGGGCCTGCTTGGTATCACTGAAGTCTGTCAGTAGCTGTCATGGCTTTCCCCGGTGCCTGTCCAGGTGGCTCCTAGCACCTACATCACCTCTGTCCTCTCTACCCTCACCCTCTCCTGGTTGCCTGTGGGCCCCCCTGCCTGAACCTTCCTTCCAGCAGATGTGGGTCACAGCATGGGCATGTGTCGGGTGTACTTGGAAGCACAGCCCCTTCCCTGGTCTCCCTGTGTGTCTTCAGGGGACAAACACTTAGGAAGGGACTCTTGTTCACATGCAGGGAAGCGGTGGACTGGCGCAGACACCTCTTCCCACCATCTCCACTCTGTTCCTCATCTCCGAGCCCGTCAGCCACGTCCCTCCCTTGCTCAGACCCTCTAATGGCTCACACTTCCCTGGACGCAAAAGCCCATGTCCTCCCCGCGGCCCCTTCTGCTCTTCAATCCCTCTCCTTCCTTCCTCTCCACTCAACCCTGCTGGCCTGGGTCACCCAGAGCCCCCATGTCTTGAAGAAAGGTCTGGTCTTTGACCGGGAGATCACCTCTAAGCCCTCAGAAGCGCCTGCCTGACCGGTCTCGTTTGCTTATTGAGGTCTAGAGTCACATCAGATGGTCTCATAGTGTTTGCGCCACGGGGTATCCATTTGCCCTTTGAAGGGGCTGCAGACAGAGTAACAAAGGCCGACCACGACCATGTGGGTGTCGGACAGGGCTGTGAAACTGGCCTGGGCCTCAGGGCTTGGCTGAGCTTCCTCAGTTGGCAATACCCTGGGGCCGGGGGAATCACAGAAGCTGACACCTGTCTCTCCTGAACTCCATGCCACACACCTTTTCCCATAGCTGAGTTTGGTCGGAACTCTTCTGAGTGTAGAAGTCTTTTGGACTCCCGGGACCTGTTCTAGAGAACCACTGAACCCAAGGTTGGTCTCGGGAGCCCTCAGTAGCAACAGCTGGTTTATGAACGGGCCCGGAGGCATGAAGGGTTGTCCCAAAGGTGGGCTGCTCACACCCACCCAGCGCCTCTGCCAAAGCCAGGTGTGAGGACCTACTTTTTTTTTTTTTTTAATTAATCAATTTATTGGGGCTCATACAATTTATCACAATACA
>NW_022103927.1:4334390-4335825 GCF_000313985.2 Echinops telfairi | reverse complement strand
TCCATTCCCCCTTGCTACCTCCCCCTTCCCTCCTGGTATCACCACTGTCGCCCCCGGTCCCGAGAGGCTCCTCCGTCCTAGATTCCCTGCGCTTCCAACTCCCATCCGCACCGCTGTGTATCATCTGGTCTAACCAGGTCTGCAAGGCGAAACTGGGGTCCTGGTAGTTGGGGGGGAGGACCTACTTTTAAGCAAGAGAACGTTACAGGGCAATTCCTCGCTAGGACACGGGGTCCCCAAGAGTTTATATGCACTCAGTGGCCTCCTGACAACAGGTGGCTTAAAACCAAGGAAACGTATTCCCTCAGTTCCAGAGACCGGAAGCCCGGAAGCAACGTGGAGCCAGGGCTGAGTGCCCTCTCGCTACTCAAGGGGGCGTCTGTTCTTGCCTCTCCAGCTCCCGAGACTGTCTGCATTCCTGGGCTTGTGGCTGCATCAATCCAACCTCTGCTGCCGAGGGCACATGGCCTCTGCCTCTTCACCGTCTCTCTCTCCCCCGTGTATCTCTTACAAGGATGCTTGTCCCTGGAATTAGGGCTCATTTCAAGATCCTTAACTGTGTCTGCAAATAAGGGTCCCAGGATGATGACTAAATAGATCTTCTGGGGGCTTCCTTTCAGCCCAGTGCGGAGCCCTGGTGGTGTAGTGGTCATGCGTGGGGCAGCTAACCACAAGGTGGGCAGTTGGAAGCCACCAGCTGCTCCAATGGAGAAAGACGGGGCTTTCTACTCCCATAAAGAGTGACCATCTCAGAAACCCATGTGGGCAGTTCTGCCCTGTCCTATGGGGTCACCAGGAGTAGGAGTCGATTTGACAGCAGTGAGCGTTTTCTAATTCAGCCCACTGCACCAAGCCATACGTCATCCACTGGCATTAGATCATGGAGCTTGTTATTTATTTTCTGTCTCCCAGAGTAAAATGGAGACTTGCCAGACCAGGCCCCCATGCAAAAAAAACCAAACACAAAAACAAGAAAACCAAAGCAAATCCAAGCCCCCCCAACACAGGTCTCCGGAGGGCCATATCAACTGGATGATAAAAGCAGGAAGTACCCAGGACTGGGTGCTATTGTTAGACCTGTTGTGCAGGCAGGCTAACCGGAAGATGCTGGCTACTCAGTGAAGATGCTTCTAGAAAACTGCCGTGAAGGCATGTTGCAGATATAGCTAAAGTCCGGTCAACTAGTCTTCAGATACAGGGATGTTATCTAGGTGGTCCACAGCCCATCAGGGGAGCCCCTTCAAAGCAGAGTTTTCTTGGGTTATAGCAGGAGAGAGAGCCAGAGAGGGAGCTTGATGCACCATTGCTGGTTTGAAGGGGGTGGGGTGGGGGTGGGACACCCCCAGCAACTTGAGAGTTGCCTCTCGGAGCTGAAGAGGATCCTAGGATCTGAGAGTGACCATCAAGGAAAACAAGGATCTCGGTCCCACGGCTG
>NW_022103927.1:4330507-4332385 GCF_000313985.2 Echinops telfairi | reverse complement strand
CTCCCATGATGAGGGTGTGGTCTGCTTCTAACATAAAGAGATGCTGTGGGAAAGCTTGCTTCCTTTTTGCAGGATTTGGATCCTGCATCTGGCTCACTGACCATGCACGGGTCCTCCTGCTGTATTGCCTGGTGATCCTGGAGTCATCGGGGCCTGCTGTCTTACTTGCTGACTTGGGATTCTTTCACCTCTGCAATCCCAAGCCTGCGGTCTTCCCATTGATCTTGGGCTCATTAGACTGCAGCTTTGTTAGTCTGAAAAAGCCTCCGCTCTGACAGCTGACCCACAGACTTGGAACTTGCCCGGTTCTTTCTAAACATTTAAAAACATTTTCCCCTCCCCCTTCTATAACGATGTGAGTCAGTTTCGTGACACAAACTTCCCTCTCTCTATAGAGGCGCATATAAGCCTCACTGGTTTTGCCTCTCTTGAGAACCCCGTCTGAGACAGTGGCCTGGTTTGAACACTGGGCTTTTGCAGATGTCAGGTAAGACGAAGACCCAAGTTCAATATGACTGGTGTGATCCAGAAGAGGAGCTGCACAGCGACGGAAGGAAGCTGGAAGAGCCCAGGAAAGACCCTAGAGCAGCGTTTTCCCTAGTGGGCGGTCCCCCTGGAGGGGCCGTGCTAGAAGAATCCAAGAGGGCAGCAAAAGCAGATACGGACCACTTGAACATGGATTATGGGCCACGGTACGCAAGTATTTACTGTATATAATTGTGTATCAGCCATTTTTCAGCATATTTTTATGCCGTTTTTGTGGTAAAATTAGGTGCCTTGGCTGATATTCAGGATTTTTGGAAAGAGGGCTGATAAGTCAAATAAGTTTGGGAACCTATATCCTAGAGCCTTCAAAGGGATGGCGACCCTGTAGTCACCCTGCATTCCAACCCTGTAGACACCCCAAGTCCCACCGAGTGTAGCGGGATGGTACAGATCCACTAAAACTGGGGTTTATAAAGACTGTACATGTAAAATGAATGAAGCTGGGGTCGCATCTGAAACACTGACTCCGTTCGGTAGCTCCAGACCTGCGAGAGAAGACACTTCTGTTGCCTTAAGCCACGCCACATGTGGCACTTTTCCCCGGGGGACACCTTCCTTGTGGCCTTGTAGGACCCTGGGCAGCCTGGCACAGGTGTGAGGGAGCGGTGTGGGCAGGGTTGCAGTCGCTCTGTGTGTGATCGTCTGCTTCACAGCTCAGGTCATGAACCCAGCAACGGAAGTGTCCGGAGAGGCCAGGGTAGGTGGGGCAGTGATTCCTCCTGACTTCATCCCAAGGGCACTGCCACTCACCCTCTGAACACTGGACCCCGGGTAGGGGGCCTACCAGTGGATCAGCTCCCCTTCCACTAACCAGGGAGTGGCAGAGCTAACAAGATGGCCAGACCTGGGTCTGAATGGTGATGGGCATAGTGGTCTAGGGTGCCTGCCTTGACCTTTTTGCACGAGAAAGAGAATTCCACCTTCTGCCAGCCTGGTCTTGAGCTTCCTTCTGGCTCTCTTTGGTGGCTCCCTCTGCTGTGTGCCAGCGCCTCACCTGGGTCTCTCCTGCTTTGAAAAATGCCTGCCCTCCCTCCACCTGGCCTCCCCACGCTGGCCCCCAGAAGCAGCTGACCGGTTCCTTCTCCTCCTCTCCTCCAGTGGCCTCCACTCCTCCTCCCCTGCCCTCAGCACCTGGAAGGACACTCCCCTCCAGGGCTCAAGTTTCCATCCCTGGCCGTGGGTGCCCTTCCCAGCAGCCTCAGGGGCTTGAGCCATTCCCAGCACTCTGAGGGGCCACCCGTTCGGCCCTCCCCCCACTCCCATCTTCTCCCCGTCACCGGGTTGGTCCTGCCGGTGGTCATGCTGCCCTTGCCCCTGCTCTCCCAGCAGGCA
>NW_022103927.1:4320211-4329986 GCF_000313985.2 Echinops telfairi | reverse complement strand
CCTGACTCTTCTGCCTCACGCTGCCACCCCTGTCGCCTTGTCTCTGGAGACCTGCAGGCCTCCGGCTCCTTATCCTGGGTCCACTCGGCCACCCTGTCTTCCTGGACCCACAGCTGCTGGAGAAGCCACCACCTGACAGTGCCATCTGTCCCTGTTGTGTTCTGCCTCCAGCATGGCTCCCATGGCTCTCACTGTGGGAGCCAGTGCAGTCTGGCCTGTGGGGTCACCTGCCACCCACTCTCCCTCAGGGCCTTTGCACCTGCCTTTCCCTCTGCCTGGGGTACTTCCCAGCTCACCTCCTGCAGAACTAGACACGTGGAACTGAGTAGTGAGCCGGAGAGTTGGGGGGCATAGCAGGGGCAGTGCCCCCCCCCGCCCACTCAGGCTGGCGGTGGGAGTCACCTGGTTGCCCCGAGGCCCTGTTTCCATAGAACCCCTGCCCTTACCCTTAGCGATCTTGATGTCCAGGGCTGTGCGGATCAGGGCCATGAGGGTGGAGTTGAAGTGCACGGTGTTATCGTCTGCCACTGGCAGGTCCATCCGCAGGAGCCTCTACAGAGAGCCGGAGGCCAGGCATCACTCCCAGGCCCGCTCCTGGTTCCCTGCCAGCCAGACCCCTCCCACACAGGCCCCAGGAAGAACTCTGAGGCTAGAGGCTGAGGTACGACCCCCCCTCCCCTGGGATGGCCGGCCCCAGGCCACTCCTGCTGCCCAGTCTGTGCCCTGGCCTCTCCCTGTGGTCAGGGCCCCTGCTCAGATCTCGCCTGGCCCCAGAGTTCTTCTGGAAGGCCCTTCCGTTCAGACTCCAAAGACGAGCGGGCACAAGGCCCCGTCCACAGCAGCACGAGCAGCAGCAAGCAAGGGGCCTCGGCCCCCCGCCACCCCCCAGCCGGGCCCAGACCCAGGCGGACCAGACGGCCACAGACCCCAGCATGCCTGTGAGCAGCGGCCCCCCAGGTCGGGCCCCTCTGGGACATGCAGCAAGCCGGACACACAGCAGCACAGATGGCGCATGCAGACGGAATTCGAGACTCATTCATAGCTCCGTGGGGCGGGGGTGTATCTGGGCCGCCCTGGGGCCAGGCTCTGCAGTGGCGGCGGGGAGGGGCATCCCAAGGTCGGGAGAAGACCGACTCCCAGCGTCCCAAGCAAGGGCTCTGCTTGCTGCTGGGGGGCGCGGGAGGGCTGGTGTGTACCAGCCCAGGCAGAGGGTGCATGGAGAGTGAGGGGGGTCCGGGGGTGTCAGGGAGATACAGACACACACCAGCAGGAGACAGAGCTGGAGACAGGAAGGGAGAGGGCAAGTCCAGAGTGGGGCACACGGGGTGGGGTGGGGGGTGGGGGGCAGTAGGGACACAGGCCCAGTCGGGGTTGCTGTGTGCAGGTTGTGGACCGCGCCAAGGATTCCCAGACTCAGAAGCCTTTGTGCGGTTCGTGTGAGGGTAGGAGAGTATCCCGTTCTCAGCACACAGGTGTATTCCCACCATCAGACAGACAAGGAGGGTCCTTTGGAAAATGGGTCTTTTCCAACTCTGCACAAAACTGCCTTTGGGCAGCGGGGGCTCAGTCCAGAGCTTGGAGGGGGAGGCTAGATCCCCCTCTCTTCACGCACATACATACGTCCTGGTGAACAGAGACCAGAAGGGGCACGTAAGGGATTGGGGGGTGGGGTGGGCAGACGCAAGGAAAGGGTCAAGGACCCTGACCTGGACTGGGGAGGGTGTGTGGGAGGAGACAGAGGGGGCGAGGCACACGGAAGGGTGGGAGGGCTCAGGAGGCAGTGTGAGCCGGGATGGAGGGGGGGATGGGATGTTCTTTTTTGGGATGGGGAGGGGAAGACTTCAAAAGTCATCCCTGAACATCTTGCGAACGAGTCTGAAGGAACAGAGCGTCTGTCCTTGGGCCCCAAGGGAGATTTGAGGAGGGGCCTAGAGGGGGGGCCTGGGCCAGCTGCCTGGCGGCAGGCCCCTCACCCTTCAGCCAGCATGCACTGCCCCGTTGCTGTGGTGCCTGCCCGCCCCGGCCCCGCCAAGGCAGCGTGCATGGCCTGCATCAGGTGCCACGGTCCAGGGGTCCAGCTGCGGCCCGCCTGCCCACTCTGGAACAATGGAGAGGTATGTTGGGAGGTCTGGGCGAATGGGTGGCAGGGGGCAGAGCTGGGAGCTCCAGGGGACCGGGGGCCTTGAGTAGGGGGTGGGGAGGAGAGGCTCTGGGGTGGGGGTGGGGGCTACCTGGTAAATCCCCCCCAAGGTCCTAGGTCAGAGATCAGCTTCAGGTGTGTGTGGGGAGAGGTGTCCCGTTAGGGGGGGCGGGTTCCAGAGAAAAGAATCAGGAGGTGGGGCCAGTGCCAGGCCAGAGAGTGGCCCGGAGAGGGTTCCCCGCCACTCCTGGAAGCCAGCTGGTGTCCAATTTGGTGCCCAAGGGGGGACAGGTTCGAGGGGATCTGGGGGGGCTCCCCTCCCCCCTGGTGTATTGGCCATAATGGAGTCTCTGCAAACACGTAGACACTCATCAAAAAAGACGGACACACTGTACTGGTTAGGGTCGGGGGGGCACGGGGTCAGGACCAAAGTGCTCAAGGAGAAAAGAAAAAGCAAAAAGAGTGGGGGTAGGGGGGTGGATAAAAACGAGCGAGAGAAAGAGTAACGCTAGAAAAAGAGATGTGGTTGTTTCCGGCCAGCACTGAAAAATCCCCCGTGGCCAGCGGGTGGCAGCGGTGGGCAGGGTAGTCTACCTTGTAGGCCACTCGGGCCGGACACTTCTTCCCCAGACCCAGGGGCGGAGACATGTGTCTCAACATCTGGTACATGTCCGGGTAAGCCATGCGGCCCCTGGCAGCACCGAAAACGGAAACAAAAACAAGGGGGTGGTGGGGGTGGGGAGGGGGACGGAGGGCCAAAGAAAGAGCGAGAGGGGTGGGGGAGGGGGAGAAACAGGAGAAGAAGAAAAAGATAAACAACAAGAAAAAAAAATCACGAGCCAAAAAAAGAGAGAGAGGAAGATGCAGAGGACGAGATAATAGGTATTTCAAATAAATGGAAAAGGGGCAGGAAAAAAATGGAAGAAAAGGTCATTAAAAAAGAAAAGAAGAGAAAAGAAAAAGATTATTCCACTGCTCAGGAGCAGAGAGGGAGAAAGAGAGAGAAAGAAGTCAGGTTGCATTTCAGTCTGAGCTATGGTTCCGGAGGCCCTGGAGCCGAGCTCTGGCGAAATAGATCTTTTTACAGTGGCGTGGTTGGGGGCCTGTTTGTCTTGGGTTTGGCTGAGGCTGGTCTCTGAGGGGGCCTAGGAGAGGAGGAGGAGGGGTTTGGGGAGATGAGGGGTGCAGGTGATGGAAGAGGGGGACCCCAATGCAGAGTCCCCATTCCCAGGAGATAGCTGGTTTGGGGTGTGGTGGATACCCCAGGATGGGCAGCTTCAGCTAAGAGCAAGCAGAGATGGCTGAGGGGTACCAAGGGCTATGTTTCATGCTTCATCAAGTCTACGTGACTGCATTCTGTTGACTAAGAGACATTTTCTAGTTTAATGCAAGAAAGAGAGAGAGAGAGATGGCTCTGTGTTTAGATATATATATATATATATGAAATATATATATTGAAGAACCCCAAGCCACACTCATTCCATTGATGCTAGCAGGTTTTAGTGGAAATCAAACCTTGCAAGCAACCCTATGAGGACATTTCTTGCCTAAGCCGAGAGGGGGAGATATTACTCGCAATAAACTGTACATATCCTTATAGTGAATCCGACCACTGAAAGGAGAAGAGAGGGGGTTAGTGGTGACGTGGGGCCAAGGCCTGTCCATACTGGCTCCCGGACATGCAATCAGGCCAGGACACCAAGGGCCAGGGACCTCCTGGCCTGCAGGGTCAGGGTGACTCAGGACGAGTGAAGGTCCGGGATACACCCCCAGATGCTTGTCGACCCGCGGTGTGGGGGGGACACCTCCCACAAGGCGCTCTCTGTGCCTCCCTCCTCCACAGTCTACATGGCCTATACTGGGGGGCTCGTGGAATGGAGGGGGACGGCCTCCCATTGCTGTGACCTAAAATCAAAAGAGGAAGAGTTAGGACATAGCTGGAAGCCCAGCCCTAGCCCCGCAGCTCAGCTCAGCCTGGGGCTCCTGGAGAACGTGTTCTGGGGCCTTGGGAGTCCAGAGGAGGGTGGGGCTCGCGAAGCTGAAGGCCCCAAGCTCAGCCGGAGTGGGCACCTCAGCTAGTGGAGTGGGCTTCAAGTACCTTGGAGACTCTGGCAGGGGTGTGGGGCAGAGAGGGCCCCCCTCGGTACACGTGCTCCCAGAGGGGAGGCGGGAGTTGGTACCCACAAAGAGGGAGTTTTGGCTCCCTCTGTGACCATGAAGACCCTTGTGGCACTCAGGTTGTGGCTCACCCTGCCATCCTACCTGTCCTGCATCCCACCTGAGCCAGCACTGTGGCTCTTCAACCATCCTGGCTCTTGACGGACTACCCGTTCCAGGGCCCCATGCACTGATGGGAGCACCGCGCTGCCGTTCTGATTGCCTTCTGCCAAGAGAGCCAGGCCAGAGCTCTCTTCCCACACACCCAGGAGGCCTTACACTGAGGGCAGACGGAGACTTGTGGAGGCAAGGCGCCCCCAGAACTCCTCATAGGTGACTCCCTCCCTCATTTCCCAGAAAGCCTGGGGCTTGACCAAGAGTGGCGCCCCAAGCGTTGAGTCCAGGTTGTGCACGAGTGCTGCCTCTCACATCCCACCCCCTCCGCCCCGTGAGACCTCCTGGAGACCCTCTGGGACTTCTTACCAAGCTGCAGGGTCGTACTCGGCCCAGACACGCACGTACTCATCCAGGTGGTGAGGACCCAGGATGGAGGAGTCTCGGGTGAGGTACTCAAAGTTGTCCATGATGACAGCAACGAAGAGGTTCAGCATCTGTGGGCACCCCAGGGAGCCGAAGGGGAGAGAGGATCGGACACAAATGCAGAGGCCCACAGGGAGAGGAGATGGTCAAGGGAGACGGAGACACAGGGAAAACGAGATGGCATGGGGACAGCCAGGAGATGCGCCAAGCCCCAGAGAGAAGGGGGTGGGGAAATGGAGGAGAGAAACAGATAAGGGCCAGAGCCAGAATGATGGAGAGACGGGAAAAGGAGAGAGGAAGAGGGAGGGAGAAACAGACACACCCTATGTGAACTGGTGCCCAGGCCGAGGGGACTGGCATGGCCCCCTGTCCTCTCACAGTCTCCTACATGATCAGATTGAGAACTTCACATGCAGTACGAGTCTGCTTTCCTTCTGGGCTGTGGCCCCAGCTGCTGGACAAAATAAGTGCTCAGCAAATCTTTCTTGGATGAATGGGTGGAGAGGTGGGTGAACAGGTGGATATTTTTCCCTGTCCTTGCCTGCATTTAGTGGCATCTTTTTCATGTGCTTTTATTCGTCCTTAGCACACAATTAGCTTCCATTGGTCTTGGTTCCAGGACTCAGCATACGCTGCTCCTTTTGTGGACGTGAGTTTTGCCTTCCCAGCACCTAGTCTCCTTTTGGGTAACGGTGCTTGACAGCCCCCTCCCCCTTCGCCTTGACAGCTCCCACCCACGGCACACTCTGATACTGTAGTTAGGTGTGGCACAATGGTGAAGCCCCTGATTGCTTAAGGAAAAGGTTGTCAGTCAATGGCAAACGCACTCGATGATTTTGCACAGGTGTGTTGGTGTGGTGTCCTGTTCCCCTAAAGATCACAACCTAAGAAGCCCCATGGGAAAGTGCTACCCTGTCACATAGAGTTGCTGTTGGGTCAAAGTCAACCCACGGCACCCGGTAACATCTGGGGTGGTGGCCACCTTCCTACAGCCAGCAATTTCCGCTGTGCTGTTTGCTCTGTCAACCCCGTGTGGTCAATCCCTGCATTCTGTCCCCTCCAACTGAAACACCTGGACGGGTTCTGTTTCTGATGGTGCACTGGCTGATAAGAGCGAGAACACAAAAGACATTTGTCCCTGGGGGAGTGCCAGAGAAAGGAAATGGAAGCTCCTTTGAATTTGACTTTTCCTTGGGGGGGCTGCAGTTGTCCATCATTTGTCAGTATTTTTCACCCCCTGGACTTATGAGATTCATTTTTCTCCTTCTGGAAAGAGTATCTTTCATTAGTGACAACAGATTCCATTCCTTGCAAGATCCCATGTCTCACTAGAGAATGCTGAGGTGCCAAACCCTTCTTCTTGCTTCTGGTTGTGGAGAGGAGGCGAGTGTTTCCCCACGTCAACTAGAAGAACCAGCTCTCAGCCCTGCCAGCTTTTCCTTGAGCATAACCCAGTGCTTCTCAGCAGGGGGGGGGGCAGCTCTGCCTGGCAGGGGACACTGGGCAATGTCTGGAGACACCCATGACAGTCAGACCTGGGGGTGAATGCTACTGAGATCTCGTGTCAGAGATGCTGCTAATGGCCTTACAGTGCCCACGCCGGGCTCCCATATGCCCCGGAAGAAAAAATGACCGGCCGCAGATGTCAGCAGCGCCATGGTTCAGAACCCCTGGGCAACCACATCCAAGGCTGGCTCAGGGTGGTCTTGCCGGGAACAGGTCTGCCACGCGGCACACTTGGGGGGCCCGTTTCCCCAGAGTGGGACCCAGGCTAAGGGCAGCCCACCACATATGCCCACACAACTCACCAGGAACGAGCAGAGGAAGATGAAGGAAACGAAGTAAAAATAAGCGAACTCATTGCCACAATCGGGAGTCAGGATGCCCGAGTTTTTATCACACGGCTTCCCGCTGAGGCAGGACAGCATGATGTTGTGCCAGGCCTCCCCAGTGGCACTCCTGAGGACAGAGGGGTGGCATCAGGGGCTTGGGCACCCCATACTGCCTGAGCCAGGGGAGCCTGGTAGTCAAGCCCTGGGACTCTGGAGCTCAGGGTCAGGGTGTCATCCTTAGTTGGGACAACCACCTGGGGTGGGAGGTGGGGGTGGTGGAGGGGACTCAGAAACACACTGATTCCAGGGCCCCACCCTCACAGACTTGGGGCTTTTCTGGTCCTGGTGGAAGCTGGGGTACACCTCTGCTTCAACAGTCCCCCAGGCGGTTGCCACCTTTGACCATCTGGTCGGTGCTCCAGGCACACCGTGACCTCCTGGCCCGCCTCCTAGAACTTGTTTCCAGATTGACTGACCCCCGACTGGGACGTGAACTTCCAGAGGATGGAGAATGGTGTCTTTCTGCCTTGTTCCCTGCTGCACCCCAGCAGCCACCGCTGTGCCCGGCACAGAGGGGTGCTCAGGACGTTTGCGGAATGAATGGGGGCTCTCTGACGTGCACCCCACGGGCAAGTGGCATAGACTCCTGCTTCAGAGTCCCTAAGCCTGGTTCCTCGGTGTGTCCGGTGAGGTTCTCAGACAAGGCCGCCTCCCAAGACAGTCGGGGGGCGGCGAGGGGGCGCGCTCCCCTGGCTGAGGTTGTCAGTTCCACCCAGGAAGGGCTCTGAGACCCACCCCACACTTTAATTAAACTGATCAGGACATGCCCCCTGCTTCAGGACGTCCGAGGACACGCCCACCCAAAGCGGAAGAGGAAGAGAAGAACCCCCTGGCTCAGCAGAAGAAAGCCGTTGAGGGTACAAACCCCAGCCTCTCCCCCTCCCCTCACCCCCCTCACCGGAAGAGGAGCATCAGGGCCTGGAGGAAGGTCCGGAAGTTATTGTGCTCAGTGATTTGGAACTCGTCCTCATCACTGTCCTCGTCCTCGATGTCGATGCCGATGTTGCCAAACACCTGCGAGGGGGGGCGGTGATGACTGGGGCGCCCCGGCCCCGGCCCCGCCCCCGCGCTGCGCGGCGCGCACCTGCATCCCGATGATGGCGTAGATGAAGAACAGCATGGCGATCAGCAGGCAGACGTAGGGCAGGGCCTGCGGGGGGAGAAGGCGATGGGACGGGGTGTTGGGAACCCCCTTAGGGGCACCGTTTCCCTCCCTGGCCCTAGGGCTCCAGTTCTGCCAGATGCCGTGCCGGGCTGTGCCAGGACTGGTTGGGCCTATTTGATGGCTCTGGGATGAGGCACTGGGGTGGGGTGCGGGTGGGGGTGTCCCCTCAAGGTTCTCAGGGCACTCCCAGGGCTGGACGTTATAAGACGGGTGCCCTGCAGACAACAGAACCGCAGCCAGGATGGGCAGAGGACAGTTCCTGCCCGGGACTGTCCGTTCGGCCCTGGGAGAGGGGTGGGGGTGGGGGGCTCACCTTGAAGGACTGTACAAAGGTCCAGAGGAGAATGCGGATGGTGTAGCCCTGACGGAGGAGTTTGATGAGCCGAGCAGCTCGGAAGAGGCGGAGGAAGCTCAGATTGATGAAGTTATTCTGGGGAGGGGTGGAGAGAGAGGGGGTGACCATCCGCCTACCCCCAGGCGCTCCGAGCCGTCACCAATCACAGAGGCCCTACATATGAAGCCAACCAACAGGAAAAAGCAAGCCAGACCCCAAATAAGGAGGGAGAGGAGAAAAAGCACTATTAATGCCATGGTGCGGAGGAGGGGGAAAAACCAGAAAGGGACAAGACCGACGGACGGACGGAGTTGGGACAGAGAAGGGGTGGAAGATTAGGCATCAACTAAAAAAAAAAAAAGCATAAGCCCTCCCGGCCCGATCCACCCTCCAGGGAGAACAGGAAAGAAAACGGGGAGGAGAAAGGAAGGGGTTGGGGTCGGGGAGCGGGAGGCAGGAGGGAGAGGGAGGGAAGAAATCATAAAAGAATAAGGAAAAGAAAATATATCCGAATCATCCAATCAGGAAAAAAATCGAGATGGTTTTGTTTCTCCCAACAACCAAATGCACTGAGACGATAGGACACAAGCGGGTCAAGTTGCCGAGCCCGTCACACGTGTACGATGCGCAAACACCAGGCGGGGTGCGGGGCGGGGGCGGGGCAGCCAGCACGCTCAGGCCAGGTGGACGTGCGTGCGCCGAGGGCATGTTACGCTCCGGGCCAGAAATGCATCTGTCACGAGACTCACCGGGCACCCTGCCCTGCCCTGCCGAGCTGCCCGCCCGCTCCTGCCCGCCCTGACCTCACCCCACGGCCAGGGGGAGCAGGGGCTCCCTCCAGCCAATTGGGAGAAGCGGAAGAGCATCTTTTCTTACCCCCTTGGCGAGGAGCGGGAATGGGGAGGACGGGAGGGAGCTGGGGCGGTTCGGCTGCAGGGTGAGTCCTCGCTGCCCGCTGAGTCCGAGAAGATGCATTTGGGGCCCCTTTTCCCCCCTCTCAGGGATGGCTTCTCAGCTTCTGGGGCTGGGTGGAGTAGCCTGCGGGAAGCAGGAAGTACGCAGCTCCCGTGGGTGGGTGGGCTTGGAATCAGCCGGGCCCACCGAGGGCTGGGTGCTGGGTGCTGGGAGGTGAAGCCGTCCCTGCCCCCAGGACCTCCCTGGATGGCCCCTGCCTCTGCTCACAGAACCCCTGGCTAGCCACTGCCTTTGCCTCCTCCCACCCTAGCCAGAACCCTGGGGAGCAGGGGGTGTGTGCATGCTAGCGGGAGGGTGGGCACAGGCTGAGGGTGACACTTGCCTGTGGGAGGTGGGCCAGCAAGGGCTCCAGGGGCACTTGTGTGTGTGTGTGTGTGTGTGTATACCCACAAATAGAACAATCTGGGCCTCTGAGCAGCACTTAAAAACTATTAGAAATAGTAGCCAATGTTAAAAAAACCAAGCAAACAGATTTCACCCCACATCTGGCTTTTTGACAACATGGGTCTGCTGCTGGCAGTGGCAGCCAGTGGGGCGTAGCCACAGTTGCTCCCGCTAAACCAGCCGAGGTT
>NW_022103927.1:4316505-4320106 GCF_000313985.2 Echinops telfairi | reverse complement strand
CCCCCCCCCCATGTTCTAGTAGTCCCACCTGCTCTCCTGGTTACAACATTTGCTTGCCCCCATCTATCCCCCCAGGCATCTTGAGTTTGATACCCGACCTCCCTCTAGCAGGGTGGTGGAGAGAAAGAAGTGGGGAGTCTCCAGCTAAGAGTGGGGCCTTCATTAAAGTTGCTTTATGGGGTTCAGGAGAGCCCTCGATAACAGGATGTGTGGAGAGATAGAAATACGTTCTAAACTCAGAAGTGGTCAGCCCTCAAAGGTTGTGAACTGCTCAGTATCTTGAGCCAGCTCTGGGGCAGGGGCAGGAGGCAGTGATGAGCACAAGGGATTTCTGGGGCTGTGTTTCTTTGGGTTTGCTGACAATGTCTAGGGCACTTTGTGACACATGGCTGGCCCTCTGGCCGCTAGGACAGAAGGGGCTAGGGGTGCCTACCCTGATTATTCTGGCCCATTTAGAGAATATACCTCTAACATGCCCCGACCCTGGGCTCGGCCGAGACAATACCCCTCCACGTCCCTCTGAGCTGACGCCAGCCCTGCCTGGCCACCCAGTTCCTCCTAGGGCCTAGCTGTCCTCCGCCCCCTCCCGTCCATCCATCCCCAAAGTACAAGCCATCCCTTCCATGGGGCGGATCATAACATGTGGACTCGCAG
The DNA here is from genome assembly GCF_000313985.2 of Echinops telfairi. Classification (NCBI taxonomy): domain Eukaryota; kingdom Metazoa; phylum Chordata; class Mammalia; order Afrosoricida; family Tenrecidae; genus Echinops; species Echinops telfairi. The sequence goes on along the minus strand of NW_022103927.1, from coordinate 4,319,452 downwards.
AGCATGCAGAAGTGGCCGGTACTGGAAGCAGCCTGGAGGCTTGGGGTGAGTGGGAGCCTGGCGCCATGCAGGAGAAGCTGGGGGCTGGGGGGTGGGGCTTGTAGCAGCAGCCCTTCCTGGAGCGAGTGAGGTGACACAAGGGGGTAGGGGGGTAGAGACAAGAGATGGGGTGAGGGTGGGGGGAGGGGCTCGGGACCGTCCCTCCAGCACACATTCACACAGTGTCTTCTTCTCCCCGCTCAGCCTGGCTGGAGGCGACTCTTCCCAGACCCTGCTTGGAGCCTTGCTGTCCCCATCCAGACCCTCGGGCAGGGCAGGAGACTGCCCCTGCGCCCGGCTCTGGTGCCCCAAAGAAACCCTGCCACTGACTGGCTTCTGGAGGGGCAGCAGGAAAGGGGGCTACAGATCTCACCCCACCCCAGACCCTGCCTTTGAGCCCCAGAGCCCGTAACTACCCATCGACCAGCCCCTAAGCCTGGTTCCTCGGTGTGTCCGGTGAGGTTCTCAGACAAGGCCGCCTCCCAAGACAGTCGGGGGCGGCGGCGGGGGGGCGGGGGGTATTGCACCAGATAATGCTCTGGCGCGCTCCCCTGGCTGAGGTTGTCAGTTCCACCCAGGAAGGGCTCTGAGACCCACCCCACACTTTAATTAAACTGATCAGGACATGCCCCCTGCTTCAGGACGTCCGAGGACACGCCCACCCAAAGCGGAAGAGGAAGAGAAGAACCCCCTGGCTCAGCAGAAGAAAGCCGTTGAGGGTACAAACCCCAGCCTCTCCCCCTCCCCTCACCCCCCTCACCGGAAGAGGAGCATCAGGGCCTGGAGGAAGGTCCGGAAGTTATTGTGCTCAGTGATTTGGAACTCGTCCTCATCACTGTCCTCGTCCTCGATGTCGATGCCGATGTTGCCAAACACCTGCGAGGGGGGGCGGTGATGACTGGGGCGCCCCGGCCCCGGCCCCGCCCCCGCGCTGCGCGGCGCGCACCTGCATCCCGATGATGGCGTAGATGAAGAACAGCATGGCGATCAGCAGGCAGACGTAGGGCAGGGCCTGCGGGGGGAGAAGGCGATGGGACGGGGTGTTGGGAACCCCCTTAGGGGCACCGTTTCCCTCCCTGGCCCTAGGGCTCCAGTTCTGCCAGATGCCGTGCCGGGCTGTGCCAGGACTGGTTGGGCCTATTTGATGGCTCTGGGATGAGGCACTGGGGTGGGGTGCGGGTGGGGGTGTCCCCTCAAGGTTCTCAGGGCACTCCCAGGGCTGGACGTTATAAGACGGGTGCCCTGCAGACAACAGAACCGCAGCCAGGATGGGCAGAGGACAGTTCCTGCCCGGGACTGTCCGTTCGGCCCTGGGAGAGGGGTGGGGGTGGGGGGCTCACCTTGAAGGACTGTACAAAGGTCCAGAGGAGAATGCGGATGGTGTAGCCCTGACGGAGGAGTTTGATGAGCCGAGCAGCTCGGAAGAGGCGGAGGAAGCTCAGATTGATGAAGTTATTCTGGGGAGGGGTGGAGAGAGAGGGGGTGACCATCCGCCTACCCCCAGGCGCTCCGAGCCGTCACCAATCACAGAGGCCCTACATATGAAGCCAACCAACAGGAAAAAGCAAGCCAGACCCCAAATAAGGAGGGAGAGGAGAAAAAGCACTATTAATGCCATGGTGCGGAGGAGGGGGAAAAACCAGAAAGGGACAAGACCGACGGACGGACGGAGTTGGGACAGAGAAGGGGTGGAAGATTAGGCATCAACTAAAAAAAAAAAAAGCATAAGCCCTCCCGGCCCGATCCACCCTCCAGGGAGAACAGGAAAGAAAACGGGGAGGAGAAAGGAAGGGGTTGGGGTCGGGGAGCGGGAGGCAGGAGGGAGAGGGAGGGAAGAAATCATAAAAGAATAAGGAAAAGAAAATATATCCGAATCATCCAATCAGGAAAAAAATCGAGATGGTTTTGTTTCTCCCAACAACCAAATGCACTGAGACGATAGGACACAAGCGGGTCAAGTTGCCGAGCCCGTCACACGTGTACGATGCGCAAACACCAGGCGGGGTGCGGGGCGGGGGCGGGGCAGCCAGCACGCTCAGGCCAGGTGGACGTGCGTGCGCCGAGGGCATGTTACGCTCCGGGCCAGAAATGCATCTGTCACGAGACTCACCGGGCACCCTGCCCTGCCCTGCCGAGCTGCCCGCCCGCTCCTGCCCGCCCTGACCTCACCCCACGGCCAGGGGGAGCAGGGGCTCCCTCCAGCCAATTGGGAGAAGCGGAAGAGCATCTTTTCTTACCCCCTTGGCGAGGAGCGGGAATGGGGAGGACGGGAGGGAGCTGGGGCGGTTCGGCTGCAGGGTGAGTCCTCGCTGCCCGCTGAGTCCGAGAAGATGCATTTGGGGCCCCTTTTCCCCCCTCTCAGGGATGGCTTCTCAGCTTCTGGGGCTGGGTGGAGTAGCCTGCGGGAAGCAGGAAGTACGCAGCTCCCGTGGGTGGGTGGGCTTGGAATCAGCCGGGCCCACCGAGGGCTGGGTGCTGGGTGCTGGGAGGTGAAGCCGTCCCTGCCCCCAGGACCTCCCTGGATGGCCCCTGCCTCTGCTCACAGAACCCCTGGCTAGCCACTGCCTTTGCCTCCTCCCACCCTAGCCAGAACCCTGGGGAGCAGGGGGTGTGTGCATGCTAGCGGGAGGGTGGGCACAGGCTGAGGGTGACACTTGCCTGTGGGAGGTGGGCCAGCAAGGGCTCCAGGGGCACTTGTGTGTGTGTGTGTGTGTGTGTATACCCACAAATAGAACAATCTGGGCCTCTGAGCAGCACTTAAAAACTATTAGAAATAGTAGCCAATGTTAAAAAAACCAAGCAAACAGATTTCACCCCACATCTGGCTTTTTGACAACATGGGTCTGCTGCTGGCAGTGGCAGCCAGTGGGGCGTAGCCACAGTTGCTCCCGCTAAACCAGCCGAGGTT
>NW_022103927.1:4311033-4316405 GCF_000313985.2 Echinops telfairi | reverse complement strand
ACAACCCCCAACTCCCATCTTTCACAGGGATTCCTGCAGACCTTCCCCCCTCCCCCCCAGGTACCTGTTGAGTGCTCCCTGCCTTGCCACCACCCGGGTCTTGTCTGGTCTACTTGCTGCTGCCTCTGCCTGGCTCCACGTCCCCCACAGCCTCGGGGTTCAGGGCAGAGCCCACATTTCAGTGGACTTGCCCACCTCTCTGCACTTCAGGTCCTGCCCAGTCTGCATGGTGGTGGCATGGCCTGGGGTGCCCACAGCTCCCCTCTCTGTCTCGGAGACTCCACTCACCGCTTAGCGTGCAGCTCAGTTACAACAGTGCTTGCCTCCCCCTCCTGGCTGTAGGTGGGGGGCGACTGGGGCTCATGACATGGGACTGAGTCCAAGTGCACAGCCAGGAAGGGGTGGGATCCCCAGGGCAGAAGTGACATGCAGGGTTCTTCTAAGAAGCTGCTGAGTGGGCTGGGTGGTGCGTGTGTGCAGACTCAGGTGGGACTTGAGGGAGTGAGGGGTGTCCAAGGGGGCAGGGAGCCTAGAAACTGGGGAAGGGGGGGTTGGAGAGAGTGGCTGGGGGTACAGATGGACAGGCTGGATGGGTGTCACAGAGGAGGGTCTGGTGTGTGTGAGTGTGTGTGTGTACATGTGCATGAGGGCATGTGTGTACATGAGTCTGAATACATACATCTGCGATACGAATCCAAGAGTGTGCACATGTGAGTGTGCACACGCACAGCTCTGCCAGTTTAAAAGTGTGTATACGCATGGGTGTGAGTGTGCATGTGTGTGAGTAAGCCAATGCATGAGAATGTGAGTGTGTGCCTGTGAGCATGTGTGTAGGAGTGTGTGAATGTGTCCCTATGCATGTGTAAAAAAGTGTGAATGCAAGAGTGTATCTGTGTGAGAGTGTGCGTGTGTGGAAGTGTGTGTAGCGTGCTTGTGAGAGTATGCATGTGCTGGAGAGAGAGAGGGAGACAGGAAAGGGAGTGAAGATACGGGTGTTGTGCGTGTGTGTGTGTGTGTGTGTGTGTGTGTGTGTGTGTGTACAGGCCCGGTCCCTGGCTCACCTGAGGCTGAAGTAGCGAGAGTAGCTGGGGGTATCCGACCTTTAGGGACAGGACTGCTGCTCTGTTGGTGGTAATGCACAGAGAACTCTCTCGCCTTTCTTGGCAAAGACCACAGCAACGCAAACAGAACCAACCCACGTTCAGACCCATCAGAGAGATTGAGGCTGGGGGTGGGGGTGGGACGGCGGAAGGGAGGGGGTGGGAGAGGCCACGGACAGAGGGGGAGGGGCACATCAAGGCATTCACTTAGAAAGCCCAGGGCGTGGACGTGCAAGGCTGATGCGAGAAGATGCTCCCACAGTTAATGTAAGGCATTTAGACTTCAGAAAGAAGTAAAACCAACCGGATTCTAGATGCAGATGTTGAAGATGGATGGGGAGCGGGCGGGCGGGGGCAGTTGGGGAGGCGTGTTCAGCGTTTTTTTAGGTTGATTTGTAACCAGTGCCAAAAAACCCATGGGTTTCGGTTCCCGGGCGGGGAGTGGGGGTGGCGGGTTGGGAGATAGTCATTGGTGTATGAACACACAGACCACGTCATGGATGAACAAATGAGTTTCATAGTGCATTTTGATTGGATGAGTTTTTCAGACGGCGTTGTGCCAATATACAGTTTAAAGAGCAGGCATGAAAAGAGACAAGACAAGAAACACAGTCATTATCCATTGCACACAGGGTGGCCCCACGTCCCCTGGCCACTGGGGGCAGCAGCTGAGGCCCAGTGGGCCCCCCCACCCCGCCCCAGGTAGCAGTGGGGTCACTCCCACGTGCTCTCTATTCATAGCCCTGGGAACTTGCCAGTCCCATCCAGCAGTCTAGCTCTCTTCCCCTGCTCCAGACCCAGTGGGCTTACCTGAGAGGCAACAAAGGGGTGGACCGTGTGCCTTGCCATGACGAGCAGCCTCCCTTCACACCGGGTCAGGAGTTAACACCCACCCTCTAGTTTCCCCCCAACATATATGAACATGTGAATATATTTCGGAGGCAGGGATGGCCAGTGGACCCAAACCAAATGAAGACATTCATGGGGGTGATAGCAATAGCGATCAATAATCATCACCATAACCACTGCAGTTTGCAACATTCTCTATCTCCCAGCAGGCTCTGTGCCAAGCGCTTTGCGTCGGTCGCTCACTGGTGTTGGGTCTTGCAGCCTCCCCCACAGGGGCACCACCTTTATAGGGGCAGGTGACCCTGAGTGTCTGCTCCGTGGCTCTGCCGCCAGGGCAGGCCGGGCCCACTCCGTGGGTGAACACATAACATGAGTGTGAGTTTTGCAAGGACCCTGTGAGGCTGGCTACACTGACTGGCCCCACTTTACATGCCATGGGAAGATGCCAGGGAAGATGCCAGGCGGCTGGTGGTGGTGTGGTGCTGTGGCCCCAGGAGAATGGCTCATGTGGCCACTGGGGTCAAGCCCAGGATTTCATACTGGTTGTCCTGGGGAACAGGAAGCTTCAACAACCTCTCTCCTTCTCCCTCCTTCCCATCTTCACCCAGAGGGACTTTAAGTTGAGAGGCTTCTGTTCAGCTAGGTGGAGCGTTTTTTGGTGGGCACCAATCGGATTTCTAGGCTTTTCTAGACACTCAGGTTCTTCCACCGGAGAGTGGCAAGTGGGGCTGGCCCTATGGAGATAGCTTTCGGTGGGCCTGATGTCCCTAAGGCCCTGGACAGGAGACAGAGGGCGGGAGGAACCTAGCTCAGACCCAGGGCAGAGGCCAGCTTCCTGGGGCTCCTTGTCATCCCTGCCTTCCCCTCACCTCCACCTCCTGCTCTGTTCCCTCTCGTCGGACGCTCTGAAGGTGCACAGACCCTGACCATGAGCTAAACTACGCAAAGTGCTTGGCTTGTGCCTGGCACCCACCCCTCATCAGTGCTGATTCAGTTTGCTCTTAGGTCCTGGTTGCTCCCATGGCCAGCCCTTGGCTTCCAACCTCTTTGTCCTTTTGTGCCCCTGTGCCACCCGTCCCCAAGATCCCAAGGTTCACCGGTGAAAAGCCATGGAGAGGGTCTGGGACGAGCACTGGGGCGGTTTGCCAGACCCCGGGGAAGGGGATGTGGCCTGGAGGGTTCTCCGCCAGAGGTCCCGAAGCCCCTAAGTCCCCGGGAATTCCCCTGGGGCTAGAGAGGGGCAAGGCCCTGGACACCTTCTGTAGGCTCTGGGGGTGGTGTTCCCCCACGGCCTGAGAGCCATATTGCCCTCCTGTCTACAAGCCAGGAAGGTCGAATTTAAGCAGAATTTATTTGTTGGGTTGGTTCATCCAGGGACCCACTGAGTTCAGTAGTCAGCCATACCCCAGGGCCACGCAGCTTCCCCCCTGCCTCCCTCAGCTCCACACGATCCCTGGCACCCCCACACTCCCTCTGTGGCTAGGGCTACATTGTTGGGACCTCCTGAACCCAGCCCAGCCCCCAGAGAGAAGCCAGCAGGACACTTACCCCAAACTCCGTCACAAGGATGTCGGTGATGCTGCCCAGAACAGTCACAAAGTCGAAGATGTTCCAGGCATCACGGAAATAATTCTAGAGGGGGACCCATAAGACAGATGCCAAAAGAGGGCTCCTGCCGGCCCCCGAGGGGCAATGCCCAGGACCAACACTGGCGTCCTGCCGCCCCGGGTTGGCCTGTAGCACCTGCTCTGAGCCCCCGACTCAGCAACTCACTGCTTCACAAAGACCCTCAGAGGGAGGGACTGGTGCCCATCATTGGACACCAGGTGACTGAAGCAGAGCCGCCAGACTGGGTCCCAACCCAGGTCTTTGTGAGTCCAGGGTCTTCCATCAGAAACCCACGGCCTCAGGAGGAGTTACAGCCCACTTGCTAAATAAAGGGAAGGAGGCCTCGTGGTGCAGTGGTTACGAGTTGGGCTGCTGACCACAGGGTCGGCAGTTTGAAACCACCAGTCACACTGAGCGCCCATAAAGAGTTACAGTCTTGGAAACTCACAGGGGCAGTTCCACCCTGTCCTATAGAGCCCCTAGGAGTCGGGATCAACTTGATGACAGTTGAGTTTGGTCTGGTTTTTGCTAAAGAGAAGGTGCCGGAGCCAGACCCGAGTTTAAATCCCAGCTCTGCTTTGAGCCAGCCATGGTCTACCGATGGCCTGGGCCGTGCCGTGTTCTTAGTCTGGCAAAGGGGCATTCTGACAAAGATGTAGAGCTGACACTAGACCAGGAGCCTGCAGGCCTTCTCTGGTGCCCGACCAACTTGTGAGGGCTGGGTGTTTAGTGATGGCCACGGGGTTTGGGGCGGAGGAGCGTGGAACCCTCTAGAACTCTTAACCTTGGGCTTGGCCACCGGCAGTGCTCTGCATGACCACTGTGTGCAAACAGAGACTTTGCTGATTTCGGCCATTAAGCTCACTGTAGGGGCTGTCTTGTTACTGCAGCTTAACCTGACCCGTTCTGATGGGTGCCTTGGGGCTGGGGGCTGGCACCAGGGGGATATACAGTGAACCCTCGCCACTTCGCGCTTCAACTTCCGCGGCTTCACTCTATCGCGGTTTTTGCGTAACAGCACCCAGTGCCTACACCCGCTCCTTCAGAGGAAAAAGATGGCGACCCACCTGTAGAGTACATCCCTTAAGTCATTTCATAGGCTATTGATTACAGTATTTGTAAGAACTATGTATAATAATACTGTATGTGAAATATGTAATACTGTAAACTAGATGCCATAAATAATATAATAAATAATAAATGATAATTGTAACGTCCAAAATGTTTTACTGTATTTTCCCTTTTTCGTTTAATAAATTGGGTAATATGAGTGTAATGGTGACTAAAGGGTGTTTTTTCATGTCCTCTATGCTCTAACTACGAAAATATTTGATTTACAAATAAGGGATCCTACTTCGTGGAATTTCATTTATCACGGTAGGGTCTAGAACCGATTAACCGCGATAAACGAGGGTTCACTGTATTTCAGCATCAGAGCCCATCCCATGGACGCCCCTGCCTGGATCTCACAGGTTGCAAACAAATCGCCCCTCCGCTCCCAGCTGCCCCGCCTCCCTCCCAGTGTAATCCTTCCCAGCATCTTCAGGGAAGCCGAGGCTGGACGGTCAGGGCTCGGGCTGCGATCTGAGTGGGCAGCGTCCTCCTCCCCCAACCACTCGGTCTTACACAGAAGAGCACGAACCCTGGAACCCAGGGCCCCCCCGCACACTGTCCCAGGGCCATGCTCTGGCCCCCACGGGTCCTGCGATTTCAGGGGCCTGGGCATAGGACAGCAGTGGGAGCAGCAGGCATAGACAGACAGACGTTGCTGCAGACAGGTGACAATGTCAAGGGCACTCAGGTCCCATGGACACT
>NW_022103927.1:4286001-4310111 GCF_000313985.2 Echinops telfairi | reverse complement strand
CCCAAAGGGGTCACGGCAGGACTCCTACCTAGGTGAGCCCTGGCCAAGACAAGCTCAGCGACCGGTCTTGGCTGTACAACTCGTAGGCGGCAGCCCGAGGATTCAGAGGTTGGGCCTGAGACCTGACCCAGTGAACCATGGGAGGGCGGGTCTGAGGCATCCTTGTATTTTAAGGAATCATCTGATGGGGAGCAGACTGGGGAGCACTGCTTGGAGTGCTCATCAGCTGCCTCCCTTAGTGCACAGCCCCCCCATGTCCAGTGTTCACCAGAGCCCTGCTGAAGAACAGCTCAGGGGGCCCTTCCATGACAATGAGGCAATGCAGGTAGGATTAGACTTTAGGTCTCTCCAGGGCCTGAGGCTGAGCCCGAGACTCTGCAGGCTCTTCAGAGAGGCCAGCTAAGCCAGGGTCCTGGCGCAGACCTCCTGGTTCAAACCCCAGCTCTGGGCCTGGCAAATCACTCAACACACAAAACACTGGCTCAGGCCTTGCCTTGGGGTTTGGTGGGCAGACCCCAGAATTGAGGTCTGTCAGAGCCCTCGGTGAAACCTTCCGGACTTCAGGGGGATCTGCTATCGCCAAGGAGTTACCCAGCCCTGAGACCCTAGTGATACAGTAATCCGTGCACCTCTCCATGAACATGCCGAGGAAGGAGTTCTAACTCATGAATGCTCTTATCACCACTGGCATTTGGACACAACGAAGAACTCACACTCCACGTCCAGGCAGCTGCAATCCTTAGAATGCAGTATGAAAAGATTTGAATCTCCCTACCACCCACCACCCTCCTCACCTCCCTCCGTCTCGAGACCCAGGTTGGACTATTTGCCTGGCAGGACTGGGCTGTCTTCTAGATTCAAGAGGGAGGGAGCTGCTGATGTCCAGGGAGCCAGCCACTGGGGAGAATGACGACGGGGCAGCAGGCTTTCCCTCTGTGGACCCCTGGAGGTCTGTCCACAGACCCCCCCTGGTCTGTCCACAGACTCCCCTGGTGGTTCGCGGGCACCACGTTCAATGGCGGGAGATGAAATCAAGGGAGTAGGTTTGAAACAAGGTGCTGGAATGGATAGGGAGGGGCACGTTCGGGTCTCAGGTCACACGTTGGCGGAGAGACTGGTCGGCTCTACGCGCATCTGCTGGCTGGACAGCGGGGACGAGGGACTGTCCCAGACCGTGGACTGTAGTGAAAGCAGTTCAGAACCCCTGAGCCTCATCCCTCTGCGTCTCCGTTTCTAATCTCTGCCAGGGCTCCCTCTTGTGTGAGGAGGGAATGCATGGAGTAATCACGTGCTTGGCGCCCATTGCTCAATGGACCAGCACCAGTGGGGGACTTGGGGGTCTGTGGCCATGGGCGTGATTCTCAGCTGGTCATGAAGTGCAGAGAGCCCTGGCACCCTGGTGCCGCTCTTGGCTCCCCACTTCCCCACCCGAAGCTCCAGCCCCAAGGCCGTACTTACCAGGATCCCGAAAGCCATGACTTTCAGCACACACTCCAGAGAGAAGAGGGAGGTGAAGACGATGTTGAACACCCTTAGAGCGTTCTCATAAGCAGGTGAGGCCCCGTAGAACTAGGGGAGGAAGAGGGAGAGGAGGAAGGACAGGTGGGCAGATGGCTGTCCTTTGAGGTGGGGGTGGGGGTGTCTCGGACCCTCGGCCTCGAGGTTGACCTTCTCCACCAACCTGACCCCAGACCGGAAAGGTCGAGCTCTTGGATTCAGGGTGGGGGGGACCCATTCTGGGGAGGCCAGCGCTTCATGGGCTCTCACATGCAAACATTCAAACCGCTTCCACTGAGCCCGACGCAGCTCCCTGGGTGCTGCCCACGCCAGGGGACACGGCATCTCCCGAGGCAGTCATGCTGCTTTGAGATCCCTCTCTTCCTTCTTTAAAAATAGTTTTTTTCTTCCTTCTTTTTAAATGACGTTTCAGGTGAAAAAAGCATACAGCTGTTGCTGCTTTTGGGTGCTCCAGACTCCCGGCTCCGATTCATAGCGACCCTGTGCCCACTGCCCGGTCCCGGACCGCCCCCACGTGGTTGCTATGGGGGAGCCCACTGTGGCAGCCACTGTGTCCATCCTCCTTGTCCAGGGCCTTCCTCGTTTTCACGGACCCTCTACCTTACCAAGCATGCGGTCCTTCTCCAGGGACTGGTCCAAAGTATGTAAGAGGAAGTCTCGCCATCCCTGCCTCTAAGGAGCACTCAGGCTGTACATCTTCCAAGACAGACCCGTTTGTCCTTTTGGCAGCCCGTGGTACCTTCCACATTCTTTGCCAGCACCACGATGCAAAGGCGTCTATTCTACTGCGGTCTTCCTTATTCAGTGTCTAACTTTCACATGCGTAGGAGGTCACTGAGAATCCCCTGGCTCGGGCCAGGTGCACCTTACGGTCTACAGACTGTGCAGTTGATGTTTCTGGAGCCTACTACGCATAGGAAGTCTTTGTGAGCCACAGAGAGAGGACTGGTCAGTTCCTGGCCCTGGTGGGAGGGTAGTGTCTTGAAACTGAGGCGGAGTTCGCTTACATATGCAGAGGATGACCATCAGAAGCAGAAGGACGGACAAAAAAGAGAAGCAGCGAGGCACCTCCTAAAGGAACTGTAACACAGGTCAAGGGCTGTAGCCTGGACGATAGCCTTAGGCCTGCAAGGGGCCTTTGGCTGAGCGGGTACCACCAGGCCTTACCACAGAGCCGGCAGTGACAGCAGAAATGCCAAGAGCAGGGAATAGGGCCTGCTAGTTTGTCTGGCAACCCTAAAGTCCTCACAATTTGGACCAACATGATGATAAATGGGGAAAAGACTGACGTCAAGGATTTTGTCTTGCTTGGATCCACAATCAGTGTTCATGGAAGCAGCAGTCAAGAGATCCAACGATGCACCGATTGGGTGAACCTGTCACACAAGCCCTCTTTAGAGTACTGAAAAACTTGGAGGACTAAGGGGCACCTGACCCAAGCCAGGGTACTTTCAATGGCCTCATAGGCATGTGGAAGTTAGACAGAGAATAAGGAAGACCACAGAATCGTCGAGGCGTTTGAATCGTGGTGCTGGAGAAGAGTAGTGAAAGTACCATGGACTGCCAAAAGAACAAATACGTTTGAGAAGAAGGATGGCCAGAGTGCTCCTTACAGAAAAGGCTGGCGAGACACCCTCTCACCTACTTTGGACAGGTTGTCAGGAGAGACCAGTCCCCGGAGAAGGACATCTCGTTTAGTTAAGTGGAGGGGCAGTGATGAAGGGGAAGGTTCTCAGTGGGATGGATGGACACAGCGGCTGCATCAATGGCTCACGCACAGGAACGATTGTGAGGATGGTCCAGGGCCGTGCAGTGCTTAATCTTTGCGTTTGTGTTTACTTTTATTTTGCACAGGGTTGCTATAGGTCAGAACAGACGATGGCACCTAACAACTGCAGCAGCAACAACAACAACAACAACAACAACAACAACATGCATGGTCAGTAGGAGCTGAGAGAGCTAGCCGGCCCTGAAGAAGGGCAGCGTGAAGTCTGGCTAGACCAGAGGATGCACACTGGTACAGATAGGAACCTGAAACAGGGAATCCAGGGCAGATGATCCCTACAGGACCAGTGCTGAGAGTGGCGATACTGGGAGGGTAGAGAGAGGGTGGGTTGGAAAGGGGGAACCAATTATCAGGATCTACATGTGACCTCCTCCCTGGGGGACGGACAATAGAAAAGTGGGTGAAAAGAGACATCGGACAGGGTAAGATATGACAAAATAATAATTTATAAATTATCAAGGGCTCATGAGGGAGGGGGGAGCAGGGAGGGAGGGGAAAAATGAGGACCTGATGCCAGGGGCTTAAGCGGAGAGCAAATGTTTTGAGAATGACGAGGGCAATGAATGTACAAATGTGCTTTACACAATTGATGTATGTATGGATTGTGGTAAGAGTTGTATGAGCCCCTAATAAAATGATTAAAAAAAAAAGAAGAAGGCCAGCGTGATCTCTCTTCACAGGGAGGAGCCTTCTCCACTTTACTTTGGGGGTTCCTGACCCTGATTCCCACCTGCACCCTGCTGCTTTCTTAATAACCCACGTCTGTGCGGTCTGTGTGGTCCCTGCACAGGATCAGGGAAACATCGGGCACACTCTGGGGGCTGGTGGGGGTCAGAGCTGGTAAAAAGCTTGGTGAGTGGAGTTAGGTCTGACCTCTGGCACATCGGGATCTTGATTTGCATGATTCTCCTGAAACCAGAAACATTCTTATTGTTTCTTTGGAGAAATGCCTATTGAAGGCATTTGCTCATTTAAAAAGCACGTGCGCATGGGTGTGTGTGTGTGTGTGTGTGTGTGTGTGTGTGTTGTTATTTCTTTCTTTACTCTTCTCAGAGCCGGATCATGAGTTGGAGCTGGTCAACAGTGGACAGGTCTCTACGGAGCACAAGACCCCCAGGGAGGTGCTCTCGCCTTAGGACATTGAACCATTTGAGATCAAAAGGGCATCTTTGACCCAAAGATGCAGTTCAAGAAGGCGAGGAAAGGAGGAGGCACGGGCACAGGAAACAGGGAAGAAGCGGGATAGGTGATGTTCCAGTACAGGGGTTGAGATCAGAGAGAAAAAGAGTCAGATCTTTGCTACTTTGTTCATGTTCTTTGTTGAACGCCATTCTCTAATCAGAACCCAGGCCAGCCTCTCGCCCTCACCTCCAGTTTATGAGAATGGGGTGGATGGGGCACAGCAACCCAGAAGGCGTGTCCATAACCAACGTGCCCGGCTTCCCTCAAGGTCAGTCAGGTGACTCTGAAGGAGCATGGAGAAGGCCTGAGGCCGGGTTCGGCTGGACAGCTCCAAGCTCAACAACTTATCTGTCCCAGACAGGTCTGGGGGGAACTAAAGCCATTGCAGTAAGGTCGATGTTTATTCCTGATCTCAGGCATGAACGACGATGTAGGACATGCTCCTCATTTCAGAAATGCATCCTCAAGGCCATTCTGACTTTTCTCCTCCGAGGAGGTCCCACGCCCTGGCCCGTTCCTCCTCCTCATCTCCCTCCTTAAACATTTCTCCAGGGTCTCGGGCGTTCTTTGAGCCAGGCCTTGGCTGGACCCCAGAAGTTCTGGGGTGACCCGGTCCCCCGGAAGTCACAGACTACTGGGGGAGACAGCTGGAGGCACCAGCATCGTGGGGAAGAGCAGGGGAAGGGTTTCAGCCCGTGGGTGTGGTGCAGTCACAGAGCTGGCGGGGTGGGGGCCGGGCAGGGCAGGTGGGGGGAAACCCAGGAGGACAGGGAGGGCCGGGAGGGGCGGGGTCGAGGGAGGTCTGGGCGGCTGGGAGGGGCAGAAGCTCACCTTCATCATGAGGACGATGGTGTTGAGGGCGATCATGGCCATGATGGTGTACTCGAAGGGCGGGGACACCACAAACTGCCACATGCGGTACTGAAAGCTCTGCTTGTTCTGGGGCATGTGGCGCGTCAGCGGCTTGGCGCTGATGGCAAAGTCGATGCAGGCCCTCTGTGGGAGACAGGCCGTGGGCGGGTCGCGGCGAAGCTCCCCGACGCCCACCTCCAGCTCATCCTCCCCGGCTGCTTTCTCCGAATCCCCATCCCCCTGGGAATCCAGCCTCTGCTAGACCTTGTGGGGACTCTCCCCAGCCCCCCAAGGGGATCTCGCTACCTCTCCTTAGCAACCATGCGGAATGGAACGGTGTGATCAATAGCCCCACTTTACAGGTGTGAAATATAAGAGGCAGTGAGAAGGGAAATCCCGCGGTTGAGGTAACACAGGCACCAAGTGGGACACCCGTCAGTTAAAACCAAAGTCTGATTTTGGAGCATAACCACTGTGCTCTCCAGCCATCTCCTCCTCCTCTTGGGTGGAGGGGGAGCAGGGGCCAGGGTGGAGGGGAAGCCCCAAGGGCCAGCAGAGCAGGGATGCTGCATTCTAGGCTCCTCACTGGGTTTGGATGAGGCCAGAGGGCCATGCTGGCGCCCTCTGGGGCACCGTGTCTTCCTTAGCAAGTCCCCTCTGTCTTTGGGGGTGGGGAGATGATACATCCCCATCCTGCTGGCTAATGAACTGTGAGCAGAAGTGATGTGGGCCAGCTCTGAGCACAAGTCTCAAAAGGTGGAGCAGAGCTGGCCTCACTCTGTGATCTGCAAGGTCCCAGCTTGCTCCGCCTGCCTGGGGCCAGGAGAGGTGACTTGAAGCAGAGCCGGGGCTGACCCGCTGTGGACAGGCACCGTGAGCAAGGAGGAAAGGCCTCTAGGAATGCCTGTAACAGAGGTGCTGGGGCTGTTCATTATTGCAGCACCACCTGGTCTGCGTGGGCTGATGCACACACCTGCTAGCTCACGTACTCCTGCTGCAAACCCCTGCAGGGCTGCCCCGCAAGTGGGGCCACTGACCAGAGAGGATATTGCTCTTCCCTCCCCTGGGACCACCAAAGCTGCTTCTTGTGTGTGTGTGCGTGAGAGAGAGGGGGGGGGGGGTCGGTCCTGACAGCTTAACCCACTGCTGCAGTCCCTGCTGACTCACGGAAACCCTAAGGACAGAGTAGAACTGCCCCATGGGGTTTCCAAGGATGAAGACAGCCTCATCTTTCTCCCACGGAGCAAGGCAGATGGGTGTGAAGTGAGAATCTTCCGCTTAGCAGTTTAACTAGGGAGCTTCCGGGGGGCAGGGGATGCAGTTGGGAAGCGGCACCTCATTCTTCTCCAGGCTGTACTCCTCCATCATCTTGTCCCCCTGCTCCTGGAAGGTGATGATGATCAAGGCCACAAAGATGTTGACGAAGAAGAAGGGGAAGACCACGAAGTAGACGACGTAGAAGATGGACATTTCCATGCGGTACCCCGGGCTGGGGCCCTGGTTCTCGAAGGTGGCGTCCACCGAGTGTTTGAGGACCCTGTGGGGAGCGGGTGAGGGAGGAGAGGGCCAGGAGAGAGGAGGCAAACAGTCAGAGGAGATGAAACAAAAGTAGTAACTGACTCTTGGTTCTAAAGACCACGGTGACTCCGTGGAGACACTGCACCGTCTCCTTGATCTCTGGGGAGTGGGGACAACACCACCGGCCACTTCAGCTGCCACACATGGGGTGTGTGTGTGTCAGAGGGGCCAGGTACTATGGTCTGCATTTTATTTATGCTCGAAGCCAGCCCCTCAGAGAGGTTTTTACTGGCTCCATTGGCACGCAAGGAAACTGAGGTTCTACAGTCTAGTGACTCTTCTGAGATCACCCACTCCAGAATGGCCAGCTTGCACTGTGAAGGTCCGGATCACAGGGATGAGAGGAAGAAGTCCAGGGTGCTGGAGGGAGGTGTGTTGAGCGAGCTATCTAACTCTGTGCAGGGGAAGGTGGGGGCTGAAGAGGTGCAACAGGGGAGTGTGTCTAGCTGCTGTGTACAGCTTCCTGGGTGTGCACTGCTCCAGGGCTATGTGTTTAAGGACGCCCCTCATGTTCAGACACGGAGGCTTTGTGTATTCATTCCAAGTGTTTTTTGGCAGGTGGGTGGCCAGAAAACGTCTCGTTGGCACAAAATCTTCAGGTATACATTGAGGTGTCCCTTGAAATGTTGCTCAAAGGTGCCTCATGGGTAGCAGTGGGTCCGTGTCTGTTGGTGGGCCCTGAGAATGTGCATGCTGGGCAGGTAGAAAGACTGGGAGGAGGAGAGAGGGGAGGATGTCGAGGGCAATGCTGGCTTCTACCAGGCCTTTAACCTGGTGGCTTCCTGATCTCTGGGAGGGACACTAGGTGAGGAAGGAAGGGCACATAGTGTAAAGGGCTCCCAAATTCAGTCACCCAGTTACATAATCTTTTTTGGCAATATGTCCGGATATAGAAATACAACAAAGCCGTAAGTCCACAATGAATAAAATGACAACATTATAAATTCTAGGCCCTTGCATGCCTTGGTCTTCTCTGACTCAACCCAGTCTGAGTTCTGGAGAAAATGACAGTAGGAAGAGGCCAAGTGGACACCCACACCTTAGAGGTTTGCGTTGTTGACCAGCAGAGAGACAGGGGCCTGCGTGCTTGCGCTCGCGTGCATGCGCGCGCGCACATGTGTGTGTGTGTGTGTGTGTGTGTGTGTGTGAGAGAGAGAGAGAGAGAGAGAGAGAGAGACTTTTAAAAACAGCAGCTGGTGGGGAGGAGAAATCCCTGGACACTTAGGATCCAGCAAGATGGCTGAGGAAAGCATGTCAGCTCCGACAGGTTCAGACACATGCTGGGGCCACTGTTCTGTGTGCAGCTGCTCTGGGGTCAATAGGATCCCACCTCACAAAGCCCAGGAGGAACCTCACCTCTCTGAGACTGCTCTTTTCTCAGGTTCTAAGGTCTTTGATTCTCCACTGCACCCTCGCCCCTGACCTCCGAGCACCTCCCACAGTGCTCGCCACCTCGCCACTTACTGGGGCCAGCCTTCCCCCGTGGACACGGTGAAGAGGGTCAGCAGAGCCCAGAGCACGTTGTCATAATGGAACTCGTACTTCTTCCACTCTCGGTCCCGGGCTTTCACCTCGTTCTTCTCATAGAGGAGATATTTGCCGCTGCCATGGAGAACAAGGCTGTCAGTCATCGCGGTGGGTGTGGGGTGGGCCTTTGCCCACCAAGGATAGGAGGAGGAAGAAGGGCGCATGCACATGGTCTCTGTGGCCCGGGAAACAGACTCAGAAACACATCTGCTGCAAAGGTTTAAATAAGGGATTGTGTACGTATGTTCATATCCCCAACCTGACAGATGTGGTGATGGGAAAATTCAGCAACCAGCTTATGGCTCCTTTTGGGGGATTGTGGGTGCAGCCACTGCACTAAACTCAGTGCCATTGAGTCGATGCTGACTCACAGTGACCCTATAGGACAGGGAAGACCTGCCCCTGTGATCTTCTGAGACTGTAACTCTTTACAGGAGTAGAAAGGCATTACAGCAAGCCCTACCTATCATATAGTAAACCAAAAGCAATACTGCATTTACAGAGGGACTTCAGAGATAATGGGAAATGAAGGTCCCAGGGGTGGAGAATCCCACCACATTCCCATTTAACTCACCTATTTGGCTGGTGCAAAAAAAAAAAAAAAAAGGATGTACCTTAAAGAATGACAGTGGATTATTGTAAACCTAATAAGGTGGTGACTCTAATTGCAGCTGTTGTTCTAGATGTGGTTTAATTGTTTAAACAAATGAATACATTTCTTGGCGTCTAATATGCAGTTATTGATCTGGTCAATGCCTTTTTCTCAATTCCAGCTTTAAAGAATCACCAAAAGCAGTTTTCCTTCAGCTGGTAAGGCCAGTAATATACCTTTACTGTCCTACCTCAAAGGAATATCAACTCTCCAGCCCTATGCCATAATTTAGTCTGAAGGAATCCTGATCTATTTCCCTTTCATGAGCTATTACACTGGTCCTTTACTTTTGTGTCATGATATTAGCTGGACCTTCTAAGGAGGAAGAAACATCAATGACTCCAGATGTATTGGTAAGATATTTACATGCTAGGGGTAAGAAATTACATTAAAACAATCCAAGCACTTTCCTCTTTAATGGAATTTCTAGGGGTCCAGTGGTGGTAGAGAAAGATGGGGCTTTCTACTCCTGTAAACAGTTACAGTCTCAGAAACCCACAGAGGCAGTTCTACCCTGTCCTACTTGATGGCAATAGGTTTTCAGTGGTGGTGGCGTATGTTGAGATGTTCCTACAAATATGAAGGATAAGTATTGCCTCTGGCTCCATGCACAAGTACACTGGAGGCACAGTGCTTGGTGGGTCTCTTTGGATTTTGGAGATAATATAACCCCCCTTTGAATTTGTGTCTTTGGACTCTTATCAAGCGTCTTACAAAGCTGCTAGTTTTGAGTGGGGCTCAGAATCAGGGCAGGCTATGCAAGCAGTTCAGACAGTCATTGCAAACCACTCTGTTACTTGGGCCATGTGATGTGGCTGGCCTAATGGTGCTTGAAGTGTTGGTGGCAGACAGAGGCGCTGTTTGGATTCTTTGGCAGCTCTGTTGGTGAACTGCAGTGCAGACTCTTAGGATTTTGGAGCAAAGCCATGGCATCTCCTGCAGGTAACTGCTCTCTTTCTCAGAAACAGTGCTTGGTTTGTTATTGGGCCTCAATAGAGACTAAACAGTTGACTACAGACCAGCAAGTCACCATGTGACCTGGGCTTCTCACCAGGAACTGGGTATTATCATAAAGTTGGATGTGCTCAACTTCTATCAATAAATGGAAGTGGTATGTATGAGGTCAGGTTCAAGAAGGACCTGAAGGCAAAAGTAAGTTACATAAAAAAATGACCAAAATGCCAAATGCCCTTGGTCTCCATTATCTTCCCTCTCTTAGTCCTGTTAGCGTAGTGGTTACAAGTTGGGCTGCTAACACAAGGTCAGCAGTTTGAAACCACCAGTGACTTTGTGGGAGAAAGATGAGGCTTTCTACTCCCGTAAAGAGCTACAGTCTTAGAAGCGCACAGGGGCAGTTCTGCCCTGTCCTACAGGTCGCTATGAGTCAGAATCAACATGATGGCAGTGAGTGTGTTTGCTTTTGGTATCAATCTGCAGCCATGTACATGAGCTGTTTATTTTAATCAGTTGACTGAGGGAGAGAAAACGTGTGGCTGGTTTATAGATGGTTCTGGGCCGTATGCCAGCACACCACTTGAAAGTGGATAGCCGCAACATTACAACCCCTTTTTTGGACCTCCCTGAAAGATGGTGGTGAAGGGGGATCTCCCACTGGGCAGAACTCAGAACAGTGCACCTTGGCTGCTCATTATACTTGGAAGGAGGAATAGCCATTTGTGCAATTGCATATGAATGAATGGGCTGCGGCCAATGGTTTGGCTGGATGGCCAGAACTTGGAAGGACCATGGTCAGAAAATGGGTGGCAAGGAGGTATGGGAAGAGGTATGTGGATAGATCTGAATGGGCAAAGAGGTGACGATATTGTGTATCATGTGGATCCTCACCAAAGGGTGACAATCAGCAGGGGAGGATTTTAACCATCAAGTGGATAGGATGCATCTTGTGGAAATCAGTCATCCTTTTCCCCAGTAGCTCCCGTCATTGTCCAACCGGCTCTTGAACAATGTGGCCATGGTGGCAGGGATGAAGGCCCGGCATTGGCTCAGGAACGTGGACTTGTACTCACCGACAAGGTCAATTTGGCTACAGCCACTGCTAAGTGCTAAATCTGCCAGCTGCAACAACCAACACTGAATCCCCAATAGGGAACCAGTGCTTTGTTCTTCCATATGGATTTGTGGGGGGAGGTCAGATGCACAGGCATTCCCCCCCCCCTGAGGGCGATCAGTTGCCAGGCTGCACTAGCCCTACTCCCTGCTGCTAGAGACAATGGGTTACCTCTCTCTGGAGCCTAAGGCCATTAGTTTGGTTCCTGTGGGCGGAGTTCACACCCAACTGATAATGGTTCCTATGGAGACCCAAAGTCAAGTTAAGCTACTACCAGAAATCTAGGATCCGCCCATCTTGCTGCATGTACACCCCCAATCCCTCCTCCTTCTATAGCGTGTATATCCCTAGATCACCCCCTCCCATCACTGTAATACCTGTAGCACAACCCTTTCCTGTGACGTATGTCTTTACCTGTAATGTGGGGGCTTGCACGTCCCCAACGTCCCCAGAGAGTATAAAAGCTTGGGGAGCATTAAAGTTCTCTCTCCCTCCACATGGATTACCAAGCGGGGCTGAGGTGAGCATGCTACCATGAAATGTGTCTGACTCCATTTATTTCTCTATATCCCTTTTATCTCTCATGCTCTCTATAACTTTACTATAATATTTACTTATTATCGCTGTACAATTGCGCCTACCAAACCCGTAGTGATTGTGCTAGGAGCTGGCTTCTTCTGGCATGGATTTGCCTTCCATGCATGCTTTGCTTCTGCCAAAACGGCCGCTTTTCGACTTACAGAATGCCTTTTCCACCATGAAGGTATCCCATAGCATTCCCTTAGATCCAGGGACTCTCTTCACAGCAAATGGGCCCAGGCCCATGGAATTCACTGGTTTTACCACGTTCCTTCCCTTCACGTGGAAGCAGCTGCCTTTATAGAACAATGGAATGGCCTTCTAAGGACATGGCAACAACATCAGCTAGGTGTCAATACCTTGCAGGGTTGGAGAAATGTTCTCCAGGAAGCTGCATATGCTTTAAACTAGTGTCCAACATAGGGTGCTGCTTTTCCCATTGCTAGGGTTCGTGAGTATAGGAGTCAAAGGGTGAAGCCGGGCCTGGCACTTATTATTAGCTCCAGTGAATCACCTGAACATATTCTGCTTCCTGTCCCCACTCTGTATGCGCTACAGGTCCAGGGGTCTTAGTTCCCAAGGGAGGGATGTTCTCACTAGGAGACACAACATTGGTTCCATTGAAGCGGAAGTGGACTGCCACCCAGCCTTTTTGGGCTCCTCGTGCCTCTGGATTGACAGGCAAAGAAGAGAGTTATTGGACTGGCTGGTGTGACTGATCCTG
This sequence comes from Echinops telfairi, assembly GCF_000313985.2. Taxonomy (NCBI): domain Eukaryota; kingdom Metazoa; phylum Chordata; class Mammalia; order Afrosoricida; family Tenrecidae; genus Echinops; species Echinops telfairi. Next base: position 4,297,645 of record NW_022103927.1, on the reverse strand, counting down.
ACGACCAAGGGGACTTGGACTGATTTACATAATGCAGATAAGGAAGCGTGTGCCTGCAGTAAGAAGATCCCTTAGGCCAGCGGTTCTCAACCTTCCTCATGCCGCCGCCCTTTCATACAGTGCCTCATGCTGTGGTGACCCCCAACCATCAAATTATTTTTGTTGCTACTTCATCACTGTTTTGCTACTGTGATGAATCATCATGTAAATATCTGATATGCAGGATGTATTTTCAGTGTTACAAATTGAACATCATTAAAGCATAGCGGTGAATCACAAAAACAATATGTAATTGTATATTGTGAAATATTTATTTCTAATGACAAATCAATGACATTTTGTCTGGAAGCATGGTGTAGCATTGGGCAACAGTCTTCACACCGGGTACTCATATGTGGGCGTATCTGCATGTGGGGGGACCTGCCTGGAGACGGGTAGAGGAGCAGTTTCTCAGTTCCTAAGACCATTGGAAATATGTGTTTTCCAATGGTCTTAGGCAACCCCTGTGAAAGGGTCATTCAACCCCCAAAGGGGTCGTGGCCCACAGGTTGAGAACTGCTGCCTTAGGCTGTCTCATACTGCCATGTCCTGGGATTAAACCCAATGGAAAACTACTGCTACCCAAATGACCGATGACCCAGACAGACCCTGGATAGAAGGAAGGTTTGGGTCACTCCATCAGGTAAAGAACCATGACCAGCTGAGGTGCTGACTGCGGGTGAAAGGAATGTAAAATGATGGTAAAAGAAGTTAGTTTTAAATACCAGCTATGGCCATGTGACCAGTTATGGAAATAAGAACTTTAATTATTCTTTTTTACTTCATGTTGTCACATCTGTGTGTGTATGTATCGTACAGACAAAGAGGCTTAAAATTTTTTTTTGAGAAATGAAATGAAAAGATAATGGAATTACCATACTATTAGATTATATCTTTAGTATCTCCCTTTTTTTATTCCATTACTTACTATAAGATGCAAACTAGGCTGGTGTATTTTAAGTTGTGTGCATGCTCATTGCATTAATGTTAGGTGGATGTATGACTATAATAATTTTTATTTTTAGATTCTGTATGGTTTAAGGAGACAGAAAGGTCCCGAATGGACAAGGGGTGGACTACTATGATTAAGCTTATGTGTTAGCTTGGCTAGGCCATGATTCTCAGGGGTTTGACCGTTATATAATGATATAATTTGGCAGTTAAGTAATTATGTCATGATCTTCCATTTTGTGATATAACATAGTCACTTCCATGATGTGCTCTGATGTGATCAGCCAATAAATTGTAAAGAGATTTGGCCTGAATCCAATATAAATGGACTTTCTGGGAAAACTCACTGTTTTTCACTTATTCTGTATCCTGCATCCTGCTGGTCATCACCAAATCATGGGGATTTAGCTAGCAGTCTGCTGTACTGCCTTCCGTTTGGGGAATTCATTTGCCTCTGTAGCAAGCTGATGAGCCAGCAGCTTACCATTTTACCTGCTGAACCTGAGATTCATTGACTTCCAGAGCCTATGAGCCAACAGTCTGCCATCAACTTCAGCAGTTATGAGAGTCAGGAGATGCCTCCGGCCTGAAGTCTGACCCATGGGCTCGGACGTGCCAGTCTCTACCACTGTGTGAGTCACTTGAGATAAATCTCTCTCTCTGTCTTCTCCTCGCTTGCCCTCCCCTCCTCCCCTCCCTTTCCGCTTCTCTTCTCTTCATTCTCTCCAACCCCCCTCCATGTTTTGCTTCTTTGAAGGTCCTAGCCAAAGATAACCCCCAAACCAGACTTTCCCCTCCTACCTCAGGGTTTGACAGGTGATAGCCCAGTAGCCAAATAGGACCCCTGTCTGTTTCCGTCCTGTCTATGCACTGAGAATGTTTTTCACATTTTTAAATGGTTGCAAAGAACTCTAAAGAGACAGTATATTTCATGATGTGTAACAATTATATGAAATTCAAATTTTAGTTTCCAGGAATAAAGTCTCATTGGAAGGCAACCACGCCCATTTAGTTGGGAATCACCTGTGACTGCTTTTGTGCTACAAGGGCAGAGCTGAGTCATCACAGCAGGAGCGATGGCCCACCAAGCTGAGACTCTGGATGGTTTGGCTCTTTAGGGAAAAGCTTTGCTGATTCCTGACCCTGGGGATGTACGTCTCTTTATCATCATTATTTACCTTACCTGTTACAGCTAGCCACATGTTTCTCTGTAGAAGCATAGCCTATGGCTATAGAGAAGCCTTAGCTCAGCGAGGGGGTTAAGTTGCATGCAGTATATGGGTTATACAACCTCGATGAAATGAAAAACAATGATTCTGAATCTTGAAATACCCCTAGCTCCAAAGGTTTCGGACGGGGGTTCTTGGATGTGTCTCGCTCGCTTGACGAAGGCAGTGGTGGCTCAACTAACGAGCTGGCGGATCATGCTCTAGTTGGCACTGACTTCAGTTCCAAAACCCCTTTTCTTTCGACTCCAGATCCAAGTTGGATGCAGTTGTCAGATCACTCCCAACGCCCGTGACCCCAGTCCCCAAGCCCAAGTGGCCAGCACCACTCCCCACGCGCCCACCCAGTGAAGATGTTCAGGAGACGGGACCCACCGGCAGTCCTTCTCAAACTCCTTGGACTCGTCTGTGCAGTGGAAGAACTTCCCCTTGAAGAGCTGCACGGCCACCACGGCGAAGATGAACATGAAGAGCATGTAGACGATGAGGATGTTGAAGACGTTCTTGAGCGAGTTCACCACACAGTCAAACACGGCCTGGGGGGCAGGGGTCAAGAAAAGGCATCAAGGGCCGGGGGCTGCCCAGCCACCCCCTCAGCGACCCAGAATGCTTAAGTGTCCATTTGCGGGCCAGGGCATGAGTGAAGGCCCTCATTAAGGTCATACAGCTCTGAGAAACATTCGGGTTAGACTCCAACGTGGGTGTTGCTACATCTAAAAATCCCTGAGCTCACCCCCTGGGGCTTCTTCCAGAAGCAAGCACGTGGCTCTTTGGGGAAAGAAGGAGGTGCTCAATGAGAGGCCACTTCCTGTTAATCATGAGCCCATCCTGCCCTGGGTGATCCATCTGGCTGGGGCTGGGGTCCATGCCCTTTACCCAAAGGCCAGTTGATGGCTCTCTGGAGCTGAGCGATGTCTCCTTGGGTGAGATCGCTAATATGCCAACTTGACTAGAATAGCGCCCAGTTGTTGGCAAAGACTCCTCATTTTTATAAAGTAGCCAAATGTGAGCTACAACCAGTCTGCCTCAAGCCATATCGGAGGGTTTCAACCAAGCCATCGATAGAGCAAGACGGGGTCTCCCATCGCCAAACTATAAACAGACATTTTTCCAGGACACACTTTCGCTTTACTCTTCTCATTGCTTGACCTGTGGGGTTTTAGGGCCCAAGCCTGAGGGGATTTCCTGTCTGTCCTCTGGACCTGCGCATTTTGGACTTTGCTAGACCCCAAATCATGTGTACCAATTCCCTTAAGTAATCTCTAGTAGTCTACCTTTGGGGGAGCCCTGGTGGTTACATGTTGGGTTGCTAACCTTAAAGTCTGTAGCTAGAACCCTCCAGCTGCTCTGAAGGTGAAAGGTGAGGCATTCTACTCCCATAAAGAGTGACAGCCTAGGAAATCCACAGAGGCGGCTCTCCCCTGTCCTACAGGGTTGCTACGAGTTGGAATCGATTTGATGACAGTGAGTTTGGTTTGGATTGCTCTTATCTTCTATCTCTCTGTGTATCATCTGCATCCCTATCTATCTCTCTACTGTATGTCTGTCTTTTGCCTCCTATAACATCTATCTATCTATCATCTTTTGTATAACTGTATTCTGTCTGTTTGTGTATCATCTCTCTCTTCTGTATGTTTATCTATCTATCCACCCATCTATGTATCTATCTTTTGCATGTCTACCTGTCTAGATATCTATCTACTTAGTTGTTTCCATAGAGAACCTCATGTCGGACACTGTGCCTGGGGAAAATGGAATGGTTCCATCCAGAGAAGACTGGGGTCCTGGCCCAGAATGTCCCCCTACCCATGCCTGAAGTTCTGCACTTGCCCTTCAGACATGACCGGAGGCTTTTCAGAGCAGCCCGCCTGGTTCCATTCACTCCTAATTGAGTGGGTGCTTCCTCACCACATCAGGGACCATGGATCATCACACCCACTGGAATTCCAAGCAAACACCATACATGAAGAAAGCTAAAGGTCATTACAAAGAAAGAAAGAAAAGACCAAAGTGGAAACGAAGAGCGTCTTGAATGAGGGCGGCTAACGAGGCAGGAAGCAAGGATGAAGTCAAAGAGCTTCAGATTTTCAAGGGCGGCTCCCGAGGACCAAGCGAAGCATTTGTACGAACTGTGGAAAGGCTCCGAGTTGGAAAACTAAAAGGGAAGAACACACTCTGTGTGTTTCGAGCCGAAAGGATTGAAGGAAAGAATTCAAGCCCCCACGTTGTAATATTGACGGATTCTAGAGGCAAACTAGAATCCTATGTGAGGGGAGCAAACGGTCAAGAAAAAGACAGGAAAGAAAATACCAAAATGGACGTCGAAAGAGACTCTTAAACTTGAATGAAGAAAAAGCTAAAGCGACAAGAAGGAGAAAAAAAGATGCCGTGAAAGAGTGAAAGAGTTGAACCCACAATACAGTTTTGCTTGCTGAAATCCAAAAGGACTTGAAGCATTTACTGTTGAAGATCAAAGAATACATCCTTCAGTGTGAGTTGCATCTCAAGGTAAAGAAAACAAACAAACAAACAAACAAACAAACAAACAAACAAACAAAAACCCTTCACAACTGGCCCAGCAAACAACTGGAATATTCTTTAGCAGTGAGGATGGCGTGACTTCATTACTCATCCTTCAGGAGGGACCAGTCCCTGGAGAAGGACATCGTGCTTGGTAAGCAGAGGGCCAGAAAAAAAATGAAGGCTCTTGATGAGATGGCTTGACACAGTGGCTGCAGCAATGGGCTGAAACACAGCACTTGTGAGGATGATGCAGGACTGAGCAGCATTTCGTTCTATTGTGCAAGTCAGAACTGACTTGACAGCACCCATCCACAACCACAACCACAACCACAACAACATAGGGACAAATGTTAAATGATGCAGGAAGCCTTAGAAAGAAAAAATGGAAGGACTATACAGAGTCCCTGTACTAAAAAGAATTGGTTGAGGTTCAACCATTTCAGAAGGTAGCAGATAGTTAAGAAACAATGGGCTTGAAGGAAGAAGTCCAAGCCACACTGAAGGCATCGGTGAAAAACACGACCTCAGGAATCGCTGGAACACCAATCGCAATGCTTCCACAAACAAACGCAACGATGCAAATGTTCACATGTCTGTGTCAGGTTATTTGGAAGACAGCTACCTGGCCAACTCATTGGAAGAGGTTCACATTTGTGCCCATTTCAAAAAAAGGTAACCCAGTGCAGTGCAGATATTATTGAGCAGCATCATGACTATAACTTGCAAGTAAAATTTTGCTAAAGTTAATTTAAAATATGGTTGCAGCAGCACTTGGACAAGGAGCTGACAGAGATCCAAACCAGATGCAGAAGAGGTCTTGGAGTGGGGGATTTCCCTGCTGACATCGGAAGGGATCGTCATTGAAAGCAAAAAATACCAGAAATCTATTTTCTCTTATTGCCAATACACAGGTATTTGACTGTGACTCACAACAAATGATTAATAGCATGAGAATGATACCTCCAGCATACTGAATTGTACTTACGCAGAATCTGTACATAGACCAAGAAGCCGTTGCTTGAAAAGAATGTTGTGATTTAAAAAAAATACTTATCCCATCTGTATGTGGGCTAAAGAAATCTGAGAAGTGGACTCTGAAGAAGGCTGGAGGAAGACTCATGTGAGGCAGCGATTTACTTAACGTGCTTCTTCTTAGCACAGTCCTGTAACTCCCACACAGTGACTGGTGGGACCATGCGGATGGGCTGTAGTTCCTGGTTTCTTGCTGGGTCTGAGTTAAGAGTAGTTCTGTAATTTGGTGTCAACTTGAAATGTAGGGGTGGAGGCTAGCCTGTCAATCAGGTCAGAGCCTGATGGTGCCTCCTTGTGGGTGTGACCCTCCTCATAAGGAGGGTGCTGGGAACCTCCTCTCTCTCAGCCTTCAGCTTCCTGTTGAGGAGCCACACGGAGACTTGTGTGAGTTCTGGAGATGCGCCCACTGCCATTGGATCCAAAAGACTTTGCACCCACCTTGCACCCTGCATTCTGCATCATGGCATGTAGCTGCGTGAGTCTGAAGAGGGGTTTATGGACCAGTATTGAACTTATGGATTTGATCTGGACTGGGCTGGGATGTTTTCCTGCTATATAGCTACTATGTGATATAAAGCTCTCTCTTACACATATATGAATGTCTCTGGATTTCTCTAGTCAGCCCGGCCCAATGCAGCAGGAAAGATGCTGATAGGACTACATGGTACAGTTGTGAGGGATTGCTAACAGAGTTATTTGTGATTGTGAAAACTTGGAACTCTAAGTTTGGTCAATTTTGCTATTCTGTTGGGAATAAAAGGAACCATCTCAGAAGCAGGAAAGTGGGGAATCTTACTACTATTAAGAACAATTTGCCCAGAGTAGAACATGTCCTTTAGACTTCAAGATTCCTGTCCACTGAAGCTCCTCCTCACTGCAGGAGACAGAGAGCCACAACACCAGAGATGGTGAGAGATGGCAGAGAAGTGGTGCAGGGGTGGCAGCAGCGCCAAGAGCATGAGGCAGAGTGGTGAGCTTCCTGGTCCAGAGGGAAAAAACCCTGAATGTTTACAGGTAGGACACTCGCTTGTGGAGTGGAAGCCTCTAGGCACTTAATTTGGGGAGCAAGGTTTGCTGATTCATGGAGCTAGAGCCAAACACCATTGGGCATTTATCAGAAGTTTAAGTGAACTCTGTAGCATTGCCCTAGCAGGGCAGAAGCCAAGGGGCTGCATGGCTGAATCAGAGAGAGGCCTGTCTGCAGGCACGGCTGTCCTAACTAAAGAACTTTATTCTGAGCATTTCTGATCCTGAAATACAACCTGCTCATTTCCCTCATTAGTCCCACAATCGTAAGTATGGCTGGAGAGCTCTGTGTGGCCAATGCAATGAATTATTAACGCCAGCAGAAAAGAGTGTGTGCAGTTGAGGTCAGAGTTGACAAAGGCAGTCAGAGGAGGGTGGAGGCATGCTTGATCTCTGCCTCATAGGAATCAGAAGTGTTAAATGAATGCATTCAGTGGATCCATTCAGCTGGTTTCGGATCTCTGCATCCACCAGCCTGTGCCCCTGCTGCCCTGGCTTTGTCATCCTGCATCCTGTTCATCACCTTCCATGAGTCGGGAGTTAACCTGACTTGAACCAGGCTGGACTTACCTATTTCTACAATGGTATACACCGCGTTTTTGGATAGAAATCTCTTTCTGTCTGCGCCGCAGACAAGCATCAGCGGTCCTGCTTCTTGCAAGAACCCAACCTAACACACACACACACACACACACACACACACACACACACACCCATGACTGTGAGGGTGGCACAGGGCAGGGTTTTGTTTCCTGGTACATAGGGTCACTGTGAGAAGGAAAGGATGGATGGCACCTAACCACAACGTTGGAAACCCACCCTCACCCATGCGGCATGCTTCAGCAGCGTGCTTTCTGCTCACCTGTTCACAGCAGCCCTGACAAGCCACGCAACACCCTCCAGTCTCACCTTGAGCTTCGGCAGCCGCTTGATGGTTTTAAGAGGTCGTAGCACCCGGAGGACTCGGAGGGATTTAATTGTGTTGATGTCCTTTCCTTTGCTATTGCCACTGTGGAGGAATGTGAGGGTGGGGAGGAGGGCAGAGAGGAATGGAGGTCAGGCTGGGTGGTGGAGGCCCATAGCTCCTACAACCCCACCCTTCCAAGTTTAAGAGTACGGGGTGCCTGGCAGGGCCCTGCCCTTCTTGAGTGTGTGGTCCAGTCCACCTGCTGATTTTGAGCCTGGGAGCAAGGGAACAGATGGTTTCGTCGTGGTTCTGGGCTCCGGGTTTGTTGAATGAGAGCTGGCAGGCGCCAGCCTGGAGCTGCAGGGCCCACTGCCACCTGTTTGGGCCTGAGCAGGTGCGCAGGGTACCCTCAAACCCACCCAAAGGGAGCTTGATGCCCCCTCGGCAGCCCCGAGACAGCTGTTATTTCCAGCATAGCCCCCAGTCCAGAGTTTGGAGGTGCTGTGCTGGCACGGACGTGGTCTTTGGGAGACTCTTAGAAAATGGGATCCCGCCTCCTCCCACAAGATTCAGGAAGATACTGGAAGTGGCCCTTAAACCAAGATCCCCTCTGCCAACAGCCCACAGGGGAGGGAAGGACCTGACCACCAGGGGCTGATGTCGAATCAACATCCCATTTTTGAAGCCAGAGAACTTCTTAGTTCAGTCCAGGGTCTGTGTAGCCCGAGCTAAGCAGTGCAGGTCCCAGGGCTACCACAACTGCCTAGGACAGCCATGATTCAGCCCTCGTTAAGAGAAGGCAGGCTTTGGGTATGACCATCAAGGTGCTTACGGTTAATGAAACTCATCACCCACCCAGGTGCCCAAGCCTGAGACCCGACCGAGAGTCACGTTCATTGTCCTGTCCCCACTGGGTCCCTCCCCTCAATGTCTGCACCACCTTAGGGTAGACCCCTGTGACCCATCTCCCGACTCTTTCTCCTGCACACAGAGGTCAGGGCCATGTCACTGCCCTGTTCAAAATCATCCCAGAACATCTGACTTCCTGAAAGAAGAGCCAAGGGCAGTGGGGGCTCTTCAAGGTCTAGTCCAACCTGCCTTCTGGTTCTCAAACACTGCTCTCCTCTGAGCCCCAGCCGGACTCATCCACCTCTGTCTGCTTCTGCGGGCACTGTTCCCCTGGGCAGAAATACACCCCCCCCACCCCCGCCTCCCTACCACAGAACCACATGGTCTTCAAGACCCCAATGAAATGTCCCTTTGTCCAGCACCCTGCCCTGCCTGCCCTGGGCCCCACCGGCCCTGATCTATTGACGGATCACTGCCTGGGAATCATCTTCGTTTCTGCTCTGGCGTCCCACTTTGGACAGAAAACTCCCCAGAGGCTTCGACCCGTGCCCTGTTCCTCCACATGGCTCCCATCTAGCTTGTGCCTGTGTGAGTGGATTCGAGCCTCTGAGCGCTCGTGGCAAATGCCTCCCCCTGCAGGTCCCTCGCAGACACCAGCTGCCAAGAGGCCTCCACCACGCAGACCGAGTGTGCAAAAGCACCCTTCTTTATGCCATCTGCTTTTGAAGGGCCCCTCCTCTCTCTTTCCAAGTAACAGAGAGGGGAAGTAGGCTTGGCGCAGACACGCTGCTGAGGGGGGAGTACAGGTCTCACAGCTGGCTTTCCTGTTTCGTTTTTTAAGCCAGAAGTCTCTGTCAGGTGCAGTCACTAAGGGCCGTGCCACCAAAGAACTGGCTCACCCAGGGAGACGTGCCATTTCTTCTCCGGGAGATGCGAGGAGGTCTTCCCGGCCTTACAAGCGCTTGCTCATTGGTCCCTTTCCACGGAGATGCTTACTGTATGGGGCTCAGCTTACTGCCCGGGGTCTCTTCCGTGCGTAGCAACACAGATCGTGAGAGGACGACAGAGTTTCCTGTCCCCCAACCCACTTTGGTTTAAAGTACGTGCTGGTAGAAGACGTGCCAGGCAAGTGGACAGCCCGGTGGCACGGTGGGTACGTGCATCAGACCTGGGTGTGTCTGGCAGTGTGTGTGTTTGGGAACACCCCGCAGGGTGCGCGTGGCCACTGAAAGGGCAGGTCTTGGGGGGAGCGATGATTCCACAGTTTCAGATTCTATAGTTGCTCTTTCGAGGAAACGGCTTCTTTTCCCCTCCCCGCCCTTCCCAGTGGCTGAGGCACCGAGGAACACACAGATGGGTGCCCACGGACAAGCACCAGAGGGGAGGCATGAGTTTGTCAGCGAGCATGTGCCCCCAGGGGCCCTGCCCTGAGCAGCAGAGATTGTGAGGCCTGCCCTCCGGTAGGCAGGGACGCTTAGTGCCCTGGGCAGGGCGGGGGCACCCTCAGGGGCAGACAGCTCAGAGTCTGGGCCCTGGTGGGAGGAGGCAGTGCCAAGGCCGTGGGGGCTCCTCCTCCCCTGGGAACAGGCTAAGGGGCTCTGGCCACGTCCCTGCTCTGGGCCAGCTGCAGGGACATCGGGGCCAGGCAGACTACCCCAGGGCAGAGAGAACGAGAGACAGAACAAGAAATAGAGAGAGAGATCGACAGAGAGACTTTACCGTGTACTGCTCCTGGGTGAGGTGGCGTCGGAGGGAGAGACAGATCGTAAGCGACCTCAGAAGAAAGAACATAGGACACAGACGTACACGCACGCAGCACACACGCACACCTGAGTGCCTCCCGCCTGGCCTGGCCTGGGCACTAGGAGGGGCCATCACAGGCTCGGGCTCAGGCTGCCTGATGTCCCTCCTTCCATCTGGAAGCCTCTCATTCAGGCCCCCCACCCGCACCCTCTGCAGAGGCCCTTGGTGCTGTCCGACAGCACCAAGAAAGCCAAATTTCCAAGTAGCAGGATGGCCAGACAAAGGGCATCTGGCAAAGGCAAGGCCGCCACTGAAGGTCACTGCCAAGAGTTGGAGAAATCCTCGTTTCTCCAGAAGGTCTGGTGCTGGAAAGTTCTGGAATGTCTTAAAGATGACATCTTTGGAGTTGAGAAAGGGGGATGGATCTGGGCTTGAATCTTGGCTCTGCCCTGTGTCACCCTCATCTGTGAAAACAAGCCTGGGGGATTCTGAAGCTCAGAAAGTGGTAGCCACGGCTCTGGTGTCTCCCTAACGTGTGGGAGAGGGGGTTGGGTAGCACTTCCAGCTTGGGATGGAACTGGGTGGAAAGTGCTGAAAAATGGGGGTCGGGGAGCTAGAGCGAGCCGGGCACATGGCTGCCACCAAGGTGTTTGCTGTGGCCCCTGGCTTGACTGGGTTTTGAAGCCTCGGCTTGGTTACATCAAGGCCAGATGTCAAGGCTGCAAAGACTCCTGGGACATCAGGATGGCGGGAGCCTTGCCACCAGGCAGGCAGTAAGAGCCGACTGAATCATCAACACCCTCACCCACCTACCTCCCTTGCCATCGAGATCATTCTGAAAGATGACACAATGGCTTACATGTGGCCCAGTGATTCCCACTGGATTCCGCCTCCTTGTTCTTTTGGCCTATATCATAAGTCCCCAACTTTATTTGGCCTACCACCCCACCCCCACTTTCAGGAACAACAACAACACAAAACAAAAGCTCAGCACCTCCCCAGCAGTTAAAAACGTTTGTACTGTAACCCCTAATCCAGGATACAGTGTCCGTATCTGCGTTTGCAGTCCCCTGGACCATTCCAGCATCCCCAGGGGGCAGGATGGCCCACTTTGGAAAAAAAAACCACTCTGGGCTAGCGTGGAGGCTTTCCAAGTTCAGTGCGCTTGGGAATGCATTACTGCACACGGTGGCTGCAGCAATGAGCTCGACAGAAGGACCATTGTGAGGACGCTGCAGGACGGGGCGGTGTTTCGTTTGGTTGTGTACAGGGGGCTCTATGGGTCAGAACCGACCCGACAGCCCGTCCCGTCCCCACCGCACCAGGTGCTTAAGGAATTTTTGGATTC
>NW_022103927.1:4281906-4285222 GCF_000313985.2 Echinops telfairi | reverse complement strand
GTGGAATTCTTGCCCTGAGCCTGAGAGAGGCTGGAACAGCAAGATTCCTTTCAGCCAGGAAAGGGCTGGCCTCGGAGTCCAGCAGGGGTCCAGCCCCAGGCCCCTTGGATGGCCAGCCCTGTGCCCTGCTGAGCTGTCAGTGTCACCTGGCCAGCTGGGGAACCCTCTGTGCTCAGCACTGGAGGAAGGGCAGGGACCTGGCCTCTGGCAGCCCAAGGCCACTCAGTGGCCTTGCTGGACTCTCTCGCTTCCCCACCTCCTGGGGCCTCCGTGTCTCTGTCTGCAGTGCGGGGATAGGAGGAGGGTTGCCCCTGCAGGGCTGCTGTGCAGGCGACCTCCACGGAGGCCACGGCTTACATGACCAAGCTAAGCTGAAGTCCTCTGTTCTCCTGGGGAGACTGAGAACAGCAGACTTGAGGGGTCTCGGTGTCCAAAGAAAACCTCCAAAATGAGGCTGACCTGACACCAGCTGGAGCTCTGGTCTGCCGGGGGGGTGGGCACACAGGACAGACGGAGCAGGTCAACAGACGAGAATTAAAGAAGCAAAGGACTCTGGGGTGGGCTTCTCAGGCCGTGATCCCACCCCTCAAAAGAAAGACCAGGACCTAAGTCCTTTGAAGGGAGAGGGAGCCCCCAGGCTGGAAAGGTCTAAAGCCTGCAGCCAGAGAGAGGACCCTGAAACTTTTTCTGCAGAAAAAAATATAGCAACTTGAAGACTCCTTCCCTGGGCTTCCTGGCAGGTCGGCCCTTGTGCATGCAGGAGCAGCTTGATCAAGGCACTCTGCCAGCTATGCTGGGCCTGCTGCCCTTCCCTGGGAGGGGCAGAAGCACCAGATGGACTCTCAGTGGTGAGCTGGGGAAGGTGTGACAGGGTGGGGTCTCAGGGTTACCCCTCCTATCCCTTTACCAGTTACACAAAGATGCTCCCGGGCCAACCCATCACAATGCTCCGCTCTTCTGAAATCCCGAGAGAGTTTGTGTGCCAGCTGGCGTTTCAAGGGCAGAAACCTATGGCCCCTTCTGGGCTCCTGGAATGTCCATAAACCCCTGCTCTGACCCTTTCCTTGGTGGCAGTTGGGGTGCCATCCAAAAGGTCAGGGGTTCAAACCCACCAGTCGCAGTGCCGAGGGAGAAAGAGGAGGCTGGCTGCTCCCGTCAAGATGTGCTAAGCCTTGGAAACCCTACGTTGGGTCACTAGGAGTCGGGTTTGACTCAATGGCAGTGGGTTTGGGGCTCGGGGTTCCCCCTCCCCTTGCCTGTTGTTTGCTGCCATTGAGTTGTTTCTGACTCACAGCGATCTTGGGGGGCGGGGGAGTGGGGGAGGACGGACCCATCCTGATCCTTCCTCCTGCAGGGTGGCTGGTGGATTCGAATTGCTGGCCTTTCGGGAAGCAGCCAGCGCCTCACCGCGGCACCACTACGACTCCTTTTCTTTGCATTGGAATTAAAAACAGACATCCAAAAAACCCACCCCACCAAAAACGGTGATTGCAGACAGGGATTTTCAAGGGCATGGGTGGTTCTCTGTCCTGATGTCACCCACCCTGTCCCAGAGGCTGATTCCACCAGGGACATGCATGATGCCCGGGCAGCAGCTGACCCTGACCGCCCTGCTCAGCTTTCCATCCAGAGAGAACACGTGAAGCCAGCCCCTCCAGCAGGGGTCCCTGAGGTGGGAGGAAGCCTCATTCCCTTAACTCAGGGGTCCTCGCACTTTTTACACAGGGGGCCAGTTCACTGTCCCTCAGACCCGTTGGAGGTCGGGACTGTAGTTTTAAAAAAACGATGAACAAATTCCTGTGCACACTGCACAATTCTTATTTTGAAGTAAAGAACAAAACGGGGCAAAAACACCCGGCGGGCCGGATAAATGTCCTCAGCGGATAAATGTCCTCGGCGGGCCGTAGTTTGAGGACGTCCTAATTGATCTTGGGCGATTTAATTTGAGGACCCCTGGGACACTGAGTCGATTCCGACGCTCAGCGACCCTGCAGGGCAGAGGAGGGTGGCCCCTGTGGGTCTCTGAGGCTGTAACTCTTTACTGGAGCGCGCAGCCTGCTCTTTCCTCCCACGGAACAAACCAAGTCTGAACCGCTGCCTTGGCGGTCAGCAGCTAGATGCGCTAACCTGCTGCGGCAACGCGAATCCCAGAATGCCTAGACTGGAGGAGGTGGCTTAAGCTCGGCTCGCTCATCGTAGCCCACGGTGGTCCAGGGGGAAACGCTTGCTCTCTGGGCCCCTTAAAGGCCCCCCCCTCCCAGAATGGAAGCCACACCTATAAAGGGATGTTAACTGGTGTCGGTCAACCCCAGCTGCCCCCCTCTGAGCGCTGGAGACCAAGGAGCCTGAGGAAGAGTGGGAGGGGCCCCTGCACTTCACCTGAGCCTAAAACTCCCTCTTTGATGTCCGCCCACCCCAGGGCCCAACGAGACACATGGTGGGGTGGGGGTGGGGTAGGCTGGAGAGGGAGGGAGGGAGAGGGAGAGAGTCAGACAGAGAGAGAAGGGTTGAGAGAGTAGGGGTTGGATGTGGGAAGGAAGGGAGAGACAGAGAGAGAGAGAGAGAGAGAGAAGGATGGGGAGACACATTAAGAGGGCAAAGAAGAAACAAGTGGTGAAAGAAAGGAAAGAAAAGGGAGCGATACAAAGTAAAGTTCAGAGATAAAGAGACAGCGAGAGACAGACAGACCTGGGAGAAGGGGCTGGGGCTGGGCATGCTCCCTGAATGATGTCCTCGACCACGGAACAATATAAAAACATCAAGAGGGGAGAAAGCGGGTGGAAAGAGAGAGAACCAAGCAGGAACAAAGGGCAATGCCCACCGAGGGGCAACGAGAAAGAGGTGGGGAGGAGGGGGCAACACCATGTCATTGAGTCTGACTCACAGTGACGCCAAAGGGCAGGGTGGAACCGCTCCTGTGGGTTCCTGAGCAGTAAACCTTTCTCCCTCGGAGCACTGGGTTTGAACAGTTCACCTCGACTGGTTCGTACCACCAGGGGTCTGACGTGCGGAGAACGGAGAGGAAGTGGGAGTGGAGGAGGGAGGAGGGGAAAACAGGAGTGGGCAGGCGAAGAAGAGACACACAGAGGAATAGGGGAGGTGGGGAGCACCGCAGAGATGGGGGTGGGGCCACCCTGAAAGGAACTTCCTTCGGAGACAGCTTTGAAACTTCTTTTGTGCCCATAAACCACAGCCATCGGGTCGATTCTGACGCACAGTGACCTCAAAGGACAGAGGAGAATGCTCCCTGATTTCCGAGACCCTAGATCCTTTCAGGGCACAGGCAGCCTCATCTTAATCCTGAAGTGTGACTGGT
>NW_022103927.1:4273933-4281782 GCF_000313985.2 Echinops telfairi | reverse complement strand
AATAGCTGGTGGAGAGACGGAGTGACCTATTACATTCTCATAGACACTGTGTATTATCTTTATGTGTGTGTGTGTGTATACATATATATATATATATATATATTTTTTTTTTGAAAGGCCAGTATATTGCATTAACTGGATGGGCAGTAAAGGGTCACTTGTTTTGACTTCACGTTCCACTGAATTCTCATGAGGTGGGTTTGGGTGTCGTGGGTATCAGCTGGCAGTGGTCTGTGCACTACCTGTCCGAATCCAGGGCTCAGCGTCTCTGGAAGCGTAGCGTGTTCGTGCTGATCAATGGAATGAAAAATAGAGGGGAGGGGTGGAGGTGGGAGTGTGGCAACAAAGGAAAACTACGTGAAGGCCATCGCCACTTGGTCTTATTTATGGGGATCTCGCGTCCTTCATTTGCTGTGCATTTTACTTTTTAAAAAAAAACTTAACCTACAGAGCTATATTCATGAAGGTGTAGTCCAATCTCTAGACTTAAAAAAAAAATTTTTTTTCCAAACATCTCTTGCATGGGTCTAGTGTAAGGTGACCAGATTTTAACATTTGTAAACCATTGATAAAACTCCTATCCTGGCGAAATAGCCACATGGCAGCCGAAAACCGTCTATCCTAGCTTGTTGTGCATTCTTTCCAAAATTGGGACTTTTTTAAGATGCCGCAGGACGCGGGCAAAATTGTTAAAAATCGGGACTGTCCGGCCAAAAGCGGGACGTCTGGTCACCTTAGTGTAGTGGTCAAGGAAATACCCCGTGATTTAAAAAGAGGGAGGAGGATGGGTGGCAGGGGCCGGAGGAGAGAGAGAAAGGCAAAAGAAAGAGGAGGAAGAATGAGAGAGACCGGAGCAGATGTAGGGGTGAAATAAGACACCGGGTGGGGTGGGGGCCAGTCTAACCTGAGTCAGACAATCAACCACTCCACCCTCCCGGGACTCTTCCAGGTTCAAGGTATGCAGAAATTTTCCATAGCTAGTTCTTGCCCTTCTAACCCCATGTGTCCTCATTACAATTCCAGGTAGGACCTCCAGAGCAGTCCCCCCACCCCCCGCAGGTCAAGCCCTTACTCATTGGTCTGGAAGGTTAGTCAAGGCCGTTCCTCCGACCCCCATGCCTCCTGCCCCAACTCAGGTCTGCTGAGAGGGGTCCAGGAGGAGATGGCTGCTGAGAACATCCCTGATGGCTCACCAAGAGCAGGGCGGAGAGTGGGAATCCCTTTAGGACCGTCTTTTCAGGGAATGAGAGCCACACGCTGGGTTCCCATGGGACCTCTGGATTAAGGGCCCAGAAAATCCTTTCATCCGGGCCCAAATGCCTACGACTTTAGGATCCTGCGCTGCGTGGACGCCCCTGTCCGCCCCCAACTCAGGCGCCACCTTGGCGCTGCTGTTGTGTCGCCTGGTCTGTAGAGGGCGTGTCCGGGGCTACCCGAGAAATGAGCCATGTAGTGGGGAGAGGGAGAGTGGTGGGGGTGGAGGTGTTCCCGGAGCTACTGACTCTCGGGTCTTCAGGTACGGGTGTGGGGGAGAATCATGGGTTCTCATGCACAGTTGCTTCCTGATTGTCTTTTTAGGGGCTCCCCAAAGAGACAGCGGCTTGTGGGGCCGCCAAGTGGAGGGGGTGAGATGGCCCGGCGTGGCTAGTCTACCGAAGCGGCACAGCAAGGGGCTGGTGGCGCCCGTGGCCCGTTGCTGTGGGAGGGGGAGGAAGGTGGGCCCTTCTCCGGCGGCCTCCATGTGGATTTCATGCAAAAAGCCAGTCGAAGCTCTTCCTCGTGGCATGCCCCTGGTCCCCTGAACACAGGGGGCGGGGGCGGGGGTCCCCACACTGGGGCTGAGGGACCCGGAGGCAAGACGTGGCCTCGCCAGGAGACTTACGTGAAGGCAAAGGCCACCAGGGCCCCACTGACCACAATGAAGTCGAGAATGTTCCAGAGGTCGCGGAAGTAGGCGCCCTGGTGCAGGACGAGACCCAGGTCGATCATCTGTGGAGGGAGGAGAGGGTTGGCTCAGACTCCTGGGCCCCAGACTGCACCCATGCGTCTAGCCTTGGGGGAGGGGGAGTGGCACTGTTAGACCATTGGCGATGGCATCGTGACCAGAGGAGACCCCTGCCCCCAGGGGCCCTAGGCCCAGATCTTGAAACCAGCCTCCTATCCGTCATATGATCTGTGGACTCTGCCTTACAACCTCCTCCGCCCCCATCTCTGCCCTCTGGTCTGCGGCTGCGCCCTCACCCCAGTCAGTTCCCTTACTGGCCACTAGGGGTGGGGTGGGGCGTACATCATGCGTCAGGCCAAGCCTCTGTGCAGAGACCTGCTTAGGTCCCACCCCACTCACCATCAAAGCCCAGCTCCTACCAGAGGGCCAGATAGTCCTGGACGGCCTTCCCTGCCCCCTCCCTGTCCTCACATCCACACTGCTCTCCCTCTGCTCGACCGGCTCCATCTACCTGGACTGCTGGTCAGACACACCCGCCCTGATACCCAGGCTAGCTATCTATGCCCAGTGGTATTCTCCAACGTCCCCCAGCTCTTGGGTCCTTGGGTCACCGGGACCACTCACCTTGATGACCATCTCAAACGTAAAGACGCCTGTAAATACGTAGTCGAAATACCGCAGCACCTGCGGGGGGGTCGGGGGAGGGGGAGGGGAGGAGAACCGGGAGGTGGCTGATCATCGACCTGCTCTAGCAGAGCTCGAGAACCTAGTGCCCCTGGAGTGTGTGGCCTCCAGACAGGCCCCAGGAGCGCGATCTCCACCGGTTGGAGGAGTGCACAGGGATGCCACGGAAGGTTGGGCAGCACGCCCCTGCAGAAGGGCACCTCCCGCCCAGCCCCATAGACAGCGCGGATGTGTCATGACCAGAACCTCCCACCAGAGGGCAGCGAAGCTCTAGCAAAACGCCGCTGCCAGGAACGAACTGGAAGACAACCTTTAAAACAGTGGTTCTCAACCTTCCTAATGCCGCGACCCTCTGACACAGTTCCTCATGTGGCGGTGACCCCCAGCCATAACATTATTTTCGTTCTACTTCATCACTGTCATTTTGCTACTGTGATGAATCAGGCGACCCCTGTGAAAGGGTCACGACCCACAGGTTGAGAACCGCTGCTTTGAAAAAACTTGCCCAAATCCCTGTAATGGACTAGAAAGGACCCCAGAGAAGTTTGAGGTGCTGTAGCCCTGCCGGTGATGGCTGTGGACCCCAGAGCCCTCGGCTGGCTGGACCTCCTGGGTAAAATTGCTTCTACTTGGTCTTTTCTGACATGACCAGTCTTCGAGGTCAATGTGGTCCCCTGACCCTGCTCACACTCCCCATTTCCCACTGCTGATCCCCCGTCGTCTGCCTACTGCCAGGACTTGGTCACTTCTGCCCCAATGGACAACATCCTGCCACCCAATCCCTCTCCTAGCGATGCCTCTGGTGTGACCGGGTGGCAGGGACCAGAGTGTGTTAGCACAGGGCTGACCCCATCCAACGCTTGCTTGTTTGGGAGGTACTGGCTGATAGTTAATAAGCATGGCTATCTGGGGTCGCCCGGGAGCACCCAAACAGGCCCGGTCTCTCTACTCAGAACCCTCTGTCCCTCCTACCTCACTCAGAGCAAAGGCCAAAGACATCACTGTTCCTTTGCCTGGAGGGCTCCTCCCAAATCTGCCATCTTACCACATCTGTCCCTGGCACTGATTCACAAGCGCAGGGTCGGCCACGTCCCCGCCACGGGCAGGGCATTTGTCTGACCAGCTCACAGCCCAGAATGAACCACAGCTGCAGCCGTGTTGGGTCCTGCGGCGGCTGGACTCTGCGACCCGCACGCTCACCCTCATTCTAGGCGACAGGACGGGAAACCCTGGGCTGGCTTCCTGGGCCCGGGGGAAGGGCGAGGCTGAGGGAGGGGAATGGGGCCGCAGGGCAGGGGCGCTGGGCTTTGGGGACTCTGGGAGGGAGGGACTGCCCCCCGATCGCTATGGCTCTCCATTTTGCTGGGCCAGAGCACACAGTCCTTGCTTATTAAATTCAGGGAGAGGTGGAAGGAAGAGGGTGAAGGAGGAAGGGCAGGTCAGGCGGTCAAGTGAAGAATAAACTTCCACATCCGGAGAGCTTGTTACCCCGGCAGCAGGAAGAACAAGAGTCGTGGGCGGTAGGGGGTTGGGAGCTTCATCCGTTGCTGGTGGGAAGGTAAAATGGGGCAGTGGCTGGGGCAAACCATTGGGTGAAGCTCCCTCCGACAGCACAGGAGGGCCATCTCCTTCTGCCCTGGAGAGTAACTCCAAGCCGGGGCATAGAGTCCGAAGACTTCAGAGCAAAGACCCAAACTGACCCGGGGACCCCGATGTCTGCTGAAGTCGGATATCAACGGCCAAAGGGTGGGAATGATGGGTGTGTCCATCCTGAGATGAATGACTAGACCCAGGTGGGCCACGTAGCTGATGAGGTGTCAGTTAACCAAACCAAGGGACGCGGTGGATGAACCCTGAAGCGATCCACTGGAGCGAAAGCCAGACACCAAAGGCCGAACACTGTTCCCACTTCCATGCAAAATCATCAGAATAGAGAAATGCATTGAGATCAAGCCGATTAGCAGTTGCCATGGGCTGAGGGGAGAGAACACGGGGGAGTGACTGCTAGTGGGTACAGAGTTTCCATGTCGTGTATGCAAATGGCCTGTAATCAGAGCAGTGGTGATGGGGAGGAAGGGTGGTGAATGTAAATGAACACCATTTTCAAATGGTTCAAGTGGCAGTTTGATGACATACCTATTTCCACACAATGAGAGCTTAATAAATTGGCCAAAAGGAAATCAACAGACCTATCAATTAGGCTGGACCATAGGAAGCACTGGATATTTAGATCCACTTGACTGATGAAAACAGCAGTTTCCCAAGGGAAAGCCTTAGTCCTGAAAGCAACGGGTCTCAATCATAGCAGAGAGTCTTGATCAACCCCCAGTGAGAGCCCCTTGTGCACCCACCCTGTCGGCAACATGCCAGTGTGCAAGGGATGACACCATCAATGGTTGGTGAGAATGCGGAGCCACGGGAGTGCTGCATACGGCTGGTGGGGGAGTTTGTTGTAGGAGGGAGAATACATTGGTTGGAACTAGGTGGGCTGATCAGTGCCAATTCTACCAGCCAGAATTCCCTCTCTGGGTTTACATCCTGGGGAAATTCTGGTCCTCATGACCAAGAGACATGTCAGAGAGGAGGTGTGGTGTCAGTGTGTGAGAAAGCTGTCCAATGGACCCACTCAAGCACCCAGCATCAGGAGGGCAGGCAAAGGCACCATTGCCAGGCAATACTAATATGGATGATTATGCAACAGTGAACAGTAATGGCTGCCACTACCTGCCACCCGTGTGCTAACCTCAGAGCCCAACGGAGAGGGAAAGAGGGGTGGTGTGGGGGTTTTCCATGTGGTCACGGTGGGAGCGAGCTCCCTGGGTGGTGCAGACTGTTGACACACGTGGCTGCCCATCAAGGAGTTGGAACTTCCAGCCACCTGAAGGCCCCTCGGAGGAAAGGCCTGATGATCTAGAAGAACAACCCCGCATCGAACCTCCACGCACCTGATGGTGCACAGGCCTCTGACACCCGGGGGTTGCCGTGAGTCGGAGTGACCTGGACAGCAGACGTTTGCTTTTATTTAATTAGAACAAGGCAAAAGGAAATTCCAGACGCACATGCAGGTGGACAAATGCGAAAGAAAAAGCTGAGGCATGCTGATTGATCTTAGAGGAGTCGGGGCCATGGGTGGCTCTGGGGCAGGGCTTCTCCACTGGACATGATTGACAGAGGGGCTGGAACTTTCCTGTGTGTGTGTGTGTGTTTGGGGGGGGGCTGTCCTGGACACTGTGGGTGCAGCAGCCCGCAGCTGATGTCAGCAGCACCCTCTGCTTTCCCCGGCTGTGGCACTGGAACATGCCCTTGTTGAGAACCGGGCCTCAGAAGGAAGAGGGGGTGAGGCTGGAGAGAGATATATGGTGGTGTGTGTGGTGTGTGTGTGTTGTTTCTGTTCTACTTCTCACTCTGGACGGTGGGGACATAGACGTGTGTGCTGGGCCGTCTTTGTTCACGAATCACACAGGCTGAACGCACTTCTCAGAGGCCTGTTCTGTTGGCGCTGGTACAACCCACCGGGCAGAGGAAGCTGAGTATCAGCTGACCGCGGGGAGGGTCCGGGAGGCTGACCCTCTGCATGCCCTCCATGGGGCTGGTCTGGACCCAGTCCAGGACCCCCATAACTCGGCCACTCATTCAGCCCCCTTCTCCATCCTCCTGGTGCTTTCTTGCTGGCCTGTTGTGAGCAGGGCTCGGATGAGCCTCCCCCACCTCCCGGGGGCTGCCCTCTCCCGGGGCTGCCCTCTGCCCCATCCTGCCAGGCAGCAGGGATTAAAGAAGCTGGTCAGGAGGTCTCAGCCCTGCCCAGCCAGCTTCTTCCGAGTTCTAATGATTGTCTTCCTCCTCCACACCACCTCCCTCCTCTCCCCCTCCCTCATCAGGTCCCTAGGGGGCCTGCAGACCTGTGAAGGAAGGGACCATGCAAGGTCAGCTGCAGCAGGCCTGCAGGCCCGGTCTGAGTGATGTGGCTTGCCAGCCTGACCAGATCCCTAACCTACTTAGCAGGTGGCAGAGCCTCTCCTCAAGGTGGCCCAGTCAGCTTGAGCAGAGCTGGCTGCAGAGGGGACCCCCACCTCCCACGCAGAAGCCCCACATCCCTCAGCCGCTTCCTCCTGAAAGGCAGCCCTGCACTTGCCCACTCTGACCACCAGGTGTCCCCTGCCCTCCAGCGCATCCCTCCCCAGAAGGGGTCCCGCCCGGAGGGTGTGGCCTTGCAGAAGGACCCAGGCAGTTGAAGGGTGCGCAGCCCTGCCCAGCGTCGTGCGCGACCGTGCCCCTCGGCATCTCCTCCACCGCAGCGACAGGGTGTCGGGACTCACATTGTTCCGGGGCGCGTTGGGTTGCACGGGGTCCTCGGCCGCCAGGGCGATGCTGCTCATGGCGATGACCATGAGGATGCACATCTCAAAATAGCGCAGGTTCAGGATGTAATGGCACAGGCGGCGAAGGCTGGTGGGAGCAAGCAGGCGGAGGTCCACTCAGACCACAGGCTCACCAATGCGCTCCTGGTACCAGCGCCACATACCTACCCCCCTCCCTACCACCCGAGGCCCCTGACTAACACTCAACGAAGCATCAAGCTGCTGAGGACCCTCTCCCCGAGGCCCTGGGGCACCAAGAATTCAGCTCAGGAAGGACGACTTCAATAGGCCTACTTGTCATCCTCCCTGGGGACTGACTGACGTCATGGCACCGGACCACAGCCACCACAGTGGCTTTGCAGGAGAGAGGCCTCCGCAGGGAGGACGACACAGCGGCTGCAACCGCGGGCTCACACATCACAACTGTGAGGTGGCGCAGGACTGGGCAGCGCTTCGTCGGGCCGTGGATAGGGTTGTCGTGGGTTGGACCGACTGGACAGCGCTAAGAGCATCGTTCTCCGGAGGAGCCCCCGTGGGGTAGTGGGTCACGAGCTGGGTTGCTCACCGCGGGGTCAGCCGTTTGAAACCACCCACCACTCTGTGGGAGAAAGGCGAGACTTTCTTTCTACTCCTGTGGAGAGTTCCTGTCTGGGAAACTCACCGGGGCAGCTCTCCTAGTTCCCAAATGACGGTTCCTATGCGAAGCTCTGAGAAGCAGATTTTGTATCATGGTGAGCGACCGGGCTGCTCACGGTAAGGCTATGAAGTTCGACCTCACCAGTTCTACCATGTTCCTAATCTGTTCTATAGGATTGCGAGGAGTAGGAATCAACACACGTTAGAAGTGTGTGTGTGTGTGTGT
>NW_022103927.1:4271092-4273752 GCF_000313985.2 Echinops telfairi | reverse complement strand
GAAAAGGCTAAGAGAACACAGCTTGCCTCACAAGGATGTGGGGATTAAAAAAAGGGGCTTAAAAAAAGACCGCCCCCTGTCCCTGGAAAAAATGAGGGGGCTTTGAAGGGTCCGTACTCCTCACTCATTGCCAACGAGTTGATTCTGACTCACGGTGACCCCATAGGACAGGGTAGACCTGCCCCTGTGGGTTTCAGAGACTAACTTTTTATGGGAGTCAGAAAGTCCCTTCTTGCTCCCTGGGAGCAGCTGGTGGTTTTGAGCCGTTGACCTTGCAGTGAGCAGCCCAATGTGTAACCACCACGCCACCGGGGCTCCTGGCGTGCCAGAGAAGGGCTTCTCTAACAAAAGAAGTCAACGAGCTGAAATAGCAAAGGCACAGCGCCCGCTTCTTCCAAGAGGCAGGTGAGAGGGAAGCTTATTTCGTTCAAGTGCTCTTTGCCCTGGAAGAATTTTGAGGACCCAGGGCTTCAAGAAACACTCCTGGTAAAACCCAACCGTGAAACAGCCTCCGAGGACACATGGGGCAAATTCTCCTGGAATCCAACACCCCTGGCTCAGGGGGCTCCCCACAGACAGCCAGGGACTCAGAGAGGAGCTGCCCAGAATGCAGAGCCCTGAGAACGGCCGCAGGGACAGGGATCCTGGGGCCCCCGGGCTGCCCTGCACAGCTGTGCCGGTTGCATATCGCCCAAGGTGGCCATTTTTAAGGCGTGCCGCCCACAGTACAGGCAGCATAGATTTGGGACCACGACTTTTTCTTTTTTTTGCTGTTGCCAGGAAGGGGTCTTTTCCTACCAACTCAGGGCATCCCGTTTTCCATCTGATGAGGAAGGGGTGTCTTTGTCTAACTCTCTCCAAGGTCCCCTAGGATCTGATGATGGTTTTGCCTGGCCTGCCTCCCCCACTGCAGCAGGAGCCCCGGGCCCTGGCCCCAGGTCACACTCACGGGTTGGTGGTGGAGAGGATAAACATGGAGCTGTAGGGGGGCATGGGCTTGGGGCCGTCTTCTCCAGGGTCATCTTCCTCCTCCTCCTTCTTCTCTTCCTCCTTTTTTGGCAGTGGGTCTGGGTTGGCGTTTTTGTTCACTGTGGGGACAGGAACCAACCCAGAGGTCCTCCTCTGCGATTTCCCACAAGCCCCTGAGCGCCCGCCCACACCCCATCCCCTACTATGTGCCAGGCATCCTATTACGTCGTCGGATGGTCACAGGACCCACTGAGCTTGGTACTTTTGTTGCTTCCAGGATGCAGAGGTGGCAATGGAGCCGCCGAGAGGGAAAGTGACTTTCTCAAGGTCTCACGGCCAGGAAGTGGCGGAGCCTGTGGGAGTCACAGATCCTCCTCCATCCCAGGTGACCTTCACCTGTCGCTTGGGGACAGGTGGAGCGAGTTCCAATAGACCCACTTTACAGAGGGAAGCAGCGAGTTCCTCCACAGTCTGAGTGCAGGTGTCCGTCCCACCCTCCTCCCACCATGAGTTGCCTCTCCCCTGACTGGCCCCACCTGCCTCTGAGCCCACATAGTCTGGCTCCAGAGGTGTGGAGTCCCTGCCCACCTGGCTGTGTGCAAGGGTGTGTGTGTGGGAGTCTCACCTTGGACGACAGTGTGGTTGAGGGGGGCTGGGCAGGCGGGGGGGATGTCCACCGCAGTGTGGTCAGGCTTCCTGGCAGTCTTAGCTGAGCTGGTTTGGGCGCTGCTGGGGTTGGTGACGATAAGGCTGTTCTCGGGGTTTTTGGGGGGACCAGGGTTGGACGGGTTCCCCGGGTTGTTGGGTGTCCGGCGGCTGGCGGCATTCTGGGGGTTGGTGGCCGTGGCGGGTGGGGCCGGCGTGGGCCCAGGGTCGGTGCTGTTGCCCATCTTGGCTGGGCTCTGGGGCAGGCCGGTGTGGCCCAGGCTGTCGCGGGGGTTGGCGGACTCCGCGGTGGCCAGCTTGTTGTTCTTCATGTTGTCGATGTCCTCGGCCAGCGGAGGGTCTTGGCGGCCCAGGTCCTGCTGGATTGGCCGGGTGGTTGACAGGTTGGGGCCCGACACGGGGACCCCGGAACCCTGGTTCTCTCTGCGGAAGGCAGACCAATGAAAAAGACCCAACAGCTGTTTTAGGGTGATAAAGAGTGAGCTTCTGGGTGCTGCCTAAGCCCACCATTAAGTGGTTCAGCCAGCACACCAGCAGTCGGGCCCTCAAAGGATCCAGGGTTGGTGCTATGGGAGCCCCAATTAATCTTGTTTAGAGCTCAAGACCTCTAACTGCCAACCTGACACACACACACACACACACAACAACCCCCTGCCATCGAGTAGATTCTGACTCACAGTGACTCAATAGGACAGTACAGAATGCCCCTGTGGGTCGCCGAGCCTCATCTTCCTTCCAAAGAGCGGCTGGTGGTTTCAAACTGACGACCTTGCGGTTACAGCCCAGTATGTACCCATTACACCACAAGGGATCTTCTGTGCCAACCAACTGGTTCTCGTCTATCCTTGTCCTCCTATTTCTCTCAAGGGTCACCCCTGTGTAGGTGGCCCAGACCCAGCGTGGGCCTGTGCCTTCCCGCCCTCACAGTCCGCTGGCGGTGAGGCTGGCTCTGGGTGGGCCTCGGCCCAAGCTGGCTCTGTTTGCATTCAGTTGCTCCTTCTGGGCCCCTGGTGCTCGCTTCCGGG
>NW_022103927.1:4268505-4270874 GCF_000313985.2 Echinops telfairi | reverse complement strand
GCACCGCCGTCCAGTCAATGCCAACTCGTAGCAATCCCAAAGGACAGGGTGGAACTGCCCTGTGAATTGCGGACACTGTCACTCTGCACAGGAGTAAAAGCCCCGCCTTCCTTCCTCCCTCTTAAAGGAAGCCCCCAATTCCCTTCCCCAGCCCCCACTTCTCCTGGTAATGTATTGCGGGCCGTCCCGTGGATTCTGACCCCTAGCAACTCCCGTAGGACGGAGGAGAGCTACTCTGCACGGGTTCCCAGGCTGCGTCTCGCTGGGGCTTCTCTTCCCAGGAGCTGCTGGTGGGATTGAACCGCAGACATTTTGGTTTGCAGCTCGGTGCTTAGCTGTTGTGCCACCAGGGTGCCTTTCTCCTTGGGGGGGTGTCACACTTTGTGGGGCTCACCTGGTCCTAGAATCACCCGCACGGGTGGGTGGTCTTTACTCCCCCTTTGCCCACTCCACTGCCAGGGCCTGCCCTGTTAGCCCCCACCTGTCTGTCGCCAAGCAAGTCGCCATCTCCCAGCATGCTTGGGGCGGGCCTAGTCGGTGGCTGCCAGGAACCCTGGCACTCACTGTGACAGCCCGACAGGGCCAGGCCAGCCCAGTCCCTTCCTAACAGCCTTACCAGTGTGAGCTTGTTGCTGCTCCCATTTTACAGGTGAGAAAACCGAGTCCCAGAAAGAGTGAGACTCACTCCCGGCCGCACTTATAAAGAATGCCCTCACACACTTCTTCAGGAAACCGCTCTGTGGACTCCGACTCACAGCGGCCCTATAGGGCCCAGCAGCGGCTTTCCAGGGCAGTGAACCTTTACAGAAGCCTCATCTTTCTCCCTTAGAGCAGAAGCGTGGGCTGGAACCGCCGACCTTGAGGTTAGCAGCCCAACACAGAACCTGCTACATGTGACAGGGCTCCTTCCTCAGGAAGCAGTCAATGCATTCTCCGTCCAGGCGATCAAGGGCATGAGAATCACAGCCCTCTGCCAGCACCCACAGGACCCACCTGACATGGAAATCAACAAGACCCTCCCCTTCTCGCCCCACCCAAACCACCCTGGCCTCCCCTCCGAGGTCTCCCTCGGGCTGGGCCACTGGCATCCGCCTGGTTTGGTTTTCGCACTGTAACTGGCAGGGGCCCTCCTCGGTATTGCAGGAGACAATGAGGTGGCTGGGTCGCTTTGCCCAGGCCCCAAAGGGGGGAGGCCTGGAGCGGTGGGTGCCTCATGGGGGTTCCACTTTGAAGGGCAGAGACCCACTTGGAATTCAGGCCTGCTGTGAGACCCTGCAGAGTCGGATCGGCCTCTCTGAGCCTCTGTCCCTCATCTTTAAACTGGAGGGTTGGGCCTCACTGGAGTAGCACCTTCCCTATATCCAGGGAAGACGTGGGAGCCAGCATGGGCTCCAAGCCACGGGTTAGCGGTCATCTTCAGCCGGTTACTCTGTCTCCATTTCTCCACCAGGGGGCGAAGCACCTCTGCCAGTCTCTAAGGAGGACCCACCCTGTGGAATCTGACTCACAGCGAGCTGCAGGACAGAGGCCACCTGACCCATGGCGGCGAGTGCTTAATCATGCCGCCAGGGTTCTTGCTGTGTGAGCCGAAAGCAAACCAAACGCAGCCATTGAGTCAACTCATATCTACCCTATGGGATGGGGTAGAACTGCCCCTGTGAGTTTCAGAGATTGTAACTTTTTATGGGAGTGGAAAGCCCCGACTTCCTCCCACAGAATGGCTGATGGCTTCGAACTGCTGACCTTGTGGTTAGCAGCCCACTGCAGCACCTCTTGCTCTGGGAGGAACAGAGGATGTCAATAAGCCGCGAGCTGCTGAGAACGATTCCCAGGCCTGGACACTTCGAGGCAGGAGGCCTGCTGGGTTCAGATACTTGCTTGAGACCCGTCACCCCTTTCTGCCTTCCAGTCTCTCCTTGTGGGAGGATGCCTCCGCCATGCCCGCCCCACCCTTGCATGTGGGAAGCGATGGCTTTCCCCTCCCCTCCCCCGCTAGTTTCGAGGCTCACAGACAGACAGGGCCTTTGCCCCAGATGGGCCAGACCCAGCCACTCAGTCCTACTGGATCTCGAGATGGTTTGGAAGATGAGATTTGGGACTTTGGAATGGAGGCTGTGGTAACGGAAGATTCTAGAGGACGGTGGGATGAGGTGGTGGTGTTCTTTGCGTGGGACAGGCAGGAGTGTTGGGAGGGCTGCGGGGTGGCCCGTAGTGGCTTAGAGGTGGTCTCCACCGCAAACAGCGCCCAAGCCATGGTATTTTCCCTGGCCTGGTGTGCGTGTGAAAGTTGGACGTTGAATAAGAAAGACCTAAGCAGAATCGGTGCTTTTGAAGTCTGTGCTGGCGAGAAATATTCAGAGAGCCAGAGT
>NW_022103927.1:4266152-4268193 GCF_000313985.2 Echinops telfairi | reverse complement strand
TTTCTGATGAAGCCCCACGGGGAGGCATGAGCGGCTTCGCCCGACCTCAAGGGTCCCAGCCGCGTCGTTGGAGTTGTCCACACAGCCCCCGCAGCAGTGGCCTGCCACGTTTCTGGTGACTGCGTACAGGTGCCTGTGATGCGATGGCTCTGCCCTGTCCTCTGGAGCGTCCTTATTGTAAGTGTGACCCACAGGCTGGACCTTCGAGCTCGTTAGAGACGCAGGGCTTCAGGCTCCACCCCACCCGCCCAGTCAGAAGGTGCGGGGATTGGTGCTCCTGTATGAGACCTGCTGACCCAGTGTCCCATACAGAACCATGTGCACGCATCATTCCTGAAAGACCTTGGTGGTGGAGTGGTTAGGCGCCCCGGCTGCGAAGGGAAAGGTGGGCGTTCTCAGAAGACGGCTGGGGCAGACTCGGAAACCCCAGGGGCAGCTCTGCCCTGTCGATCAGCTCACTGTGGTGGGAATGGGTTGGATGGCAGTGGGTTGGTGTGACAGTACAAGGAGGGTCCGAGGACAGCCAGCCATGAGTCAGTCCCTAAAGGCACAGCACCGCCTTGACCAGGTGAGTTGCTGGGCCCTATCTGTTCAGTCACAGCACCTTGGTGGTATTATGGTTGGGCTGTTACCTGAAAGGTCAGAGGTGAGAACCCACCAGCTATCCTGCGGAGCAAAGACGAGGCTCTCTTGCTCTCCTAAAGAGCTGCAGCCTTGCAAACCCCTGGGGGCAGTTCTACTATATCCTATAGGTTGGCCAGGAGTGGGGATTAACTGATGGCAGTGAGCTTAGTGTTTTCAGTAGCTGTCGAGGTACTATCGGACATTCTAAGGAGTGCTACTGAATGTTGGTCTGAAAAAGAGGGGCTGGTTGATGGTATAGCGGCAGCACTGGCAGGAAGGACCCCTCTCCCAAATGTTCTGAGCTGTTTTCCTGAACGATACTCGAGGCACTAGATCGCATAAAAGGATGGCTGGCTCAATACGAGGATAAAGGCCCGATGAGAGGTACCCAGTCTCCTCTCGATCCTAGGTATGCCCTGCCTCACGGCGTCTCCCCTAATCACTCACAGCCGGTGAGTCCATTTCCACACACAAATCAGCCTTGGGGTTGGCCGTTTGAAACCACCACCTGCTCTGAGGGGACAAGAGGAGGCTTTCTGCCTGCCCCTCCCCCCCCAGCTCCCCTCACAAGTTACGGTCTCAAAAACTGACGGGGGACAGTTCTACTGTCTGATAGGGTCACTATGAGTTGGATGACCCGGCAGGTCATCCAAGCCCCGAGACCTGGAGTCACTTGCCTCAGGGCACACAACATTCAACCTGCGGAGCAAATAGGAGGAGCTCAGCCCAGTGCCATCTCCCTCTGGTCGGGGAGTCAATGTAGACTCATAAGGACCCTAGTGGACGCCAACGGAGGCTGGGAAGCAGGGGGAGGAGACTGGGCGGGGGGGGGGCGTCTGGTAGGCCCTCAAGCAGCACTCACTGGACGAAAGAGTAAGGCCAGAGGGGAGACCCCCAACTAGGGCTAAGCTAGAGCACCCAGAGGCTTGGAAGAGGCTTAGAGGCAAGGATGGCGAGACTCTGTCCTACCTACTTTGGACAAGTTTTCAGGAGAGACCAATCCCTGGAGAAGGACTTGATGCTCAGGCAAGTGGAGGGGCAGTAAAAGAGAGGCAGGCCCTTAAGGAGATGGGTGGACACCGTGGCTGCATCGATGGGCTCAGGCATAGGAACCACTGTGAGGCTGACACAGGACTGGGCAGGGTTTCCTTCTGTTGTGCATGGAGTCGCTGTGGGTCAGAACCGACTCCAGGGCATCTAGCAACCACACCACACTCAGAGGCTGGCTGTGGAAACCGGAGCGTGCAGCTCTGCTGGTGTGCAGAAGGTTTTCCGGGGCGAATTCCTCAGGAGTGGACAGCCTATGCCTTCACCCTAAATTATCCCTCAAGGAGATGGACGGACACCGTGGCTGCAATGGTGGGCTCAAATGTAAGAACAATTGTGAGGATAGCACAGCGTAGCAGGGGCAGTGTTT
>NW_022103927.1:4262410-4264704 GCF_000313985.2 Echinops telfairi | reverse complement strand
GGGGCCATCAACAAAGGCACGGTTCTGACCACCGGTGTCAGTGGACCTCTCTGGAATCAAGATACCCGGACTTTCTCCATCTCAACACTCATACCGGAGCCATCAGCAAACCCTGTCAGCTCCACTGTCACCATCTGCTGCGTTAGAATCCAGCTACTTCCCATCACTTCCAGGGCCTCCGCCCCGGAGCCAACTCCCGCTACCTCATTCCTAGGGATGCCTCTGTCCTGAGCCCCAGTTCCTCCCTCACCCCACACACGCTGTTCCCATCTATGGCCACGAGGGAGCCCCCTCCCTCTGCTCCTCAGAACCCTCCCCGACTCCCCCTCACAGTAAAAGTCCCTGCCTGTCCTGCAGCCCCCAGAGCTCTACAACCTGCCTCTTCACCTCCTCCCACCCTCCCACCTGTCCACTCTCTCTGGCCTCATTGGCTTCCTTCTGTGTGACATAATGGCAAGACCAGGGAGCTTCAGAAAGTTTGGGGGAAATTCCATTATCTCCCAATTCCATTTCCCCGTGAACTTGCTGAAGCCCCTTCGTATTCCCACCCAAGGCCTTTGGATGCGTTACTCCCTCATCCTGTGCCGCTCTTCCTTTGGAGTCTCCCAGCATCCCCACTGCCCCAGGGCTCCCCGCTCCCCTGCTTCAGTCCCTGTCCTCTTCTTAGTAAGGCTGTCGTTGACAACGGTCACCACCCAGCATTCCCTATGTCCTTCCCTGTGCCAATTCTCTCTATGGCGCTATCACCTTCGAACACAGCATGGATCATATTTGTGTATCTGGCTTCTTGTCCATCTCCCGGATCAGAACCTCCCTACCCAGAGGTGGGGTTCTCCTCTTGTTAATGTCGGATCCCTCGCAGCTACAACAGTGCCTGGCATGTTGGCTGCCATTGAGGTCTCTTCTGAGCCAAGGTGACTCCATGA
The DNA here is from genome assembly GCF_000313985.2 of Echinops telfairi. Taxonomy (NCBI): domain Eukaryota; kingdom Metazoa; phylum Chordata; class Mammalia; order Afrosoricida; family Tenrecidae; genus Echinops; species Echinops telfairi. The sequence continues at coordinate 4,263,778 of NW_022103927.1, read as the reverse complement.
GGAATGGAATGGAATGCCGCCCGGGTCCTGCACCATCCCCACGGCTGACTGTGGACTGGACAATGGCAATAGCGGGGTTTTGGAAATAGGCCCGCCTGGTATTTGCACACTGCTGTCAAGTCTGTTTTGACTCACACTGGCCCTGCGTGGACAGAGAACTGCCCCCTAAAGTGTCTGTCTTTGTGAGAACCAATGGCTCTATCTTTCATCAGCTGCTGGGTTTAAACACCAGTTTTGTGGTTAGGAGCCCAGTGCTTGATCTGTTGTGCCATTTAAGCACATACAAACCCCCAAAACAAACTCACTGCCAGTGAGCCAACTCTGACTCGTGGCAGTCCTATAGAACAGGTAGAACCATCCCCACCTTCCGTGGGTTTCTGAGATTGTAACTCTTGAAGCACATAGTAGGTGCTTAAAAAAACACCCACTGCCATCAAGTCCAGTCCGACTCTTGGTGACCTTACAGGGAAGAGTAGAATTGCTCCATAGGGCTTCCGAGGCCAGATTCCTTATGGGAGCAGATTTGCCAGGGCTTTCCTCTCATGGACTGGCTGGTGGATTCCAACCACTGGCCTTTGGTCACTTGAGTGTTTAACCGCTGTGCCACCAGGGCTCCTTATAGATGCTTAATAATATTTATCAAGTGGAAGCAGGTGGGAAGGTAGAGGTACCTCTTCCCAAGACTTAACCTTCTCAGGAACCCCCACCCCCAAATCCTTGATGGGGAGCCCGAGGGGCGGCAGCCTCCTGGGCCAGGGGCACTTACACAGCTATGGACATGTTGGCCGCGGACAGAGGACTCACTTCTGCCACCTCCTTGGCTTTCTGGAGGGCAAGTTTTTGGTTGGCTGCCTCTTCTTCTTCTTGTTCATCCTGAAAGGCACACAGGATTCCTGTTCACAAACCATGAACTAGGCCTGGGGACCTCACCTATGGTGGACCAGGGGCAACACCTGAAATGCTTACACAGGGTTGGCCAGGTATTGAGCCATTAGTATGAGGCTGGCAGAGAAGCCTGGCTCGGATGCCGGATAAGTGTACTGCTAACCACTTCGTGTCCAGGCTCCTGGCTAACCCTCCTTTTACCCACAGCCATGGCCCTTCCGGCAGGGAGGAGACTTGCATGCAAAGAGCTGGCATTCACCTTGTTTTGGAGGCTCTCTGAGCTCTCTGAATCAAGACTTCAAACACACACACACACACACACACACACACACACACACACACACACCCTACTAGCCCCCACATGCGGAAAAGTCTACTCCATATCTGAGCTCTCTGAACCAAGACTTTTAACACACACACACACCCCTACTAGCCCCGACGCGCAGAAAAGTCTACTCCATGCACGGCCTACAGCCCCAGCTA
>NW_022103927.1:4246591-4262030 GCF_000313985.2 Echinops telfairi | reverse complement strand
AGAAAAAGACGTGTTTTTTTGTGTGTGTTTGTGTGTGTGTGTGTGTGTGATTTTTAATCCATCTTCATCCTTCACGCAGGGCTTCATTCGCAAACCAGAAAAAAGCCAGCCAAGGAGAACAAAGAACAACAAGAAGGAGCGGGGCCAAAGGAGCTGGCTCCTGAAGAAAACCCTGCAGTCGCAGGGCACCTCCCCCTGACGCTGGGGGCAGGAAGTGACCTTACCACCTCAGAAATGGGCAGATCCGGGCACTGTCAGTGACCACTGGGAGATGGCCCCTGGCCAGCAGCCTGCTCCCACACCCCTGTCCCCTGCCTGGCACTTCTCAAGAGCACGGTCCCTGGACCACCTGGTCTCAGATCTCTGGACCTCCCTTCGGAAGGGCCTACAGAGGGCTGGGCCCCGGAACCTACATTTCTGACGAGTTCCCAGGTAAGTGTGCACCACACTTGAAGCATCAGCTCCAGACCCACCCACACAGCCTGGGTTCAACCCCCAGCACTGCCACCAATTAGCTGTATGCCCTTGGGCAAGTCACTTAATCTTTCTGAACCTCAACGTGCTCATCTAAAATTTTAATTCCCTTTCCCTTCAGCCCTTATAGGTGCCCTGGTGGTATAGTGCTTATGCATTGGGCTGCTAACCGTCATGTCAGCAGTTAGAAACCACCAGCCGATCATTTGGAGAAAGAGGAGGCTTTCTGCGCCCATCAAGAGTTACAGTCTCAGAAACCCATAGGGGCAGTTCTTTCCTGTCCTACAAGGTCACTGTGGGTCAGAACCGACTGGATGGCAGTGAGTACGATTTTGATTTCAGTCCTCACATGCCGCCGGACAGGCTGCTTGTAGGTTCGTAATGGATCCTCTTTCTCATTTGCCTCTCCTACTGACTCTCAGCCCCACCAGGACAGCCACGCTGGTTTGTTTCATTCAGGGCTGGGTCCCTAGTGCCGAGAGGTGTGTCTGACACACAGTAGGGGCTCAATAAATGTCTGTCCAATGAACACATGAGCCTGTAAAATGGGGCTCAGGGAACTTGTCTCCTGGGGTGAATACGATTAAAACCTGTCAGGGGCCCGGCAGGGTGCCTGCCTCCCTGACCCCCACCCCCTGGCCATGGCCACAAGTGTTTGTGCAAGGCCCGTGGACAGATGGGGGGTGGGGGGAGATGGTCCACACCTCACAGGAGGGAGGTGGATTGACTTTCCTCCCTCCACAGGCCCCCCTCCAGGACAGGCTCTGGGAATGTGGGTCAGCCCTGGCGCCTCCTCTCCCGAGGCTGTGGGCTTGTGGTGGTGGACACTTCCGATCCTCCCCACTCGGAGCTGGGCCGGGAAACTCGGTCCCTGCCAGAGCCAACAGATGGTGGGCTGGCAGCCGTCTGCCGGGCCACGCGCAGCTCCATGAATGTGTCCTGAACATCTTGAAGCCATGGGTTCTGGCCGCAGAGTTGAGGGAGGGAGGGAGGAAGTGGGAGAGAGAGCCCCTGCCTGCTTGCTTCCATGCCCTGGGGGGAGGGTGGGGGCCGGATTCAGAAAGAGTCGAAGGCTGGGCCGTGCCAGTTGCACCTACAGGGGTACATTTCTGGCGCCCTGGGCACAGGGGCTGGGGCCCTGCTGGTTTCCTTGCTCTGGTGCGTTTGTACAGTGCAAAGCCCATGGCACTGGGCTGGAAAGCCAAAGTGGCTTACCTGAAGTGGTCCTGGCTCCCTGGAGCTCCAGGATGCCGTAAAGGGGCACCTGACACCTGGGTCCATCTCGCTGACCATGAACACCAGCTGGCTGCTCTGTCTGTGGGACCCCGTTCCCTCTGCTCTGCCCTGTGAGGTTCCTGTCTCTGCCCTTCACATTCCCACTCTGACAGGGGTGGCACCTGGCCAGGCACCTGCTCCCACACCCTTTCCTCTCCTGGCACTTCTCAGAGCAGCCAGCTCCCTGAGACCACCTGGCCTCAGATCTCTGGGCCTGCACGTGGCTGTTGGGTAGGTCAGTTAAGCTCTCTGGGCCTCGGTTTCCCCATCGCACGATGGGGAAATCTGTAATCTGCCATCACACAGGTCTATGAGGAAAAGAACCCTAAACTTCCTGCCAGCTGACTCCCAGCACCCCTGCAGGACAGGGTAGAACTGCCCCCGGGGGTGTCCGAGAACTGTCACCCTTTACCAGAGTAGACAGCCTTATCTTTCTTTCACGGAGCCGCCAGGGGGTGGGGGGCATAGGTGGGGGGGTGCTTCCAGTTGGGTCAGCAGCCCAATGTGTAACCACGCTGCCAGAAAGTGCCGCTGCATTTGTTGCTGTTGCTCAGATGAAAGATGCCTGGGAGAGGACTTGGGCTTGGGAGCTGGGGTTCAAATCCAGGCTCCCCCTTGAGCACTTCGCATCCAGACCCCAGCTCCTGACAAGTGGCTGACAGATTCTGCCTTGATTGAGCACTTACTGTGCACCAAGCACTGTGCTGAGCCCATTCACTACATGCTCTATCGGGGGTGACCCTTCTTCTCGGCGCCCCAGCTCTCCCTGGCTGCAAAAGGGTGACAGCGGTACTTTCTGGGTGGCCTGCACCTCATGTTTGCCACAGTGCTCTGCGGCACCAGAATCATCACGACATCTTTGCTGCCACAACTCAGGGGTGAAGTCCTCAGGGCCCTCCATCGGGCCAGCCCCCCAGCACGCAGGGCACACAGCAGGCCCAGCCCTTGGGTGGGTCTTCTGTCACCTGGCCCCAGCCCCGCAGTGTCCCAGGAGGCTGACCTGGGTTGGCGGCCGGCATTAGAGAGACTGAGCACTGCTTGGCTGCTCTGATCTGTACCCTGCGTGGTGCCTGTGGGCCATCTCTTCCTGGGCTCCAGTTCGGGCTGGGCCTCATCCACCACCACTCCCCCGACCTTTCAGGGCTAGGGTGGTGGCAGCATCTCTGTTGCTAGCAGGGGTGGGGAGTGACATCACCCTTGATTGTGGCCCCCTGCCCCAGCTCTGGGAACAGACCCCTCGGTCAACACCAGTGGAGCAGGCCATCTGTTTCCTGCAGGGACTCCGAGGTCCCCTCCCTCTTGCCCTCCCGCTGCTGGTGGAGCAGAAGCCCCATCCTCCCTCCCGCCACGCCTTCCGGATCTGCCCCGAGCAGGTGGTAACAGTTGCCGGAGAGGCCGCCTCCCACTGCGGCCACCTTGGTGAGCTCCTGGGCGTTGGCCAGGTTGTCCACTGCGATGGCCAGGAACACGTTCAGGAGGGTGTCTGCAGACGTCAGAGTCAGGAGAAGAACTGCCAATGCTGGCGCTTGGGGCCTGGGGCTATCCGCCGGTACCGCTCCCCTCGCCACTCCCTGCCCCCTCTCCCCGCCCCCAGCAGAGGATACAGTTCCCGAAGAGCGTGAGCACGATGAAGTAGATGGAATACACCATGCCGCCCTGCACGCCCCCGTGCGACTTGATGCCATCGTACATGACCTCGTTCCAGTCCTCGCCCGTCAGGATCTGAAGGGCGAGAGAAAGACACACAGCCAATGCCCCCCTCAGCTGCCACCCCGCAGAGTCCCCGGCTGCAGAGCTGGCACCAGCCCCTGGGGTCGTGGCTCCCCACTGCCCGGCTGTAGGGGGGAGTCAGGCATCAGCTCCCCTGGGCTTCTTCTCAGGGTCTGACTCTGTGGCCAAGGGGAAAGCGCATCTCTGTAACTCGGCATTCCCCGACGTGATGTAGACCAGGAGACTTCGGTGTGTATTGTTGACGTTCTCCCTGCGATGTGCTACTATCGCTACCATAGCACGGGGGCACTTTGGGGTCCTCTTAAGGAAGCCCCTGAAGTAGGCGTGCAGGCCTGAGTGGCTGACAAGCGCTATGAGCCCGGGCAGCAGCAGCTCAAGGAGGTGCAGTTCCCATCAAGGGCCACTGGGCGCAATCTCCCTGGGACCTGTGGGAGGCAGCAGAGAGCACGGAACGTCCGAGTCCCACTGCCCCAGGCTGAGAGAGCTGGGTACTGTACACCACAGACTGCTCTTAAGCGGTGGGGTGGGGGAAATAGGGTCACTGGTGGGGGTCGGGGTGGAGTGGGTGCCAGGGACCAGAGAGCGCCTTGGGGAAAGGGCCCAGGTGGTGCTCTTAGTGGAAGTTGGGCAGAGGGGATGTACCTGGCACAGCCACATGGTCCTCCCACAAAAGTCCAATTCCTCCTCCTGACAGTATTTGCCCCAGGGGGTGAAGTGAATGTGGAAGAGCTCCCCACTGCAAGCCCCGCGAGAGCAGGGCTTGCCAAGCCCGGCACGGCTGACGTTGGGGGCTCATGCTTGGTGGTGGGGTTTGTCCAGTAGGACACTGAGCCGAAGCCCTGGCCTCCTCTCAGTGGTAGAACCCCCTCCCCAGCTGTGGCAACCAGTCATGTCTCCAGACACTGTCGGTGACCCCTGGGTGGGGCACAATGGTCCGGGTGAGAGGCCCCTGCTGGAGGACTATGGTAGTAGTGACCGCTTGGCCCGCACATGCCCGTGTGTAGAGTGACCTCAGCCCGTTGTGTGTGGGCTCCAGATGGTCAGTCCAGGGACAGCCTCTTCTCCCTGCCCATCACACACCATCAACCAGGACAAGGGGGTGCCCCAATCCTCACACTGTTGTCCTCAGTGAGGAACAGGGCACTGACCAGCCAGGCCAGTCCCATACCCAGAGGCTAGCCCCGGAGAAGTGGGGGTTCAGGGAGCCCCCTCCAGTAGGCTAATCCTTGGTGCTACGAGGCGTACCTGAAACACCGTCATTATTGCTGCTGGAAAGGTGTCGAAGTTGGTGGGAGGCGTTCCTTCATCGAAGTTAAACCTGCGGAGAGGACACGGGCAGCGCACCAGGGTCTAGCTTGGCACCCAGGAGGACATCTGGGGGGGTGTCTCTGGGACCCATCTTTCTGGGCAGTGGGGGCCATGAGGAAGAAGGATGTGGTGGGGGTGGGACTCCGCAGGCAACGAGTGAAGGAGAGGGTGCGGGGGGCCTCTGAGGTGGACCTCAGTGGTCAGAGACCCACTCTGCTGAGCACTTACTGGCCACCGAAGAGTTGCATTCCCAAAAGGGCGAAGACGACGATAAAGAGAAAGAGGAGGAACAACAGGCTGATGATGGATTTCATGGAGTTGAGAAGGGAGACGACCAAGTTCCTGAGAGACGCCCAGTACCTGTCCACAGGGGAGGTGGGTGCTCAGGTTCACCCATGGGCCCATCGGCCTTCCCCTGCTCAACCCAGCTCTGACCAGTGACTAGGAACGCCCAGAACTTACTTTGTGACTTTGAAAATACGCAATAACCTGAGAGCTCGTAACACGCTGATTCCAAAGGATGTGCCAGGTTTGATGACGGCCCAGATGACCTCGAAGATGCTCCCAATGATAACCTGGAACAGAAGACTGGGATTGTGCCCAGGGACAGTGCCCGGCCCCTGGCGCTGGCCAACATCCTGGGCCCAAGCCTCTGGATCCTAACCCGACTCTCGCCCCCACATGGAGGCAGTTGAGGGGCTCAGACTCCCTCCTTCCTCCTTCTTATCGATGAAGGGATCATGCCAACCAAGGAGGTCCCGATCACACATGATTACAACGCGAAGGCCCCCAAGAAGCCAGATGAAATTCATACAACACGAAACTCCACGCGACAAAGTGCCATTTACATTTACAACCATCACCTCTCCTCGTGCCCAGGCATTATGACCCCCCCCCCCCAAAAGAGAGCCCCATACTCATTCCACAGTCACTCCCGACTCCCTACTTCCCCCCCATCTCTGGCAACCAACCACAGACAGGGTTCCCCTCTCCATGGACTGACCTTTGTGGATGTTCCGTGTACACGGAAGTGCACATGATTGTGTTCTCTGGCTTCCCTCACTCAGCATGCTGTTTCAAGGGCCTTGTCTGTTTTTATGGTGTCCATGTTTGCATCCCTCAACACTGTAGCTTTGTGTTGCCCATCTGGACGTTATGTGGGCGGGGTCATGCCGTGGGCACTCAACGCATCAGTGATCAGTGTCTGCCTCCCCTTGCTCACTATTATGTAGGGGAGGGTTATCCACACGTCTGGTTGCGTGTCACTACAGCTGGCTGTACAGTTTTTTCATTACGTGGGCGTACCACAACTTAATTGTTTAATGGCTGTACAGTTTTTTCATTACGTGGGTGTACCATAACTTAACTGTCCACTTTACTGCAAAGGGCTGCTTGAGTGATTGATTCACTTTGGGACTATTACCAATGAGGCTGCTGGGAACATTTTGGGCACCTGGGGTGAGGGTTTCTTCAGGGCAACTCCTTAGCAGTGGAAAAGCCAGGCCACCCCCCCACACTGCTTTCCAAAGAGGTTCTACCAGTCAGCTCCCTCTTCCCAGCAGTGGTTGAACATTTTGGGAGCTCCACATCTTCACTAATGTTTGGAAATATCCTTCAGCTGAGTCTCCCGGGACTGGGGTGACCCTCTTTCCCCCCCACTTTTGAGGTCTCTAGCTAGGGGCCATTCTGGGCAAGAGTTGAAGAGATAAGCTCTTTGGACACCGGAGACTTACCCCACAGTCAAAGCAGTTGAAGGAAGAGTGGAAGTAAGGCCGCGTCCCGAGCCCGTACATTTTTATAAACATTTCGGACATAAAGAGTCCTAAGAAAACGAATTCTGCATAGTCTAGATGGGAAAGAGGAACCAGAGAAGAAGTCAGGTGTGCGGGATTCTCTGGAGCCTCTGATTTCCCTGTCAATGATGAGTCTGTCCCTCACCACCAGCTCTTTGGTGGCTTTGGTCACAGATTACGCGAAGGCTTTCTTCCCGCGGATCAAGACACTCTGTTGATGGAGAAGAGCAACAGTCTCTTCCTTTCCAACCCACTGAAGGTCAGTAGGATTCCACCTTGTAGTTCGACCCCCACCCCGCGCCCCGGTTTGATGAGCTTTGGATGTAGATTATGTTCAAGGACCTTGCTTTTGTATTAACTTTCAGGTTCTTGGGTGCTTACTACCTTATTAAAACTAACTAGTTAACTAATTAACTAGCTAGCTAATAAACAACCTAACAGTGGGCCAGGCATGGCCCCATGATGCCCGTGTATCATGACCCAAGAATTATGTTGTATCCGCTTTTATATGCTTATACACCAAAGGGGGGGGGGGCGGAGAAACAGAAATCATAATGATGGCCTGTGATAGATGTTATCTGAGTGTTCTAGAGTGGGCGGGAGCACTGAGTTTCCTGACTCAGAAAACGTATGTGAAATCTCCTAGAAATCCTGTCGGAGAGTCGAGCAAGACGAACCTTGTGTTCCGTAGGGAGAAAGTACTAAGGCATCCGTTCTTCAGGGGGAAGTAACACAGGAGTATCCACTTGCTCCAGGGCACAAATGGGTAACATTCAGTCTTTGTCTGAGAGGGCACTCTTGCTAGGGTAGGGCCATCTGAAATGTAGGCTTTTACCCTATAGCGGTGAAGCCAATTTCCTCACTGCCAGTTAGAGGAAGTGGGGAAGCCAATTTCCTCACTCCCACTTAGAGGAAGACATACAACTTGATTAGAAGGTGCCACTGTCGAGGAGACGGATAGTACCAGGCGATCTTAATGAGGTCCAATTTGAGACCAACATTTAAAAGACTATGTACTTTTTGCTTTGGAATTTACACTTTGGGGAGTCGTGCCATGGGAAACAGCGGCTGACGATGAACAGGCAAACAGAACAGTAGATTCTTTTCATCTTAGCCCCGTCTCAGGATGTCTTTTGTTGGCCAACTAGACAGCCACGGCCTCGATATTAATCTCGTAACAGGTAAATGAGAGAAGATTCTCAGATTTACGTAGCCCCTCTAGGTGATAGTCAGCCTCTTTGTCTTTGAGCAACGTAACAAGCTCTAAGAATTCCATAGGGAGTACATTAAGTACCGTGCCTTAGGCTAATTGCATTTTATAAGGGGGCGCTTCTCCCAACTATGTTAAGTAGAATAACTTGGGTTACAGTGGGAATACCAGCAATCAGGTGGAGTGGTGTGGGAAGGAGAGATAAAGAGAGTCTCTGAAGGGGCGGAAGTGTACAGGAAAGACTGACAGAGGACTTAAAACATGACAGCAACATCACAATTTGGTCATAGATCTCATTCTGCTGGATGGCCCAGGCTGTCGGTTCCATCATGCTTGTAAGAGGTGGTTTGAACGGACGGTCAAGGTCCTTCACACTCACTCCTGATTGGAACATCCTCTAATTTGCAGGAGTCCAGGGAGCTCCTGGTATATGAGGAGCACCCTATGGTGTCCAGGACCTCGCTGACCTCAGCAGGCCAAAACATTTGGCAAGGGCTAAGATATTGATGCAGGAAATCGGTCTTAACATCTGGTGCAGTCCAAGACCCACTAGGAGCAACTCAGGGAGGACTGACGAGCTTCCGAGGTGCCAGACTCCAGGCTCTCATGGAGATGGGGTAAGCCGGTGACACACGAGACTGAGGGAATCGCTCGTCTACAACACTGGTGGATCTGGAGGAATGGTCGGGCCTAGCATGCCCGGATTCCACCAGACAGAGGCGGAATCTGAGACCCAGAGAGACCACGGCACTTCATCAGACCCCAGACGCACATTCTGTTCATATTTGAACATCGAAAATTGAGGTGCATCATACAATTGGTGGCATGTCCTAGTTCAGTGGACACCTTTCTCCATGGCACGTAAAAGGACGAAGATGTCTGATTGAAGAACACTGGGAATGACTTGTCCAAGGTCACCCAGTGAATGACAGGCATGGGAACCCTGGCCACCTGGTTCCCAGGCAGACAGAACTCGGATCCTGGAGCTTGACTTCCTGGGTTTAAAGCCTGGCTTCATCAGTTACTAGCTGTGTGACCTGGGGCCAGTTATTTAACCTTTCTGGTTTTTTTTAAACAAATGGAAAGTAGGGATCATTAAAGGACTTTTACAGATCAGAGACCCAGGCAGGAAGTCCCAGCCCTGTTCCTGAACTAGGGCAGTCACTGCAAGGTGATTAGTGTGGAGAGAAGATGGGAGATTAAAAATAGAGTATCAGAAGAGGCTAAGGCAAGAAGAAGAACCCTCATTTAGGAGAGACTCCAGAGGGACCAAAGGCAATTACCAAGGCTGGAACTAGGGCAGGGCTCTCAGAAGGAGAACTGGCCCCTCGGGGGTGTCCTGGGGGTTAGCCAGCATGACTGGGGTTACAAGGAGACACAGGCCTGCACCACACTCGTAGGCTTCTCCACACTAGAGACTCAACCATCTTTGGTAGCTTCCCTGGCTCAACTCTGAGCCAGGTCAGAAGGGCATGGAATTCACAGGTCAGACACATCAGTAGAGGCAGGGTGGCCAGACACATCAGTAGAGGCAGGAGGGTGGCCAGACACATCAGTAGAGGCAGGAGGGTGGCCAGCAGGCCAGGGTCCTGGGAAGTCAGCACTCAATATCCACAAATAAGCCATTCACTTGCCTCCCCTCCCACCACTACTCTTGTTGACGGCTCAGAACTCTTTACTTTATAAAACCTTGGTCCAAGGTCTCTCCACCTTTCAGGATTTCTTCTCACCCCCATTTGGCCCTCCCTTTTATACTCTCTCTAGGCTCATTTCTGGAATCTGGGGGTAGGCCCAGGGGTGTGTGTGTGAAGTGTTGGTGGGGGGGCGGTGTAGAGGTGCTGGGATCCAAGGAAGGGGCAAGATGCTCTTGCACTTGATTGATGAAGGGCTTCTTCTAGATTCAAGGAAGTGAAAAGTGCTGGTGGGAAATGGGAAAGAAGTCGAAGCTTTGAAAGAAGGGAGAGATCAGACGTGGGCAAAGAAAACGGAGATACAATACAGGACCCTCCCTGCCCTTAAAACTCCCTCCACCCCGTCTCTCTCTCAACCGTGAACTATTTTAACATTTCCTGAGATGCGTCTAGGAAATACACCTTTGTTTCTCTCTCAATCTGGCTGTTCATAATCTCTGTCTCTCCTCACTGCCCTGCTCCCCAACCCACCCTTCATAGTCCTCGAAGAAGGGATTCTGTGTTCTGTGGTCTGAATTCCAGCTTCCATCTACCAGGCACGAAGGAGCCTGGCTTCATCGCGGTGTCAATGGAAGCAGCAGTCCCAGGCCCAGTTGTGGAAGTGGCCGAATGAAAGGACGACTTCCAGGAGGGATGGAGAAAGGGTGTGAGCAAGGGATCACAGGGCTGGCCGGGGCTGGGCCAGGCGGTACTCACAGAGGAAGTCGGAGAGCCACTCGGGCTGGTTGTAGTGGACGATAGCAACACACAGCGTGTTGAGGGCTACCAGACTGAGCACAGTCCAGTAGAAGGCCTGAGTTTTGACCATGCGGCGGATGTAGAAACGCATCCTCCTCTCCTTTTTGTGAAAAAAAGTCGAGTTCTCCAGCTTGGCACTTTTAATGCTGGCTCGAGCGAAGGGAGACCCTGCCAGTGGAAAACAGAGAATGTAAGGCGGGTCCCACAGAAGAATCCAGCCAACTCGAGGCCTGGGCACCGATGGTGACCAGGGAGCCCATGAGCCCTCGGGCCCGAGGGAGCCATCTAGACCGAAAGGCTTGGCTCTCCAGAGGCAGTGCTTAGGCGATGATTCTGAAAGCAACAGCATTGGAAGTAACCCATGAGAGTGCGGGATGCCGATGGGGCAGTGGCCGTCTCTTGTTGCTTGCCAGGTCTTCTTCCCCTCTGGGTCACGTGTGACTCCACAGGGCAGGACGAGACAGCAGTCTCCTCCAAGATATAGCCACACACATCCTCTATTGCTCACTCCCCTTCAACCACACCTGTCTCCGAGTGCTGTGCCCCATCCCATAGTCACCAGACACCGAGCGTGTTGGGAAGCCTCCAGGAGATACTCAGGGTGGAAGGCAGCTAAAAGGGCAGAACCCTACTTAGAAATAAAGGCCCAGGACGGAGCCAATTCCCCTGTGTTCTTGCCTCAGGCTTGGTCTCCATATGTCTCGTGCCTAAGCACTTAGTGAGCACCTACTGTGTGCCAGGTTCTCCCAGGCACTCAGGCTACCGGGTAGCCCATAGAGCCCTGGCCTTCCAGGACTGACACTGTAGTCGGGGAGATGGGGAACACAATGATATGCCCATGACTAGCGTGCTGGGAGGTGGAAAGCGCCAGGGGATAAAGGAAAAAGTAGAGCAGAGAAGGGGCTGCGGGCCCCAGGACGGGCCCAGGAACGGGCTGCAGGATTGCGCTACGTGGTCAAGGTGAGGGTGTTGACCAGGAGGATAACATAAGGCATGTGGAGATCAGTGTGGCTGGAGGGGAGCGAGCAAGAGGGAAGTGGGAGGAGGGGAGGATGGGGAGGCCATGGGCGGATCATACAGGGCCTTGCGGGCCACGGTGAATACCCCACGTGAGGTGGGAGCCACGGAGAGTTCTGTGTGGAGGTGGACGGGGTCCTGACTCAGGTGTGAGGGTCTCTGCGAAGGAGCGGAGTGAGGAGGGAATGGCCAGTGATGCCGGGGCTGGGTGGTCATCAGACAGTGAGGAAGAAGAGGGGGCCACGTGGGTGGATCTTGAATCAAGGCAGAGGCAACATTTTTTTGTGCGCGTGAGAAAGAGGAAGGACCCCAGGTGGTTGGGCTGAGCACCGGAAGGGAAGGGTGGAGTTGTCACCCACTGGGATGGGGAAGACTTGGGAAGGGCCGGCTTAGGGGAAGGGTGGGAGCTCACTTTGGACCAGCCCAACCTCTTTCCCCTTGGCTCCTGGTGACCCTGGGTGCGAGTCGGAGTTGAGTTCTGCTCCACAGGGTCCCCACGGCTGATTTTCCAGCAGTCGACTGTCAGGCGTTTATTCCAAGGCACCTCTGGAACACCCAGAGATGTTTAGCAGCTAAACAACCTTTTGTGTAGCAACAAGGGTGTTCCCATCTGTACCAACCAGGGACTCTCTAGTTTTTGGGACAAGCTGCATTGACCTTCTTTTTGAAAACCTCCAAGTGCATTTATTTGTCTGCTCACTCATTTGTTCCTTCGCTTGTCCATTCATCGTTCCATCCGATCCCTTGCTCACCCATGCATTCACTCATCCTTCTCTTGCTCATTCATGTAGTCCTTCCGTCCTTCCAACCGTTCACTGTTTAGTCATTTGTTATTCAGGCATTCGTCTGTTCATTTTGCCTTCCTTCCATCTGTCCGTCCGTCCGTCCTCCCTTTCTTCTTCCCCTTGATCCCTCCAGCGTGCCCAGGGAACCCATTCCGCATCGCAGATGGGTCACAAATGTGGTTTTTCGAGGGAGCCTGTGACCTGGCAAGCTGCCATGTCCTCTTAGCAAAATCCTAACCCGAGATTGGCCCCTCGGGACCATATTGGGTCATACTGATTTTTGTCAAACCTGGGGCTATTAGCCCCCATTTAAAAACTGGGAGATCTTCCATGGAAAAATCGGGATTTCAGCTTCACTTAGATGGAAGTGGCAGCTGATAGTTATTGCATCTGTAGCAGGCACTGGGCTCCGTGGGAGGCATTTTGCATGATAACCTCCTTGATCCTCATCACGTGCTGTGGAGCGGAGACCATTGCCATTTAAAAAAAAATCCACAAACAAGCAAACAAGACCTCCATGTCCATGGAGTTGATTCTGACTCATAGTGGCCCTAGGACATTGCAGAATGGCCCCAGTCCAAGCCTATCATTTTTAAAAAGCAGATGGGAACATCTCTCTTTGCAGGATGACCGGTGCGTTGGAACTTCTGACCTTCCAGTTATGAGTGGACACTTGACCACTGCACACCCAGGGCTCCGATCTCCCTTACACAGCTGTGGAAACGGAGTGGAGAAGCCCAGGAACTGGAAAAGATATGTTGACCTGTGACCCGGAGCACTGGCCTTCGGCCACCATGCCTCTCACTCCACCTGGGATGAGGGGCCCTGTGGCCATGAAGGCAGGCAGGTACTCCCAGCAGTCTCCGTGGTCCCTCACAGGGAGGACACAGGCCCTCCTTCCACAGCCACCCCCTGCTCGGTCCCGCAGGGCCTGGGAGTCCTGGAGGTGGCTTCTGTTTGCAGTCCAAGAAGACATGTCAGTGACCGAGACGCTTGACCGTCTCAAAAGACTAGACAGGGTGACCTATGCATCCAGGGAGAAAGGGGCACTTGGTCACTGTGGGTAGGTGTTCCCCCCCCTTCACTCTCTAGTGGAGCTTCACCACCAACCAGTGGGTAAGTAATCACATAGCTTCTCAGGCTCCAATGTCTTCATCTATGAACTGGGGATGGCCACCCTTCCCACCTCAGAGGGATAAATAGATGAATTAATACACCTCGGCCTATCGGCTGATATGGCATAAATATATGGTCAAAATCTCCAACTATAAACATAGGTCATCATCTCCAACTGTAGCCCCACGAACGGAAATCGAGGCCCAGATCAAGGATGCCTTTCCTGGTCACCCAGCCTGTACCCCACTCCTCAGGAGGGGAGAGGAGGATGGATACCCACTCAACACGCCCTCGGTGCCAAGCCCTGAGCGATGAATGTACCTTTCGCCGATCCGGCCTGCTGTCAACTTCTTTGTTGTCTGGGATTGCACTCCCAGGCAATCCGATTTTCTTCTACTTCTTCTTTGAAGTTAACACTATATTTTATTAAGCCCCATTCGATCCAGAGCTGTGTCATTTTAGCACGTAATCAACGAGCTCACTTCTCTTCTTTTTGTTTCCTGAGCAAGTCTTCCGGCTGGCCTGGGTGTTGCTCAGCACATGTCGGTCTGGGCCGGCATGCTCAGGGATCAGGGGCAGTCAGCGTTGCCAGTCGATGGTGCTAGGGTGAGGGCTGAGCTATGTTCCTGCCAAGCTTTCCCCTGGAGATGCGTTTGGAAACACGGCACGGTGGTTACTCGCTGGGCTGCTAACGTCAAGGCTAGCAGTTCAAAACCACCAGCCACTTTGAGGGAGAAAGATGAGGCTTTCTACTCCGGTAACGAGTGACAGTCTCTAAAAGCCACAGGAGCAGTTCTACCCTGCCTTCTAATTGAGTCGAGGACAGTGAGTTGTGTAAGTTTGTGCACCAGGCACATTTGCATGCTCACCTCCAGGGCAGGTTGCGGCAGGGCTTCCTGATGAAGACGAAGATAGGAAGATAGTAAGAAAGAGCTGGCAACCTACTTCAGAAAGTCAGTCCATGAAAACCCTATCTGTCATCACAGGCCGATGCCCAATGGGGATGGCCCAGGACCAGGCAGCCTTTCATGCTGCTGTGTCACCACGAGTTGGGGGCCGCCTTCACGGCAGCCACCCTCCAGGCTACCCCCTTATTTTCTCCATAGAGGAGATCCTGGTCTGGGGGCCCCACATTTTTCAACGACTGGCGTTCCATCCTTGTGGGTGGAGCCAAGTGTGCCCATCGGAAGAGATGAACAAGAAACAGATGCAAGCTCATGGGGAAGCCAGGTGGGCCAGATAACTGATGATCTGCACGGAGCATGGATGGAACCCTGCAATTCGTGACACTCGCTCGAAGGAGATAAATAGACACATCCACCCGTGGGGACAGAAACAGTTCGTCATTACAAGGACAAGCGTGTTGTGGCTAGAAATTAAAAATGCAAATGAAAACAAGCTTTAAGGTATCATTACGAACCTACTTAACTGGGGAAGGGAATTAAGTTGGCAAAACGGAATGGCCGGGGTGGGGACTCCGTGAGAGTACGTGCACTTGGCAGGTTTATAAGTGGGTTCAATGCTTCGGGAACTCAGAGTGGCTCTGTGAATAAGGACTTGAAAAGCTGTTAATATCTTTGATCCTATAATTATCCCCAAGGAAATACGCCCAAAGGGTGGGGGGAGTAATTGCACATAACTGTTCACAGCAGCGTTCTTCGTAAGAGCAAAACTTGGAAATAACTCAAATGCCATACACTAGAGCAATGGTCTAAACAAACTGCAGTGTATCCACCCATGTGGGACACGTGGTTGCAGGGCAAAGCGACACCAGCACGCAAGGTTATGGCTGGAAATGAGGGCTGAGTGGAAGCAACAAGCGAGCAAGCCCAAACAGACAAACCAATAGGAACCAGTAGACCGGAAACCCGTGAATGAAATCCCTATGATGGTAGCTAAGGCAATGGAACACCATGGCCCCTCCCTCCTCACTCACGGCCCCTCCCATCCTTCCTTCTTCTGCGCTCCAGCCACGCAGTCCTAGCAGGAAACTCTACCAAACTCACCACCTGCCAGTCGGTTACCATGACGACCCTGTGGAACAGAATAGAACTGTCCCCGTGCTGTCCAGGGTGGTGAACTTTGACACGAGCAAAAAGCCTCATCTTTCTCCCATGGAGCTGCTGGTCACGTCGAACTGCTGACTTGGTAGTTCGCATTATCCAGCATGTTCACTATGTCTACCATATCATTAGGGATCCTTAAACAATTTTTTTAAACTTATTATTTAAAAATTCATTTTTATTGGGGGCTCTGACAACTCTTATCACCATCCATCCATCCATCCATCCATCCATCCAT
>NW_022103927.1:4233896-4246441 GCF_000313985.2 Echinops telfairi | reverse complement strand
CCTCCCCGCCCCCCATGACCTTTCCACATTTTTATGGGAGCAGACAGTCTCGGAGCAACTGGGGGTTCAAACCGCTGACCTTGCTGTTAGACGGTCAATGAGTAGCCCACTACGCCACCATGGCTCCTTCTACAGACTGGCTAAAGCACTTCTCTCTCAGGGTCCTTGGTCTGGATGCTCTCTGTCATTGGCATTTAACACACCCATTCAAAAAATAGTCTCTTTCATCATGGAAGGTCAAAAGCAACAATGGGTCAGTCAATCAACAGCACAGAGGGAGGAGGACAAGAGTAAATAAATGTCTCTTCATTCCACAAGCCCCGCCCCTTATGGAATCCACCGTGATGGTCTGGGGCCCAGCCCCCCACCCATTCCCTCTGGTTGCACTGCCCATGGAGAATTCTCACTCTTCTTGGCGGTGTTCAGCTTACTTGCCACCTCCTCTGAGAAGCCTTCCCTGATCACACCCCACTCGTCCAAAGCAGGAGAGGCCCCAGGCTTCTCTCCTGCAGCACGTTTACACACGATGTGCAGAATGATCTCTTTAACATCTCCTTTCTTTCCTGGACTTCAGGGTCACTGTCCTGTTCACAGCAGGGCCCCCAACAAGAACAAGCCCCTAATAAGCACTTCACAAGTGATGAAAAGATCAGTCCACATTACCAGCTGCCATTGAGCCAGCAGGGTGACCCCCTGTGTGTCCGAGTAGACCCTCCACGTTTTTCAAGGGCTGGTTTCTTTCTCCCCCGGAAAGTGATGGCCAGATCTTTGGTCTGAAACACCTCTGGGTGGATTCAAGTCTCAGCCAACACCAGGATGCTTATTCTCCACCACGCACTGTTCTGTCGTGCATTACGTGGATCAATGGAAAACTCCCAAGAGTGGAAGGTGTTACATTACTGTTATTCTTACCACCATGTAATCTGACCCAGGGCACACGGATGGTCAACAGATGCCCATCCAGGCGGCCGGGTCCTCAAGGCCTGGGCCCCTCTCTCCCAGGGCCGGTGACCAACAGGCAGACCAGGATGCAGCGGGGACTCACCCACAGAGGCGATGTCGGCTAGCTGATCCTCAGCCTCCTCAGGGTTGAGCAAGTCTGTCTTGCTTTTCTTTATGGTGGCTCTCCGCAGAGCTCCAACAATGGAAACATGGCAAGAGAAAAAGACGTTACCCTTTTTGCACAACAACGCGAGCCGGATGCCAAGGTCCCCCTGCGCAGCACTGGGCTCAACCCTATGGACAGCCTGGTTTGGTGGGAACCACTGGCAGGCGTTGTTTGATAGCTGAGCAGAGCGGGGCTCAGGGGGGTTGGAGGCAGGTGAGAGTCATGTCTTGCCCAGTCTACCTCCAGTTGGGGCTCTCTGCGACCATTTCCCCTCTAGTCCTTGTTTTTGTTTGTTTTAATCTCTGGAAACTCTACTTCCTAGCAGCCCTGGAACTCTTAGGCAAACCGTTTACCCTTTGATTTTACTAGCATACATGCTGGGCAGACGGGGATAGTGGACACTCTCCTTTCCATAGTATTCATCTCTGCTTCCCCAAAGGCTCTATAGGGGACAGTGACTGCAGGCATCTCCTTCAATACAGTCACTACTATATCCCCAAGGGGGCTATCTTCTTCCATAAATAGTAAACTCCATCTTTTAACCGACTACAACAGGGGCCCAGTTCATTTAGTTCCTTCTAATACCCTGGGTTTTCAATCAAAAGTCATCATTCTGTCTAAATAGCTTTCTGATGTGTGATTAGATCATCTAAAGCAATAAGCTGTGTTTTTGGGGAAGGAATTATTACTATTATTTAGCCAACATTTCTCTGTGGCTTATCTCTGAATTCTAAGATACTTAGAGACTCACCTTCTGAGAGACTGGGACTGGGTACATAGAGACTTTTACAGTATGCCCCTTTATTCTTGCTGTAGAACCTGGTAGGCTGGGCTTATGAACCTACTTTAAACTCTCTCTCATCCATATTCAAGCGCCGCTCTGTGTAAGGCGTGTCTAGAAGCAATAGCTTAAAGCGTATGCCCCTGAGGAAGTCCTTTACACTCTCCATTAAGGTGCTTTCTAAAACCCATTTCATAACCATTGGGGACAAAGACTCAGTTTCTTCAATTCCTTCTCGCTGCTGGTATTTTTCATCAGAAGTCATTACTCTGTCCAGCCAACCATCCAACGTGAAAGACAACAGTCCTGAACGGTGAGCTGGAGTCTAGGTGGAAGTACGATGATGATTTCTTTGGCAAATACAGATGGTGCTGACCATGCGCACGCTCCTCAAGATTCTGTTTTCAACAATTAACTCAACCATCGCAAATAGTAAGGTAGGCATTATTATTATAACGCCCATTTTTACAGATGAGCAGAACCGAGGCCCAAAGCCAAAGAAATCCAGGCACATCATTAAAGCAGAGAGTGGGGACCAGAACGTGCACACTCTCCACTGGGGTGCTGCTCTTTCTCAAGGAAGTAGATTCTTGCCATTTCCCCGAACGTCTTGAGCCTGACGTGGTCTCTTGTGTGTCCCTGGCGTGGCTTGACCCTTGAGTGCCCCGTGGAGGTGACCTAGAACAACGGAGCCTTTCCCCTTGGCCCCACAATACCCATCCACCCTGTGACCCACGGCCTCGTCGGGCTCAGAGCAGTTACCATCAAAGGGATGCCTCTGCTCTCCATCGGTTTCATCCTCCGCGAGGATCACTTCTTCTGAGAAGAAAGCACAGAGTTAACTCCAGAATGTGAAGGACCCTCCTGGGGATGGGCTATCTGCGATGGGGACGAGAGTTGCCACCCCAGCTCCCCCTCGCCCCCCGCCCGGCTGCTCAGCGCTTTCAGATGCCTCGTCCCAACTCAACCACAGTAATGACAGCCGACATCTTTTGTAGTTCACGCACCCGAAAGGCCAGCATACCTTTGCCACAGCTTAAGGCCCTGCATGGCCCAGCCCCATCGCCCATCGCCCTCACCACCGCCCACTTCCCCTCGCCACTCGGCTTCACCCCTGTGGACCTCCTCGCTGTCATCCCCACTTCAGGGCTTTCACAGCTGTCCTTCCCTCTGCCTGGACGTCCCCTCCTCTAGACACTCACACAGTTGACCTCATTTCTTCCTTCAGGTCCCTGCTCACATGTCACCATCTCCGAGAGGGCCTGTCCTGACCGCCCCCTCCAACTGTCTCTGCTGCTTGCCTGCTTCGGTTTTCTTCCGGGCAGCTGGCAGCACTCAACATCCTAGGCACTTGCTTCTTTTCCGTGTCCCTCACTAGACTGTGGGTCTCTGAGGGCAGGAACTGTGTCTGTTCCCCCTTTCTCCTCCGCTTCCATATCCTCAGTGCCTAGTGCAGTGCCTGGTGCACAGCAGGTGCTGCATATCTATATTTTGAGTGGCTGAACAGGTTCACAGACGCCTCTGGTGTGGCAAGCCCTGTTCTTCCTAAGCAAATTTGCTGGGATTGTTTTATCGAATCTTCACAGTGGCCTGATGGCCCTATGTGGTAGGTACCATCACTATCATCCGGAGGTAGGTGCTATTTAATGTGTAAGAAAAAGGAGGCACAGGGAGGTGGAAGCATGTTGCTGGGTGGTGCCAGAAGTGGGATATCAACCCAAGGCTGACTTTGAAGCTGTCATGTGAAGTCATGGTCTGTCTCCATCCCAGAAGTTTTAATACCGTATTCTGGATCCTTGTTGCCGAATGTTGAGACTACTGATTCAGATCCTCTCTCTTCTCCCATCTTGGCCTTCCCTCAGCCCACCCCACACTTCAAGCGTGACGCTGTGGGCCCTGGACGGAAGGGCCTCCTCACCTGCTTTTGAGATCCACTCCATGTACCCATTGAGCTCTCGCTCAATCTGCTGTTGCCGTCTCAGCTTCAGGAAAGCACGTCGGTTCTCCACCCGCTCCCTTTCTTTGGCAAACTCCCTGCAGAAGCACAAACAAGTTCAGGACCTGGAGGTTTCCTGCTTCCCTGGAAATGCTAGCGAGCGCCTGTGTGTGTGTGTGTGTGTGTGTGTGTCTGTAGTCAGGGGTTCAGAATCCACTGGCAGGAAGCGGTTTACAAAAGAAGTCAGATTTTCTGGGAAAATATCGGTATGTGTTCAGGGGAAGTCTCTTTGCCAGCTTCCCACGGTCCCCACCAACTGCATCAGCTGGAGTCAAAAGCCAAAGCACACGAGGCATGAAGTCGTGCCATGCCACCACTGCTGGCGACCTCTCTCATTCTCATTCTCACCATGATGCTGATTACGAGAACCTCAGTTTTATCTGAGGTGACCATGTGGCCGGTTAAAACATACTTCCTGTCTTCCTTTAGGTGAGATCAATGAAACATAAATGGATGATTGCCGCCAAACTTCTGGTTCCCTGACATAGCCCCACCCCTTCCTGTTTCCCTTCTTCCTCTTCCTCTTTGGAAGATGGGACAACCATCTTCAGACGAGGAGGCATTCATGAGATTAGAAGACTTTGGAAAGGATGTCAGAGGGGGCTGCTAGAAGGATCCGGCATCCCTGATGATACCAAAGAATCACTGTATCAATCCTCACACTTCTTAGAAGAAAAACAAAATCCATTTAAGATCAAGTGAAAAAATAATTTTTTTGAGTGACAGGCAAGAACAAGACAATATGTATGTCATGAAAAGGCATGGTAAGGTCTATGCCATGATTTTGCATTTGGAATAGGGAGGAAAATCAACCTATTCTATGACAAGGCAAATTACAGAAGGTTAAGTTTTATGAATTTCTTGCATGGTGGCTGGTCTGAAAAATTTGAGAAGACCTTTCAAAGGAGAGGCTTACATAGAAAGAAATCCCCCTTTCTCTGGAGGGAGGTAGCTTAGAACCAGGGGTAGAGGTGGGCGAGTTGAGGATGGGCTTGATTTCAGGCCCCATGTGTCTGTCCTCTCTCGGAGCGCCCCAATGCAGTGCACAACCTATGCCCCTGCATATGGCTTGCTGTCTGGTCTACTCAAGGCTAGAGACGAGTCCGTTGTTTGGCTGGGGAGCTGAACAAAAAGCTCTGGCGGTCTTTTCCTTGGCAAAGAGAGAGGTGGGGTGTCACAGAGACTTACCCTGACAGCACACCCAGCACAAGGTTCAGCATAAAAAAGGAGCCGATGATGATGAGGGGGATGAAGTACAGCCAGTTCCAAGTGTTCCCTGAGGCATCGTTGCTCTGTGGGGACAAGGGAGGAGCGCAGGTGAGGCATGAGTGGGGCTCAGGTGTGACCTCACAAGCTCTTCGAGGCACGCTGTACACAAATGCCCTCAGCCTGTGGAGTCCTGGAGCTCTGGCAGCCCAGAGTGGGAAAGGAAGCACCCGCGTCTAACCAAGCAGGAGCTTTACAGCCCAGTTGTGTCATCCCCACACGGCCTGGGGAGCAGCAAGAACCAGAGGGGAACTTCCAAACCAGAGCCCAGGAGAAGCACCACACAAAGTCCACCTAAGTGAAGACATCAGCCTCTGTTCACTCTCTTACCCCCAGTCACAGGCTTCCCCTGGAGGAAGCACATGCCAGCAAGGCCTGAAGGTCTGGTTAATCACCAAGCCAGTTGGCAGGGCTGTGAGCCTTTTTCCCCCCTTCAAGGGTTTCTCTCCTCTATTCCCTGCAAAAAATTTCCAGAAATCCCATGCTCATTTTCCAAAATAACACTGCAGTAAGAAAAGAATAAAAAGAAAAGACAGAATATGAAAATCAGAGAAGAGGGAGAGACTTACGAGGTGCTAAGAAATGAGCTCTGACAGAGTCCCAGGCACGGAGCTACACTCATGTACGACCTTTTACTCATGTAACCCGTTGAGTACCATCAACGGGTTCTGGTGGCACAGTGGTGAAGCACTGCACTGCTCACTGCAAGGTCAGCAGTTCAAAGCCACCTGCCACTCTGTATGAAAGTGGCAGAACTTTTTAACCCCTTTAAAGAGTTAGAGTTTTGGAAGTCCATAGGGGCATTCTACCTTGTCTTATTTGGTCGCTGAGATGGCATTTGCTTGATGGTGGTGATTTGGTTTTTGGAAAGGCTACCACAGTGCCTGTTTTACAACTGATGAAACAGGTACAGAAAGACAAAACCATCAGCACCCCAAGTCACAGAGCTCGTCAGGGGTAGGTGTGGAGTTTGAACTAGGAAACTATATTCCAGAGTCCTTGGAATATAGGACTCTAAGCTTGGAAAAACCATAGCATCAGGAGTTAGGAGAAAGGAAATCTTCCAATGGTTCTTCAAGCCTGTAGCACCTATGGAAAGGGCATCCCAAGTGGCTTTAAAAGCTCATCTTTAAAACACAAGCATTTGTGACTGGTTAGTCCGATCTGAGTGAAGCCCAGGATTTTTGCTTAGTGGCTGGGGGAAGAGACCATGTTTTGACCATGGATACTGAAGCAAATATCCCCGTTTGCTTCTGGCAACCATCTTGTGTCCACGAGGAAAGCTCGCGTGTGTGTGTGTGTGTGTGTGTGTGTGTGTGTGTGTTGGAATGAATTTCCTGTCATGGGAGGCAGAATGAATAACAGAAAGGAAACTGGGTGCTCAGTGACAGCAGGGAGCTGTGGATGAAGCTTGGCTTGAGCCCATTACTTCAGGACTTTCAGTGAAAGGAGATCCCTTTCACCATCATCATCATTTTTAAACCACTTTGAGCTACATTTCAGTCAAGTTCTGTTAACGGACCTGTAGCTCTAGCTTTTGTCCACATGTTTTGCTTATTGATTTAATAATTCTGCCTGTCTGGAAAATAAAAGGACACCCCTCCACACCGAATACAACATAAAACCATGTACCATGCCACTGCCATTCAGCAGAAAAGCTAAACTGAAAAGGACTGACACTAGCAGGTGTTGGTGAGGCTGGGTAGCAACTGGAACTCCGAGAGCCTACTGTGGGAGGAGGCTCGAATCCTCCCATTTGAAAAATGGGTTGGGAGTTTCCGCTAAAGCTATTCAACAGCAAAATCAACCTGTTGCCAAAGTACAAGTAAGAATGTTCACAACAGTGCTATTCACAATAGCCCCAAACTGGAAAGGGCCCCAGTGTGAGTCCACCGACGAGAATATAAAATCATGGCATGATGTGCAATAAGCAACTGCTACGAGGCCCCCCAGGATGGTGGACAAAGCTAATGTTGCTCAAAGAAGCCAGATAGATTCTACCCGAGTGAAATACCAAACCAGGCAACTAGTGAGCGATGTTGGGAGACCTAGGCTGGCCACCCTCTGGGGGTAGTGACAGGACAGGCACCAGGGGTGGGGAGCTTCTGGGTCTGAGAAGACTATTTCCTGACCTAGGTGTTGACAACACAGCGTGATCCGGAAGTTGAAATTCATTGTGCTGTTTATTCATGCGTGACGAAGCTTTCTGGATGCTTACTTTACTTCTATTAAGAAAACGATATATTCTTTCCTTCCCTAAAATCAGCCTTAATCATGGAAGCTACTGGGTCTGGGAACAGTGAGGCTGTTGTTCTAACAAGCCCCAAAGTTCCAGTGCGGTGTTTCCAGAAGGTTCTGGAAGAATGGGGTGGGAATGGAGTCAGCAGACTAGGGCTGGACAGGAGGCAGGACTGGCTTTGTGCCTTTCTCTTCCAATGCTGCGGCAGCTGTGGGCTTTTTGCTCCCATTTCTCAAGGCTAAATATAGCCTGCACAGGCAGACAGGAAATCGCTGGCTGCCTCAGGAAGCAGGCTCCGGATGGGATGTACTGAGTAGAAGTTGGGTGGACTGAATGGGGAGGTGCAGCTGGGGCCTCGGGGGGCCTCTTCCTCTCAGAGACTGCAAATAAAGCATGCATTCACCCACTGGCCCATGACAGGCTTTGGGGTCTCTGAACACATGACATGTAGCCAAATGAGAATCTCTCTCCCTCTCTCTTACACACACAGACACACACAGACACACACACACACACACACACACGCACGCGCAATGTCAAAACTTGACCAACCTTATTACATCTACTCCTCTCCCAACCCCCTCCAATCCCCAACTAGGTGGATAATCACGCCCATCATTCCAGGTGTGGAAACGGAGGCACACTGCGTCAATGTGTCCCCAATAGCAGAGACGATCCCAAACTCTGACACCCCCTGCCCTGGTCCCCTCCCACTCACACTGCTCCAGCCACACCAGGCTCCTTCCTGGCCCTCGGCTGTGCATGCCCTGTCCTGCCCCAGGGCCTTTGCACGGCGGCCCCTTCTGGAATGATCATTCCCCACAACCCTGCCAGGTGCTCCCTCACCTTTCAGGAAAGCCTCTCTGATGGCCCTTGACAGCTGCACCCCCTCATTCCTGATCCTCCCTCTCCGCCGTTGTTCGCCACCATCTCACCTCCTGTATGCACGCACTTAAACTCGCTCATTTCTGAATGGTCGCCCGCAAGAGGCAGGGGCTGGCTCCTGCTGCTGCTCTGTTTCCTGGCACGGTGCCAGGTGAGTGGGCCAGCCTCACCCAGTGGTCACGGGATGGCTGAACAAGAGGCAGGTCCAAGCTACCTGCACCCCGCACCCTCCCTGCTCCTGCCTCCTTGGGGCCTGGTTAGGGGCACAGCTTCTCTTCCTGCTCTAGCTCCTGTGACACGGAGAAGCTGGGGGAGGGTGGGATGCAGGTTTGGAAGAGGAGATGGGTTCTCCCTGGATAGTGGGGTGTGCTGGAGAGCCAAACAGGAGTGGATCTCCCTGAAGTTCAATCAGGGCAGGGTACCCGTGCGCCTGGGTCTGGGGAGGAAATCACATGTTGCCATTGCTGGAAACAAATCTCCCAAGCAACACAAACTCACTGCCACTGAGTCAATGCTGACTCACAGTGACCCCTGTGGGTTTGTTTACTGGAGTAGAAAGCCCAGTTTTTCTCCCTTGGAACTGCTGGTGGTTTCAAACTGCTGACCATGATGATTGCAGCCCAACACCTAACCACTACACTACCAGGGCTCCCGAGAGAGCACCTCATCTTTCTTCTAGAGGCTCCAAGGTGTTCCCAGCCCGAGGCACTCTTTCCCCACGAACCCCCCCAAATAAAATCTGTCACCCTGGAAGTGGGTCTGACTCCTGGTGACCCTGCGTGCTACACAGCAGGGTGTTTTGGGCTGCCATCTGCATGAAAGCCAGGCCTTTCCTCCACGGCTGATTTGCCAACCTGTGGGTTAGCATGGCATTGTGGTTATGCGCCTGGCACACAGTGGGTGCTCCCTAAACGCTGGCTGAATGAGAAATACACAGGAGGTCCCTCTGGGGGGACTGCTTCATCCCCAAGTGCAAATAATCAGGCTGTTTCCCTGGGCATGGAAAGGCAGAGGGAATCATCCAAGGTCCATGCAGAGCCCTTTGGGACTCACACCCTCCCATCTTATCTCTCTGGGTTTCCACAAGCCCACGCACAGTGGGTTGCCTGGACCACCCATGGCACAGCTAGACCCTTTATCCTGGCTCACCACCAAATCCCTGCCCTGCGTCGCCCCCTTTTGGTGCTTGTGCAGTAGCTCATGCTTCCGGCGGTTGGCCAGGAGGATCTTGAGGGTGCGGGAAGACACTGATTCCTCCGGGCGCTGTCGGAGCCTAGTGTGGTGGCTGGCACTTAGTAAGCGCTCGATAAATACTCATCAAGCAAATTAATGACTGAGTCCCAGCAAAATCCTTAAGTGCCTTCTGCGTTATAGTTTGTTCCCCTCTCATTTCATTCAGAGAAAAGTACAGAGGACGTGAAAAAACAAACCCCAAACACACACCAAAAAACCCCAAACAGCTCAGAACGGCCGATTCCCCAGCCATGTGGGATGAGAAAAACAGGGTTGACCCCACCGTGCCTGCGAGGCCCAGTGTCCCATTTTCTGGTTACTGTGGGCCGCTTGACACCCCTTAATTGTGGTTTGAATCCTCTTTCTCTTTCTACTCTTTAAGCCGCGACCCTTTCAGACAGTTCCTCATGTTGTGGTGACCCCAAGCCGTAACATTATTTTGGTTGCTACTTCCTAACTGTAATTTTGCTACTGTTATGAATTGGGTGCCCCCCGTGAAAGGGTCGTTCGACCCCCAAAGGGGTCGTGACCCACAGGTTGAGAACCGCTGCTCTAAGCTCTCCTGGTTTGGGTGACGGATGATATGGACTGTGAGGGCTCCTGTCACCGCCCTGGACTCACCAGCTCCATGCTCCCGTCACACACTCCCCTCCCCGCCAGCCACTCGGGCTGCCTCACTGTTCCGCATCATTTCCGGGAGCACTCCTGCCCCAGGGCCTTTGCACTGGCTACTCCCTACGCCTGGGTTCCCTTCCTTCTGGTACTGGCACGGGCTCTCTCCTACCCTGACAATCCATAACCTCTCCGCTCTCCTTAGCGCTTGCTACTTTCTAACACTACCTAACTCAGAGAGTGGCAAGTTACTACCCTTGGGGTAGCTGCTTATTTGTGTCAATAAAGCTTTATTGGTACACATCTGTACTCAACTTGATTACACATGATCTATGGCTTGCTTTTCTTTACAAGAGCAGACTGAGTCATTGTGACAGAGGTCAAAGTAAGCGTGCACGCGCGTGCGCACACACACGTGTGTGTATACACACACACGTCATGCTATTGAGTTGATTCCAACTCATCACGACCCTATAGGGCATGGCAGAACTGTCCCTGTGGGTTTCCAGACTGTAACCCTTTACATCCCTCAAGGAGACGGCCTGACACAGTGGCTGCACCAGCCAGCTCAAGCCCAGGAACAATTGTGAGGATGGCGCTGGGCGGGGCTTCGTTCTGTTGTGCGGAAGGCCCGGAACGGACTCAATGGGACGTAGCAACAGCAACAATTCTTTAGGGGACTAGGAAGCAGTTTCTTTTTCCTGCAGAGCAGCGGGTGGTTTTAAACTGCTGACCTTGCTGTCAGTAGCCCAGCGTGTAACCCACTAAGCAACCAGGGTGCACTCCGTCTCTCTTTCTCCACCCTCACCCCCCGTCCAGTTCCTTCAGCCTCCCAAAGCCTCCAAAACCCAAAACCAAACTCATGGCTATCGTCCGATGAGCATCTATGAATGAAAAGGAATTCGGTTCCGAGATCAGCTCCAAGCAGCAGTGGGAGAACATGGTCATTTGTCATGGGCTCTGCATTTGTGCTCCATGTAGTGAGTTGACAGCATGCACAATGGCGATGACGATGACAACACAGCTTTGCTCTTTCCCTCACCAGCATTAACTAGGGAGTCAGACAGGCAGGGGTGCTCACAGGGAGAGTGGGAGAGAGTGAATGCAATGGTAATAATAATAATAAAACACCCTCAGTGCTACGAGTGGATACTGACTCATAGCACTACACACAACCCTAGCAATTCCACTCCTAGGTTTCTACTCAAACAGATACCTGGACACCAGTGGTCATTGCAGCATTCTTCCCAAGACTTAGAAGGAGGAAACAACCCACGCAGGAAGACACGGGACGTGTGGTTAGTGGACTCCAGCACAGACTGCCTCCTCTGTACAACACCACAAGGATTAGCTGGTGCCCCACTACCATGACTGAATACTGTGGTCAAATATCTGATGCTGATCAAAAGAGGGAAACTGCAGAACAAAATTTCAAATTCTCACAGACTCCAGATTTTCTGGAGCCATGGAGGCTGGATGCACTGAAACAAATGCCCACCCGAGATCATCTTTAAACCTTAAATCAGAAACATGCCCCAAAGTCTTCTAAAACCAAACCATAGTTTAGCTGACTGAGTAAAGAATGTCTGCCTTGAGCTTTGTACTCCTCTAAGGACGACCTATATGGGGTCAAATCAGGAGCCTAGTGGTGCATGGTCATATGTTGGGCTGCGATCTGAATGGTCGGCAGTTCAAAACCAACAGCATCTCCAAGGGAGAAAGACCAGGCTTTCTATTCCTGTAAAAATTTACCGTCTCGGAAACCCACAGGGGGTCACTATGCGTCAGCACTGACTCCACGGCAGTCAGTTTGGTTGGGGTTTACAGGGGATCAGAGAAAACTCTGGAGGCGCTGTCGAGTAGGCATTGGACTGCTAACTGAAAGGTCGGTGGTTCAAACCCAGCAGCTGCTCCATGGAAGAAAGGTGAAGCTCTCTGCTTCCACAAAGATGTACAGCCTCAGAAACCCCGTGTAGTGTTGCCACAGGTGGGAATCGACTTGATGGTGGTGGGTTTGATGTGGGTTTGATGTGGGATCAAAGAGACCACAGCGACGATGAAGATTAGCTAGGGAGCTCAGGGGACAGTGAGCCTCTGCTAATTGGGGTGGAACAACTCAGAGGAGACTGGGAGGGTGGAAAAATGGAAGGGTGTAGTCGAGCTCACTGAACTTTACACGTAGAAATGGTCGAATTGGTGTATGTTTTGCTGTGTGCATTCTCAACAAAAGGAGCCTTGGTGGAATAGGTGGGTGACATGGTGGGCTGCTAATCTCAAGGTCAGCAGTTTGAATCCACCAGCCACTCCATGGGGGAAAGATCAGACTGACAGCAGTTCTACTCGGAGGGTCCCTGTGAGTTGGGATTGACTCAATGGCAATGGGTTTGTTTATGCTCAACGATACCATCACCACCACCACCACCAC
>NW_022103927.1:4216916-4233565 GCF_000313985.2 Echinops telfairi | reverse complement strand
CACCACCACCAACAACAACAACAACCTGTCTTAAGACAAAGGAACTCCTGGAGTGTGGACCAAACCTAGATGCTGAGTGGCAGAAGCCAGACAAAACAGGAGCAAGTGTTGTGTGATTCCACTGGAATGGAATACCTGCAACAGGTAAGCTCCCAGGGACAGACAGTGGGTACAGGTTGCCAGAGCTGACGGCCATTACTGCTTCATGGATATGGAGTTTCTGTCTGGGGGGATGAGCAGTTTGGGAAATAGAGATTAGCCAGGCTGCCTAACACTGTGAATGTGAAGAAGGCCAATGAACGGCACCGCTTTAGAATATGCATTTTATCTTATCACAAACTTTTTTTCCCAAATGTGTGATAATATAAAATTGATTTCATCTCAAAAAAAAAAAAAGTAATGATCATTGCCCAGCACTGGGGACTGTGGTAGGTCATTTCCCCTCGTGTTTCCTGATCTGGACCATGGGGCTGAACCATCTCCCCTCAGTGTCAGAAACAGGCTGGGCACAATCAGCTCTCAACCCAGCAGGGCCTAAAACATAACTCGAGTTGTTCTGCTGCTGCCAAGACCCCCTTCATGCTCACAAAGATACTAGCCAAAGACCCCAGTTCCTTCTCCCTCCCTGCACCCACACTGAACCCCCAATCTTCCCGGGCCCAGCTGGAGAGGAGTGCATCAGGACTGTCCCTGAGTGGAGTGGGGGCGATTTCTGGCTTTTCTGAGCCACACAAATCCTGCCTGTGGCACATGTGGTGAGGGGGTTCCTGTGAAACAGGCCACCTGTCGCTCCAGCGACACAGCCACTCGCTCGTGCCTCCAGCAAACGCCCTGCTGCAGTCCTCCCGGGGTTCCCCAGCCCGCCGCCTTGGGCTCCAGGAGCTAGGCCTTGGTGCGTTTGCTGGGGGAGGCAGAAAATGGCTCTATCACAGGGAGCTAGCGGTGAGTCAGACAGCGCTGGAGTCCAGGCCGAGGTCACCGAGCGCCGTCATGGGCCTGAGTTTCCTCATCTGTGCAAGGAAGGACTTCAAGCCTTCAGATCAGGGTGACGTGGAGGAAATGGCTGATCCCCAGCCTAACACGTTTGGTACCAGGAGCGGGGTTCACCCATTCGGAGGAACCAGGTACACAGGAATCTCCTGGGCCCGAGGCTTGTTTATTGTACTTAATTGTGAACTGACTCTCACTTTTGCCCTAAATTCCCCAAGAAGCCTGCATCTGTGGTCCCCAGGCCTGCTTGGCCACTCCCACTGTCACAGACCCTGCGGCACACTTCTTTGTATAAGGAGCCTTGGCCCTTCAGTGGTTAGGCTCTTGACTGCTAACCAAAAAGCTGATGGTTTGAACCCACCAGCCTCTCCTCTGGAGAAAGATTACAGCCTTGGGAACCCTATGGGTGTGGTTCTCTGTTCCCCAGAGTGGCTCCAATTAGGAACTGACTAGATGGCCATGTATCAATTCTTTGTATTGGGGCCATTGCGGACACACCCAGCAAGAGCCCCAGTCACCTGCTGAACGATCACCATCTCTGCCAGTTCTAGTCACTGAAACTGCAGAAGCCTCCTGTGAGATTTCCCAGAAATCCTCAGGGGCCCTACGGTAACATGCAGGGGCTTGTTGAATTTGAGTAGAAATCATTTCCCTCCACTTCCCCTTAAAGTGGGATACTTCCTTCCGCTATGGGAAGGCACAGCAAACCAGAGCCGCTCCGGCGGACACCACAGCAGTCAGTCATCCCAGGCCGGTCACAGGGCCCGCCCAGACAGTGTGAGAAGCCTGTGGAATGAGGGGAGGTGTTCGGATGCTTCTAGGCATTGTTATCAAAGGACCACATCGCCTCACTCCATCGCAAGTTTGTTTTTCTAAAAATAGGGCTTCCCGTGCAGCCTCGTGTCTTTTAATGTATACCTGGAAGCCACCAGCCTGATATAGGGAGCTGTGGTTAAGGACCCCTGACGTGGCTCTGAGAATCAAGGATGGTGAGACTTCATCCCATGTACTTGGACATGCTACCAGGGCAGACCAGTCCCTGGAGAAGGCCATCATGCTGGGTAAAGCAGAGGGGCAGTGAAAGAGGAAGGCCTTCCACAAGATGCATGGACACAGGGGCTGCAACAATGGGCTCAAACTAATAGCACCGGTGAGCGTTAGCATGGGCCTGGGTAGGTGTTTCCCTTGTTGTACACAAGATCACTACCAGTGGGAACCGACGTGTTGGCAACAACAAATGATAAGAGCAGCATGGGTTTAAAAACTCAACTCCAAAGTCTACCCAGATGTCACCCACTTTCCCATTATTGTGCCCCCTTTCTGTCGCAGGAGCCGGGCCAAGGGAGCCCAGGACATTAGTTGTCACTTCTTCCCGTCACTCTCTGGGCTGTGTCCGTGTTGAGTCTTTGTTTGACAGTGTTTAGGGGGTCCGGCCTGGGGTTGTGCAAAATGCCCTCCCACCTGAGTTTGTCTGATGTTTTCTTGGACTTAGACTGGGGTTGTGGGTTTTAGGGAACGAGACCCCAGAAGGGAGGGGCTTTCTCATCGTAGCCTATCAGGAAACACCCACAGCTGGTGGTGGTTCACCTCCATTGCTCAGCTCAGGTGGTGTCTGCCAGACATCTCTACTGCAGAGCTAGGACACTGCCCTCCCCTACTTCCTTCTTTGGAATCACCTCAAAGTCCAGCCCACCTCCCAAGGGGCAAATGAGCCGAGGCTCCTCCTACCGGAGGGGTGGTGTCCACGTATACCACACGGAATGTTTCTATAAGGAAGGGTCCTCTGCTGTCCTGTATTCATTTGTTCACATGAGCACTGATTTACATCGGGGGGCTCTTTCTGACCTCACTGGAAGTAGGGCTCTGATAGAAAGAGAAGAGACCCAGACAGAGGGGAGACAGCTATGTAAACACAAAAGCAGAAATTTGAGAGGTGCATCCGCAGGCCAAGACACGCCAAGGATCCTGGGAAGTTAGAGAGAGGTGGGGGCAGGCCCTCCCCTAGAACCTTCAGAGAGAGCGTGGCCCTACAAACACCGTGGTCTTATAATGTCAGAGCTCTCAGGACACAGCGGCTGCCCACGAGACGGCCATCCTTCTCTCTCCTCCAGGTCCAGGAGTGGACAGATATCTTTGTTGTCATTGTTTCGTTTCCAAAGGTTCAATGCGACAAGTTCTTTTTCTTTGCCGATATTAAAAGCAAAGTGTATTCCAGTGTAGCGACTGTAACCAGTGTCCCAGAACATTATGTATAGACATTGCTACATGGGAATGTTTTGATGTCTACATTCACACACACACACTGTGTTCATTGTAGAGACAATTTCAAGATCCAGAGAGAAATGAAGAACATCGAGATTCCAGCATTCCCACTGCTGCTGGGCCGCCTCAGTGGGGTCTCTTTTAGTCTTTCCTTCCCGGTGTTCATTTCTTCTTCTTCTTCTTCTTCTTCTTCCTCTTCCTCTTCTTCTTCTTCCTTCTTTCCCCCCTTCTTCCTCCTCCTCTTTCTTTTTAAATTTTATTTCTTTCAATCCATTTTATTAGAACCCAATCCAGACATCATACCATTTCCTAGTTCACCTCCTTCTTCTTTTAATGGAGGTAAAAATACAGAAAACGAGCCCCGTTGTTGCTGTCAGGAGCACAGCTATGTCAGTTCTGAGCCAAAGTGACCTTGGGCACAACTCACAATGAGCCACCGTGAGGTCCTGCACCAGCTCAGAACGAGTCCTTTGTTTGCGCCCACTGTGGTGACCACTGTGGCAATCCATCTCGTTGAGCGTCTTCCTGGTTTTTTAAAAAAATTATTATGTACTTTTTCCTTCCTGTTTGTGTGTGTGTCTGTTGTTGACCCTCTAACTTTCCATAGTACTTTAGAGCAGGGCTGGGCAGTGTTTTGTGTTCTGTTGGACACAAGGGTCGTGATGTGTCGGAACCGACGCGAAGGTACCTGACAACAACAACAACAACAACTTTAATTGACCTGGTTATTTATAAAATCAGAACAAAACGGGAAGCAACAGAAAGTCTGGCTATTAATAGGGAATTGTCACATCCCGTATGGCTTCTCCACACGACGGGCTGTTCTGCTGTCATTAAGCTTCACCTGTCGGGAGGATATTTAAGGATGCGGGGGAAAGGTACAAGGGAGATCGGGCAGAAGGAAACAAAACCCCAAGAACACACGCAACCAAGACGGTGTCCACCGCATCTCAAGGGTGTGATGTTAAGACGCAAGTGAAGGACGCCATTGCTGAGGGGACACTGAGCTTTGGAGCCCAATCGGTACGTGCTCAGCTGTGAACCCAAAGGTGGGCAGTTCAAATCCTTCGGCGGCTTTGCAGAGGAAAAGACCTGATGAACTGTCCCCACAAAGACTTCAGCCTAGGAAATCCCACGGGAGCAGTTCCAGGCTCCCTTTGCATGGAACATGGGTGGTATCCAACAAGTATATGTAATAAACGCTGACCGGTTCAACCATTCGGTGACACTGGTCATGTTCGTCATATCGTGCCCCCATGGCCACTGTCCTTTCCATGAGCCAGTGGCTCGCATGGGTTTTCTACATGGCTTTGCACCACAGAGATGGGCCAGTCGCGGAGGCGTGAAGTCCTAAATCAAGGTGTTTGCAGACCACGCTTTCTGAAGGTGCTAGGGGAGGACCCTTCCCTGACTCTCCTGAACTTCGAGGGTTCCTGGAACCCTTGGCATTCCTTGACTTGCACACGCTTCTCTCACATCCCTGCCTCTGTGTTCACAGGGCCGTCTTCCCTCTGTATCTGAGCCTCTTCTCTTTTTATAGGAACACCCCTCCAGTGGCTCCAGTGAGATCAGGACCTGCTCAACTGCAGTATGACCTCATATTAGCCAATGGCACCTTCCAAGGCCCTATTTCCAAAGATGCTCCCCTTCAGAGGTACCACAGGAGTGAGGATTTTCCAACCCATTGTTTCAAGAGACACAACAGAATCCATAACAGGGTCCAAAGATGCTGTGGAGAAGAGCCCTGCCATTCTGCATGCTATGACCTCCACTGGGAATGCTCGCCCTCAAACACTTGCCTGGCTCCTTCCTTCTCTGCTGACATGCCATTTCAGGGGTGCCCCCCATGACTGCCTGACCTAGAATGGCCCACATGGCCTGTTTATTTACTGGCTGTTGTTGCCAGCTGCTGTGAATCTGGCCCCTGGCTTATGAACACCCCATATCCCATAGTTTTTAAGTAGACTGTCAAGTCTGGATCCCTAATCTCTCTGAATCGGGAAGCTTTGCAAAGACCCATCCAGCGGTATAACAACATACAGATCTCCGCTTACGGGGAGGGGCGGGTAGCTGTGCCTGATATGCACTGACTCGGAATCGAACATGGATCTCTAGCATACATAATAATGATGATGATAACACCTAAAATACAAAGTCACTGCCATTGAGCCAATGGCGACTCATAGCCACCCTATAGGACGGGGCAGACCTGCCCCTGGGAATGCCAGAGGCTTTAACTCTGCAGGAGCAGGAAGCGCCTTTCCTGCAGTGCCGTTGGTGGTTTCAAACTGCAGACCTTACAGTTAGCAGCCCAACAAGTGACCCTTGTGCCACCCGGGCTTCGTGGTTCTCTAGCCCGCAAGGTGAGGCTTTTTTCACTGATCTCCCACAGTCCGCCCTGCCAATGAGTGGCGACTTCCTGCTTACTGTGTGGGTTGGTATTTGTCATGCTTATTGCCTGTCCTAGTAGGTCGTGGGGAGGGGAATTGTGTCCTCTTCCCTTCTCGGACCAGCGCCTGACCATTGCCTGGCACACAACAAACGAATGGATTTTAAGAATAGACCTCATGTCTATGAGGTGCTGGTGTCTTAAAGGTCTGCCTCCACCACGAAGGGCCTCCACTTGGCAGCTGTGTGCCCCCCACCCCACCCCAGGCGCTCAGAGTGTCCGAGGCCCTTGTCCAACCCGGAAGCCATCGCCTGGTGCAGGGACAGGGGCAGTGACAGCTGGCAAGGCCCCACCTTTGCAGCCTCGGCAGCAACAGAGGACAAAGCCAGGATCCCCATTCTTTGCCTGCTGGTGGCTGGTTAGCGTGAGGGGCATCCTGGGACCCGGCTGGGCTGGCAGATGACTGAGCATCAGGGTAAGGCCCACCTGGAAAAGCCACTGTCCTGTTCTCACAAGGGCCTCGCAGCAGAAACTCAAAGCTGCCACTTCAGCCCCTCACCCTGGTGGTCCCTGAGCCTCTGCGTGCGATAGAAGGCCCAGACCTGGGCTCAGGTGCATGCTGTTCCTTAGGGAGGCGATCCCTGGAAGGATCACACAGGAAAGGGGGCATCACTGAACAGGCCACCTGGGGCTCAGTCCTTCGGGAGCTCTGGGTGACAGCGGCATTAGAACATACACCTGATGGGGCGTGCTGGTGGCACCGGCTCCCACTGGCTCTTGGGTGGGGCTGCTGGGCATGGGAGCAGGGCGAGTGGCATCAAATGCAGACCCAGTCCCCCAGCCGTCTCAGAGCTCTTGGGCAGAGAAGGGCAGGGAGCCTGCAGTGCTCCCATGGGACCGGGTGGGACGGGGCACAGGTGGCGTCCACCCCAGCGGGCATTGAGGCAGACTGTGCCCCAGCATCCAGCAGCTCTGGCCACACCATCCAAGGACCCCGGTAGCACAACAGCTGAATGCTCAGCCCAGATTGGGAAGGTCTAGGGTTCAAACCCACCAGCCACTTGGCAGGAGAAAGACATGGTGTGGTGGTGTGCTTCCACAAAGACCACGGCTTAGGACGCCCTAGGGGGCTGGTTTACTCTCTCCTAAGGGGTGGTGATCAGTCTGAATCAGGTTTGGTTTTCTGGGTCACACTTGCCGTGGACTCTGCCCATCCAGCGTAGGAAACCCCACTCGCAGGTACCTTGGCCAGGGTCCTCAGCCTCAATACTGCTGACAGCTCAGCTGGAATATCCTTGGGGCGAGGGCTGTCCCGTGCACCTCAGGCTCTCCCCACCAGGTGCCACGAGCACCCTTACTCCAGTAGTGACCAGGCAGGGGCACGCATCCTGGCTGGCACCCAGTGTTCTAGGCTCACACTGGGGCCAGGTCCACAGGCACAGGCTCCCCAAGAGGAAGAGGCTGGGGTCTAAGTGTATCGAAAGTGCTGGTTATTGGTTATTCCAAATGGTCAGCAGTCAGCTTGCTTCCTCAGGCGCTGCCAGGGGCTTTGACAATGAAACAGTCAATGCACGTTTCTAAAAGCGGGCCCGGTGGGGCCGGGGGACCCTGTGCATACAGCACAGGCCCAGCAACAGTCACCAGTCACAGCGCTTCTAATGTCTCTCGTGCCCCAGGAGCTGGGACTGTGCAGCCCCCTGTGTTTTGTAGATGTGGAAATGGAGGCACAGAAAGGCCAAGCCAACTGCCAAAGGACACACAGCACAGCAAGGGAGTGGCAGAGCTAGGCTCAAACCCAGGCAGGGCCACAGCCCAGTCTGAGCTTGCTTCCACCCCCACCCCCCCCACCCCCTCCAAGGTGACTCAGATCCAAGTTCAGCTGCTTCCAGGACAAACATCTGCTGGGCCCACGCTGCCGATTCCATAGAACCTTCTAGAAATGCACAGTCCTGCTCACACTTCCTCCTCCACCACTGGGCACCCCCTCGGCGTCATACTGGGAGCCTCTGGGCCTCCCTCTGGACTCTAGGAGGTGACTGTTGTTTGCCATGGATTGCTCTCTCCGCACCGGCACTTCCTCCCCTTCCCCAGCTCCCAGCACTACTTCTCTCCCAGAGGGTTCCATTCTGCGAAGCTGCCTCTCCCACCCACCTTATAAAGCAGCAACTCAGAACTCCCAGCAGGCTTTGCCAACGGGGTGCAGCCTTCTGCCCAAGCTGTTTGCAGGCAAGGCCACCCAAGAGCCCTGGCATCACTGAGTTCCATGCAGGTTGCAGGGTGCCTGTGCTCAGACAAGTCCAGTAGGTGTGCCATCAGCACCCGGCGGGTGGCTCCTTCCCGAGATGGGCTAACTTGTCTAGTGTGAGACCCACATGGCTGTGCGTGGCGGTCCTGCTTGCCCCCATGCCTAGGCTGTACTCTGAATGCCCCCAAATGCGTCCCTGGGCAAAACGATAGCAGCCCAGAACCGCTGTCACCGTGTCTGCTCCAACTCAGCGACTTTCCGAGGGCTGTACCTCTTTACAGGGGCCGACAGCCTCAATTTCCCCCCTCAGGGCACCTGGTGGCTTTGAACCACTGGTTTCTTGTCACTGTCCCTCCAGAGGATGGGCGTTCTGGCATGCTCCCATCAGGCACACCCTGGCCATTTCAGCCGTCAGGGAGAGGGGAGAGGAGCCCGCCACCCGCCCACAGGTGGGTGCGGAGCAGCCCCGGAAGCTCTTGGGTCTGTGGCGTCTTTGTACTGACTTGCCCCATCTTCTGTGCTGACAGATGGCTGAGTGATGGCTTAGGGGTGTCACCTGCACAGGTGGGTGGTGATGGTAGAAGTGGGGGGGGTGTTTGAGGGCGGAGGGAGCTTTAAAACGTAAGCAACTAAATATTTATTCAAATGATAAACACACTGGATCTCTGACCTGGTAATCTCACTTCTTCGAATGGGCAACCCCCACATCACCACCCAGCTATGTGGGCACAGGCCTGAAAACAGCGCTCACGATTGCTCCTGGCAGCACATGGGCAGAGTCAGAGCGTGGGGCTGCATCCCACCATCCCTCCCAGGGGTCTGGTGACAGAGGCCGGGAGCAGCCACTGAGCGGTTGTGCCGAAGCCGGAGGACCTGCTCCTGTGGCCACAGAACGCTCTGGCAGTGTAAGAACGAGGGGACTATGTGGGTTCGGGGTGCTTGGATGCACAAAAGTATGTATTAGAAGGACTAAGGTGGTTGGGGGTGGTAGGTGGGGAGAAGGTGGACATCTTTTCAGAGCAGCCCTAACAGTTTCAGGACCTAGGACAAGAGTCTGGATCTGGAGACCCAGACATTCTGTGTCGGAGTTGGCGCCATCGGATAAGAGTCGGCGGCTAACAGATAGGTCAGTTGCTCAAGCCCGCCAGCCACTCTTCGGGAGACAGGCGAGGCCATCCGTTCCTGCAAAGATTCGCTGCCTCGGAAACGCTACACCGGGTCGTTGTGAGCCAGAATCAATTCAATGGTGTGGGTTTGGAGTTAGGCTTTGACCTCGCGGGGGTGGACATTTGAGTCTGACTTCTGTATGAAATTATGACGTGGGAGGACAGGCCCAGCTCCTGGATGGCGGCCTCGCCCCTTTCCTTCCCACCGACAGCTCTGTCCTGTACACTCGAGGACTCTCCCGTTGGTATGTCCAAGCCCCAACTACGTGGGTGCCAGTAGCCGCCCCGTGCGTACTCCTGGGGCGCAGGCAGGGTGGTTGGAGAATAGAAGCACAAGAGGCCCTCCTGAAAGTTCCGAGACTCTGGATCACCGGGAGAATGTCCGAGAAAGGGAGGAAGACACAAGCTCCTGGTAGACACGTCCCCTGGGCCCCAACTTTGAAAAACAAAGACTCAAAAATCACAAACCCCGCAGGAAGGGGCGTGGCTCTATCTTTCATCCACATTGCTTTTTCAGTAGTACAGTGTATGATGTACTCAAGCATGTTAACGTTACCTTTTAAAAAAGTATGCAAATGACCTCACCAAGCACCTCGAGGGATTGGTTTTCTGGGTTTGGAGGATGAGGACTATCTTGGTCAAGTCCCCTGACACAGGCCAGAATGTGCTTCGTTTGACCAGCAGTGTCTGAGGTCTTAAAAGCTGGTGAGGGACCACCTGTGATAGGAGGATTGGTCTCTACCTGGGAAGAGTGCACGAGAAGGGAAAACCCAGCCTGCAAGGTAAATATTCTTTACCGGGAAGCATAGCATCATCTGCCCGGAGACCAGAAGAGCTAGATGGTGCCCGGCCATCACAATCAACGGTCCTAATCAGGACCATATAGACGGACCCTGGCAGGCCAGGACAGGAGGACCTCACATTCCTTAAAAAGAAAGAAACAACCACCCATGGATTTAGCCCGGAGAGTATTGAATCCCAGAGGCACCCTTGAGACTTTGAATGGATACCAGCCCCGGTAGGTCACCTTGTAGCCCAGTGACAGATCGGCTCAGAAAAATGGGACGACTGGAAACAGAACCACCCCGGGAATAACCCCGGGAATCACGAGAATGCCCAGGCCTCGTGAGGGATGAAGGATGACCGGACGCACATCAATCTGTGGAGACATTACTGACCCAGGGCCTAAACGACTGGGTAGACGTTGACCAAAAACCACAATGGAAGATTGCTTTTTAAAAGCCAAAGTCTTGGACAATGAAAAAGTATTCGGCCGGGTGCGCCCGCTGGATTTCTATGTTTGAGGGCCTTTGCTGGGGAGAGCCCTGCTATGGGTGCCTGGTGGTCTCTGAGGAAGCGCTCCTAGGGATGTGTTGAGGCTGCCCCTGGGTTGGGGACATCCCTGGTCTGGAGGTCACCGGCCCTGGCCAGAAGCTGGCTGAGCGCCAGCACACTTACATTGTACAGGAGATCCGTCCACCCTTCCATGGTGATGCACTGGAAGACGGTCAGCACTGCAAACAGGATGTTGTCGAACTGAGTGATCCCGTTGTTGGGCCCTTCCCAGTAGGGCTGACATTTGGTCCCATTGGGGCAGGTGCGGGCGGGTTCCACTGTCCCGCATGGAGCCGGAGACTCACCCTGAATGTCATCTATGAAAGGGAAAGGGGGCGAGAGTCAGGGAGGGTGGGGGCGGGGAGAACCAGCTCTGAGAAACAGTGGCCAGTGTCTATTCAGTGCTGTTAGAAAAATGACTGTTGGGATGAATTCATCAGTGTTTCTAAGAAACCAGCTTTGGTCGGGCTGATTTATTATTATAATTATTATTTATCCCATTGGCTTCTTCTCTAACCTTCACTATTATTCTCATTTTTTCTGGTCGGATATACTTTTCTCCCACGTCTCTGAGTTGGGGAACCTTCATTTAAGGCTATGAATCCTCTTGGAAGGAGGATTTGGCTGTGTCTCACAAAGGTTTGATAGGTATTGTCATCACTCTTGTCCCCTTAAAATATATTTCAATTTCTTTCTCGAGAGGTAGCGTCCTTCCAATGATCCTTTCTTTTTTGACCCACGAGTAATCAAGAAGTGTTCTCAAAAAAATCCTCAGACATACACAAAAATGGGGAGATCCCCCACATCTCTATGACCAATGTCAATAGTTGTTCATCCTGGGCCAATCTTTTTTTTTTTTAAATCTCTACCCCCTTCCCCCTTCATGTTGTCTTAACCCTAGAAAACTTTCCAGCAAAGCTTAGGCATCGTATTATTTTATCCCCCGATAAAAAGCCTCTCCTTGATGTTCCAAACGTTGTGAGAGTTCTCTTGTTGTTGCTGTTACTGATCTCGCAGGCTCACTGCGGTGCAGTTGTCATTCCAGCCCTTTGACCTCTGCTGAGATCTGCTCGTGGTCTACAAAGCCTTGGGTGTGTGTGTGTGTGTGTGTGGCTGTTGGGCATAGAATCCCCTAGCTGTCCCCTAGAACGAGCTTGTCCATCATGTTCTGTTTTCCTTCCATAGCTCCTTGGAGTTTCTTTTGCTTGAGATGCACTAGGCTTAGGGAGCTGTTCTGGGGGCGAGGGAGACCAGTACACACAGTGCCTACCCTTCGGCACAGGCGCTACGTTTTCTCCCCGAATAGCTGGAGGCAGATTGTGGAAATGCCACCGGGAGGGGGGAGCATGCCAATGGGCGCCCTTTTCACTGGGAACCGGGAAGCTTCCTGGGGAGGCAGCCGCTGGGCTGGGTGCTAAAGGTCAGGGCCGGGATTCCCGGGTGTGGATGAGAAGGGCAAGGGATGTGCCCACGAGTGTCCCGCGCATTTGACTGGAGCATCGGCTGGGAAAGGGCTTGGTTCCCACGGTCAGAGGTTTTCGGAGAGGACAGTGACCTTGGCCGGGCAAAAAAACCCCAACAGGCAAACGTCCTTGAATATTAACGTTGGACCCAGTGTATGGGGCACCAGCTCTGCAGCAGGGGTCCCATCTGGGCTGAGCCCGCTGTGGCGGGAAGGAAGGATGCTTCTGGACCTTCCAGGTGGTAGGGACACAGAGGTGAGAAGCGCAGCCCCACGGTGTCCACGTCTCCACACTGACGCCCACTGCTCTGGAACAAGACAGTGACATGGCGGCCAAGACTCCGAGGCTGGATAGGCCTCTTTACAGGTGGCAGGGGTTGGGTGTGGGGTGGGGTGGTGGTGCTGGCTACCCCGACAATTTTTTTAATAAATACTCGTAGGAGGGTGAAATGACAAACATAAGGCTCAGGGCAGGGTGAGGAAATAAAGACCCTCAACAAACCAAACCTATGGTCTCTTATTTCTTCGTGGACACACGGGTAACCAGGGCGCCTCTCTTTAACAAAAAACACGGGACAAAACCCCTTTTCAGGTAACCATGAGAGCAGAGAGAAGACCATGAGTCCCCGTGTCCCGACGGCCAGTTTCCACAGGTATCCATAAGGCGCCCACCCCGTCTGCCTGGACAGCTGCCTCTTTCCCGAACCGTCTCCGTCTTCCAGGCGTCCACATCTGGGTGGGTTCCCAACCTCACAGAGTGCCCGCGCATTCATATTTGGGGGTCCGAATCACACTGAAGGCCACATTGCTAGGGCCTGTGGATGAATGAGGAGGGGCCTTGTCTCCTCGAAGGCTCCCGGCAGCTCTTGGAAAGCGATTCTGCTTCTCGGTGTGTGGGGAGTGCCCTGCGGGGCAGGCAGGGACTGGCTCCCCACCCGTGGTGTGTCTTGATAGCAGGGCCCCGGCCCCCACCCCCTTCACCCGCGCGCACGCCGTGCTCCGGGCGTGGCTTCTAGAAAAGCGATGGTCCA
Organism: Echinops telfairi; assembly: GCF_000313985.2. Classification (NCBI taxonomy): domain Eukaryota; kingdom Metazoa; phylum Chordata; class Mammalia; order Afrosoricida; family Tenrecidae; genus Echinops; species Echinops telfairi. The sequence continues at coordinate 4,220,685 of NW_022103927.1, read as the reverse complement.
GAAAGTCTGTGGAGTTTGGTTATCAATATCTGTTAAAATTAACCTGCTGCCTGGATGTCTGTCGATATCTGTCTCTTACTCACACGCCCTGTATTTTGAGGCCTCAGCTTGGCAGTCATCTCCCCAAAGTGAAGACTCCCGCCCTTCGGGGGCCCCCACCCACGCCTGTCCCCTCCCAACCCCACTCGGACCCAAGCCAGTCCGTGGCCTCTTCTAGGGGTGCGGGTGCTCAGGAAACAAAAACAATCAAAACCAACCGACCTCCGCCCCCCAGATTCCTAGTTTCTGGGCTCAGGGCTGGCTTTTCCGAGGGGCCCTGCCCTGCTTCCCTCCCTCCACGTTTCCGCCCGGGGGACGAGGCTGGCCGCAGAAATAGCTCTGCCTCAATTAACACCTTCTTCATCGGGGAAAGAAATAATTAGGACATCCCACATTGAGCACACTTCACAAACCCAGGAAAGGAGGAGCCAGGAGGAGCCAGGGGGGAGGAGGGAGGAGCCAGCAGTCTCCCTGTCCTGTTGGGGGCTCCCTTTCCTGGGGGGCTTGGGAGAGGGGCAGGATGTCTCTGTCGGGCTGTCTGCTGTCCGGAGGGGTCCACGGGGGCGGGGGTGAGATGAGCCCCAGGAGCCACTTCCCCTGGCAGCACCTTCGTCTCTTCCTCCAATCAGAGGCCCAGAACCTCTTCCTCCTCAGCTCAGCCTCCCCTTTAGGCCTTTCCACCCAGGTAATGGTTCCCTTGACCTGAGGGGTCAGATGGTCGTTCCCCCAACGCGACCCTTCGCCGGCCGTGCAGTATTGGACCAGAGAAGCCCTCATTCCCGGCCCGATTTAGTTCTGGGGTTCTTTCGATCACCAAGTGACGGGCGTGTGGCGGGCGGCTTGGGTTGTATGTAACCTGCCCTGAAAAGCTATGTCAGCACCCTCAGCCCCAGAGCTTGGGACAGTGACCTGATTTGGAAGTCAGGTCTTTGTAGAAGGGATCCTTCGTCAGGGGTCTTGAGGGGAGATCATCTGGATTTGGGGTGACTGGAGTCTTGATCAGAAAAAGGAAAGGGTGTGCTGGGGTGGGGGTGGGGCCGGAGACACAGAGACACAAGGGAAGGCCAGGCCATACACCAAGGGGGCCGGAGTTGGCCAGCAGGAGTTTGCAGGGGCAGGGAAGGAGCCTTCGCCCCACAGACCCTTTGAAGGAGCTAGGCCCTTGCCAACACCCCCCTTTGGCCTTCTGACTGCTGTAGCGCTGAGAGTTTGTGTTGCTGTAAACACCCCTTTGGTGGCACTTGGCCACAGCAGCCCTTAGAAGACACCAGAACTGAGAGGAAAGGGTGGACATGAAAATGGAGCCGCAGCTACTTGTGGCCTGAGTGTGGGCAGCCAGAGAGGACGCCGTCCACACGGCTGGTCAGTGCAGGGCCTGGGGCTGGGCCTTTTGCCTGGCCTCCTTGTGCCCCGAATCTTCTCTCAACCTGGCCAGCAGTGGGCCTCTAGTGCCCTGCCCAGCACTAGGTTTCGGCTGGCTGGTGCCAGTGTTGGGGCTCCCAGTCCTGCTAGCCCCACCCCAGACCCATCGTGAGGAAGGCCAGGAGCCATCTGGTTCTCGCTTAACGACCTGTGTGTGGATTCTGACACCACTGTGCCGTCTGGGAGAGAGGGGTACCTGAGCCGGGCAAGGACTGTCACCCCAAAGCAATCAGGCCATGCCTCTTCCTATGCAGGACACCACCCCTCCTGCTCTCACGAGTGTCCATACTCTTGTCTGAAACACCCCTGGCGCCTGCCCGCAGACCCGACAGAGCGCCCGCTGGGGGCCGCGGGGACAGTACCCCAGCTCCCACACACTTGCGGTGGGTGACTCTGCAGTGGGCGCTCTCCGCTGCAGGGTCCTCCTCCTGGAATGGGCCTAAAGGGTCCAGGCTGGACCCAGACTTGCTAATACGTGGCCGGGTCTCTTAGCGCTGCCCTTGCAGAATATAAAAAAGCGGAGGGCTTTCAACACAGAAATGTCCGCGTCTGGTGGTTCTGTAGGAGAGGAAGCCGGATCCGGGGTGCCTGCCGGGCTGTGCTCTCATTTGGCTCTTGGGGAAGGTCCTTCCTGGTCTCTTCCAGCGTCTGGTGGCCCCAGTATGTGTGTGTATGTGTGTGTTCCTTGGTTTGTGTGTGTTCCTGCGTGGGCTGATCTCCACATCTGTTCTCCCCACTTATAAGACACCTTTCAGAAGCAGCTGGGAGTTGGACTCCTATCCTATCAAAGACCAGCCTTACTTCCTTATGAACAAGGTCACTCAATACATCTCTTCCTGGGGGACACAATCAGCCCCCCAACCACAAGGATCCCTTACTAGTTGCCTTCCCTCCCTAGCATCGCGTCCCCACTTCCATGCTGGTGCCCCCCTGGGGTCTCCTTTCCCCCACCTGCTTGCCCCGGGGTCGGCTACTAGGAGCCCTCCTACCTCAAGACCCCAGCCACCACCGAGACCTTAGTACTCGGCCCGTCCCTGTCTTTCCCAGGTGCCGGGATGAAGAAATAACCACCACCCCCACCAACCAGAGGGTCCCTTCCCGAAGTTTCATCCCCAAAGGAGGAGAACGGGGGTGGGGTGGGGGTGGCAAGTTGGAAACTAACCAACCTGTCAACATACCTAGGTGCTTGGACCTACCTGTCCCTTCTTCGAAGCAGGTGGTATGAAATTTCCCCATATAAAATTCTAACCCTATGATTGCAAAAATGAGGATTGCAAAAAATAGGAGGAGGCCGATCTGCAGCAAGGGGATCATGGCCTTCATGATGGACTTCAGGACGACTTGTAAACCTGGGGAGACAAAGAGAGAACCCCCAGCCCGTGAGCAAGCACCCGCCGCCTGCACGGGGGACCCCTGACCACCCAACCCGGGCCGGGGAAGCTAGTCTTCCTTTGTTAGACAGGACTTTGTGTTTTAAGAACTGAGTGTGTTTCACTTGGGCTTCTGCTCCGTGATCTTCTGGGTGAGAAAGGGGGCCACAGGCCTTTGCTTTGGGGGCCACGCTCCTGGCCGGTGGGCAGCTTCCTGGTGGTGGTGGTGGGGCGCCTTTTCCTAATGTTTTCCACCAACAGGGGGCATCCTTTCCCAACTCATGCCAAAGCATGAGGCAGCTCTGCCCAGGGAGCAGGCAGTGTCCCATTTCCATAGGCCACGTGAGCTCTCTGCCGTCTGGAGAGAACCCCAGGAAGTGGGAGCACACAGACATTCACCCCCTCTCGGACTCAAGGTGGGCAAGCCATGTCTTGCGCGCCCCGCTGCAGAAAGACTGGGCAGAGTCCCCGAGAGGGGAGGGGGCAGGGTGGGAGGAGCCTCAATGGCAACGCTCTAGGGCAGGGCAGAACCCTGTGGGTTCCCGAGACTGTGATTCTTTCTGGGACTAGCAAGCCTCGTCTGTCTCCTAGTGGGGGTTTTAATGCCAACTCATGAGGAACCCTTGTCCCCAAAAGCCCAGGGTCTAGGAGCGTGCCCCACTGCAAATAATGTACCACGTGGCTGGCTCTCAAATGATACCGAGCCCGAATCCCCATTGGGAGTGGAAGGGAGAAAGCCGATGATGGCAGACGTTTCCCCCCCGAGTCCAACAGCCCAGGTCTCGTTCCGACTCACTGCTCCCCCACTCGGGGTCTCAGAGGCTGTGAGTCTTCAGGGGTGCAGACCCCACTTTTCTTTCTCCTGAGGGGAGGCTAGGGGGTTTGAATGGCTGACCTGGCAGTGAGCAGTCCGACGCCTAACTGAGAACCCCCACCCC
>NW_022103927.1:4204646-4215895 GCF_000313985.2 Echinops telfairi | reverse complement strand
GAGAGGAAAGTTGCATGCTTCATCGGTGCTGTACTGCACCCTGACTGGCTGGTGGGTTTCCGAGACTGTTAAACTCTGTATGGGAGGAGAAAGTCCTGTCTTTCTCCCGGGGGAGGGTCTTGTGGTTTCGAACACCTGACCTTGTAGTGATCAGTGGTTTCGAACACCTGACCTTGTAGTGATCAGCCCAAGGTATAACCACCACGCCACCAGGGCCTACTTCCACGAAAAGCCCACAGAGCAGCTCCACTCTGTATGCACAGGCTTCCTGAGATTTGGCATTGATTCGGTGGACATTACCAGCCAACACCCCTGTGCAGTACATTCGGGGCACCTCTGGCTCAGACTGGGAGCTCCCGGGCAGTGTCGATGGCTTGAGCGACTGGCTGCTAAGCCAAGGTGTGGAGTTGTGTCTACCCACAGGCACCTCACAAGAAAGGCCTGGCAACTCTCTTCCCCAAGTTGGCCGCAGAGCCCAGGTCCCACTCTGGCACACCGGTGGTGCCATGAGTCAAAGCCTACTTGATAGTGAGTTTGTAGCTTTCCTTTCATGGTTAGTACTCAGGTTCCAGCACAAAGCTTGGGGCTGTGTTTCTTAGTGAGAAGAACTTTCTTGGGTCCACTGCCAATACCCTATGATGGGGTGAGATGGTGGCAATCCAGGGGAATCAGTCAGGGTGGTCCCAGGGGCCCATACAGACGGGCAGTGTGAAGGATGGTGAACACTGGGAGGCAGGGAGAGCCGGGCCTGTGCCCTAGCTACTGTGGGCATTTTGCCCAGATCCCCTTTCGTCCCAGGGCACCCAAACTTCAGCTGCCATGGGTCCCAACAGGCTCTCCCCTTCCTTGGTAGACCTGCCCTGGGTTATCAACAGCTGCCTGCCCTCGGCAGCCATGGCTTGCCCACCCTCTCCCCCTGGTAACTGACCAACACAAGCACCACAGGGCAGCCTCCTCTTGTCTGCTGGGGGCAACAGCTTTGGCAGTCATCATGCTGCAGGGAGCCCACGTGGGTCAGGCTGGGGCTCTCCCTCTCACCCTCACTCCTGAACCCCTGGCTACGTGAGCTTCTTGGGATCCCACGTCATTTACCTAATGGGACCGTGAACACACTGAGTGAAGTCAGGGTAGCATGCTGAGCCTCGGTTTCTCCAGTTGTAAATGGGGTTTAGAATAGCCCCTGCCCCTCAGGATTCCCTGAGAGTGTTCGCACCTAGCAAGGCACCTGACCCTTGCTAGGTGTTATTCTTGGTGTTAGCTTTGGGATAACCCTCGATTTTATTGCATAGGTTCCCAAATTCCTTTGGCCTACTGGTCCCTTTTCAAGAAAAAAGAAAAAAGAAAAGAAAAGAAATTGCTCAGAGCCCTTCCTGGCAATGAAAAATGTTAGTACTATAGCCAATAAATAATCCAGGATAAAGGCTAGGTATCTGCTGCTGTCGCCCCCTCCCCGCATGAACTCCCATCATCCCAGTGCCTCACCCCCAGGGGGCGGCATGGCTCACCCTGGGAAACACTGGCTCACTGATGGGCTGTGATCACTGGGCTCCTGCAGCCTGGGGAGGTCAATGCCTTCACCCCGTGCAAAGACCTTGTTGACATTCATCTCGAAACACCTCACTCTTTAAATCCGGATGGCAGGAACCCAAAGAATGAAGCCGATAAGATGTAAGGTGGTGCTAAGCTCCCTCCCAGGCCTGCTGTGAGGGTAAATGAGTTTGAAAAATGGAAGAGCATTTCCAGAGCCCGTGGGGAGGGGAAAACCTCCCACAAAAACACCATGATCTTTTCATTCCATTTTCTGCAACAACATTCTGAAGTCCCCTCATCCTTCAGGGGTCCTGGTGGTGCCGTTGGGCAAGCCCTCGGATTGCTCACTGCCAGGTTGGCGGTTCAAACCCATCAGCCCCTCAGAGGGAGAAAGGTGAGGCTGTTTGCTCTAAGAAAGAGGTACAGCCTTTGGAAAGGCTAGCTGGGGTCACGATGAGTCAGAACCGACTCTATGGCGTGGATTTGGTTTGGGATCGGGTTTTGTATATTTGTATTTTGAACAGTGGGAACGTGGTGGCGTCGTGGGTATGCATGGGGCTGTGATCCGAGAGGTTGGCAGTTTGAAACCACCAGCCGCTCGATGAGAGAAGGATGGGGCTTTCTACTCCTGTAAAACAGTGACAGTCTCAGAAACCTGAAGGGGCAGCCCTATAGGCATGCTATAGGCACCTGCGTCCTATAGCACGCGGTGAGTCGGCACCGCCTGGGTGGCAGTGAATTTTTACACATCGCTTTAGCAACAAGGATTGTTGTTTTGATGCAGTGGTTATTTTCTGAGCTTAGTATGACTGTTATGTTGCTGCAAGCACAGACACACACGTGTTTTTGTTTTTGTTTTTTTGCAGATGAACCTATGCTCAATCCTGACCCTACACACTGCAGTCACTCGCCCAGGGTGGCATAGAAGTGTCTTCAGGGAACAAGGACGCAGCCTGGAACGAGGGTGGGCTTCGGAGTCCTCCCTCTCGAGCTGTGAGAAGTCAGGCGAGTCCTTCCTGAGCCTCAGCCTTCGCATCTGTAACATGGACTTACGGGACGCTGGGCCACCAAGCAGCTGGAAGTCTGATTGCAGACTACTCCCTGTAGGCCCAGGAGTCAGCAGGCACTTAATCAATAGGAATGGTCACCGCGGCCACGCTTGGAGTGACACTGGATTTCACGTCTAGTTCTGCCACTTCTTAGCCACGTGACACTTCTCAGGCACTCGGAGCCTCAGTCCCCCTGCGCAGAACGGAGTTCTCAGCTCTGTCCAACTTCACAGCATTGTGAGAACAGAACTGAACTGGACTCCTGACTCGGAGTAGGTGTTCAAAGAATGGGCGCCGTGGTTATGGGCGAGGTGCCCTGGTGGTGCTGCCTGCTACGCTTTGGACGGTTAACCCCAAGGTTGGCGGTTCGCACCCACAAGCTGTGCCTTGGGAGAAAGATGAGGTTGCCTGCTCCCACAAAGATTTAGAGCCTTGGAAACCCTCTGAGCGACTGAGTGGTAATCGAGTCAATGGCGGCGGGTGGTTGCGGGGGAGGTGCCCTGGCTTGCTCTCTCGAGCTCTCTGGGACGTGCAGCCGGGGTCCCTGAGACCGCTGCCCTGCCGCAGGCTCTGGGAAGGGAAAACGGGGGGCCACTGCCTGAAAGCAACCCCTGTACTGGGGCAGAGACTCACGCACTTGGGATTCCAGACACCAGCTTGAGCGGCCGCAGCACTCGAACGGCTCTCAGCGTCCGCAGGTCAAACTCCGTCCCGACTGTCGCCAAGATGCTGCAAGAAAGAAGCCAACAGGGAAACAGGGTAGATTTTGCTCCAGAGAAGGGAGGTGTGGGGCGGGGAGCTGAGGGTTGGATGTTGCCAGACACGCGGCTTCACAAGTCAGGGCCCCAGCTTCCTCACCTGTGTCGTACCTGGCTCTCGTGAGAAAGGGGGATTTACAGAGACCCCCCCAGAACAGCTGTGTGGCGGACGCCCAGAGAGGGATGAAAGCTTCCCCGTAGCATGGGGCAGGGTGATGGTCATATTTCACGACCTGAAATCAGGGCCTGGACCAGGCAGAATGGGGTTCTGGGGAGTCCCTGGGTCTTGGGGGAGGTGGCAGGGCAGTGGGAGACCCTCCAGGGACTCGAGGGCCACAAGGCTTGACTAAATGGCAGAGGAGCAGTTAGTATTCAGAGCCTCGGCCTGCCCAGGTTCAACTCCCAGTGCTGCCACTTCCCAACAGGGTGACCTTAGGTAAGTCACACGATGCCTCTGTGTGCCTCTGCTTCCCTTGTGCATCCTGGGTGAATAATAGGACCGACTCTCAAAGCACGGGGCTAAGAGGATCAAAAGAGGTAACCTTTGTGTCTGTGTGCCAGGCCGTGGTGGTTAGTTAGCACGTCCCTGCGCTGCTGGAAGTTGCTTACCACCAGCATCTGGCGCTTCTCGGCGGTGCATCCAGCTAAGGCAGACTAGGAAGAAAAGCCTGGCGATAGACTCCCCAAAATCAGCCAATGAGAACCCCATGGGTCACCACGGGACACTGGCTAGCAGAGAGTTGGAAGATGAGCCCCAGGGCAGGAGGGCACTCAGAACACAGTGGATCAGGATAGGCTGGGGTTGGGAAGACAATGTAGGACCGGACGGCCTTGGACTCTGTTGTGCACCGGCTCACCTCGGGGTCCGTGATAATAGCACAACGTGCTGGCGACATGCACGCCGGACATGCGCCAAACTCAACACTCAAACTCACGGCCTTTGAGTCAGGGCTGAGTCAGTGAGCCTCCAGCGCAGGGTATAACTGGCCCCGTGAGTGTCTGAGATGGGGAATCTTTCATAGGAAGCCTCATCTCTCTCCCATGGAGTGGCTGGTGGATTTGAACTGCTGACCTTGTGGTTACTAGCCCAACGTGTACCCACTATGCCACCAGGGCAAAGGAAAGGAAAAGCCAGACGGGGCTGCAGACCCTAGCGAGGCCTTGCTCAGACTGAACCTCCTCTACAAGAGCTTGTGGGACAGCACGGTGACCGAGGGAGCTGGGAGATCTCTTCTCAGAAGACCTGGTCCCAGGGACCCACTTGTAGATGTGCTGCTGGAGAGATGAGGGGCCCCTTGGCCCTTCACCCTGCTCCAGCAGGCCCATTTCAGAGGTCAGTGACTGAGACTAGGGTCACAGTGCTACATGGAGGGCAGCTGCCACCCGGCCTTCAACGTTGACAACGGGGTGGCTGGGTGTGGGGTGGGCTCTGTGGGTAAGGAGAGGCGACCGCGTGTGGCTTTTGAGGAGGTCTGGGCCTGACCACAAGGTCAGCCGTTTGAAACCACCAGCCACGCTGAGGGAGAAAGTGGGCTGTCTACTCCTGTAAGGAGTGAGTCTCAGAAGCCCACAGGGGTAGTTCTACTGTGCCCTCTACAGTTGCTATGGGTGGGCATTGACTTGAGGGCAGTGAGTTTTTTATTTGTCTAGGGGGTGGGGTGGGGGGCATGCCTGGGCCAGAGGTCCCTGCCTTTCATTGTCTGAAGTGTTGCTCCCAAGCTTAGACAAGTGCAGGAAATGAACACTCCCTCACCCCCACCCCCCAAAGCCAAGGGGTCCAGGTGGCACAGTGGTTATGTGTTAGGCTGTGATCTGCCAAGTCCGCAGTTCAAAACCACCAGCTGCTCCTCAGGAGAGAGACGGGGGCTTTCTACTCCGGTTAAGAGTTACAGTCTCAGAAACTCACAGGGGCAGTTCTACCCTGCCCTGCAGAGTTTGCTATGAGTCGGAATCATCTGGATGGCCGTGAGTGAGTTGTTTTTAAACTCCAAGGGGGAATCGGGGGATCAATATCCCAGCTCCCCTGCCTTGCATTCTGGGTCCCTCTGAGGTGGGGGCTCCACACAGGCTCCCGGCTGCCCCCTGCAGGAGTCCCTGCGGGACTCCCCTTCTGCCTCAGGATCCCTTCTCCCCCAGGTGGCTGTCTCGCGCACTCACCTCTCTGATAAAAGTCCTAGTTCAGGGTCAGCTCCTGGGGCACCCCAAACTAAAAACAAGGAGTGTCTCCCTCAGCTCTCTTCGGACGACTTCCCCAAAAGATCTGGGCCTGCGGCTTGGACTGAACGACTGTCTCCACATCATGAATCGTGCCTCTGGGCACTTCTGGTGAGCTGGGCAGAGGGCAAGACCGGAGGCCTCCCTGTTCCCTGGACTGAGGCGGACAAGGCATTCATGGAGGACATGCACACAATGAATGTGCACCTTCAGGTGGGCGGCAGGGACACATGAGTCCAAAGCCAGGAAGACGATGGTGTGGGGTGAGGGCAGACAGCTGGTACGGAAGCTATCCTGGGACCCGGGAGGTCCCAAGGGCAAGAGCTCATGGATGAGGAGGAGGGATTTGGTCTATGGGAGAATGAGAGAGAGAGAGAGGGGTGTGGAGAGAGAGAGAACTCTGGATAGGAAAAAGCTTGGCACATTCAAGGAAGGGGACGGAAGTATGGCTGGAATCTGGCTGGTGGTGATGGTGAGGGAAAAGGACCCTGGTGGCGCACTGGTGAAGCACTCCATTTGCACCCATCTGCCATTCCACCTGCTTCCACCGGGATCACAGCCTTGGACAACTGTGGGGCAATTCGATGTGCTCCTAAAGGGTCACTGTGAGTCGGAAAGGACTTAATGGCAATGGAATTTTTTGGGGTGGGGTGGGGGGATGGTGAGTGAGTGGAATACCATCAAGTGTTAGAGACCCTTCACGGGGTGGGGTGGGGGTGAGGCTAGGCTTTGAGAGAGCCTTAGACAATGTTACAGGTGTGTGATCCATCAATTGACTTCATTCTCTCTCCCCTCCAACTGTCTAAGGTTAATGTGAGGCCCTCAAACTCTTGTCTTGGGCATCCTGGGATGCCCCTCCCCCTCGGCAGACGGGCGGCTGCTGTTGGGGAGTGGATGGGTTTGGCTTACTTCCATCACCAACATCCACCAAGCCCCACCATGGGGGCACAAGTCACAGAAAGCCCTGCCTGGGTACTTGAAGAATAAGCTGGGCCTTGGGTGACAAGGGTAAAGAGAAAAGAATACAGGGAGGCTGGAAGGGCCGCGTGGGCAGCAGGGGCACCACGAGGGGAGGGAGGAGCACCGTGGCTTCACAGAACATGTCCAGGAGAGGTAGAATAAAAGAGGTGTATGAGACTTTAAATTCTCCAGTGGTCCAAGGAGCTCTGGTGGCTGCTCACCATGAGGTTCAAACCCACTAGCCACTTGGCGGGAGAAAGACGAGGCCGTCTGCTCCCGTGAAGGCATCGTCTTGGAAATCCTAAACAGAGTCGCCATGAGGCTCATGTCCTTCACACCTGTGGTCAGGAGCGGCCAGCCCCTGGGGAAGGGCCTCGTGCTTGGGAAAGGGGGGTGCAGCGAGAGACAGAGGAAGGTCCTTGAGGAGATGGGTGGACACCGTGGCTGCAGCATGGGCTCACACGTGGGACAAGTTGGGAGCATGGCCCTGGACCAGGTGGCCCTTCATTCTGTTTCTAAGACAGTCGCTGTGAGTCGGGACTGACTTCACACTTGCAGACAGCCGGGTTGGAATAGACTCGGTTGGTTAGCCACATTGCAAAGGTGAAACAGAACAGAATTCACTTTCATAGGCAACTTCATGGGACCCCAGTTATCGAAAGTATCAGCAATTCAAAGGCGATCCAGGCCCAGGTGCCGCCAACTCATGGCAGCCCGAGGTGTACCCAGGTAGCACTGGGCCCCAGGGCCATCCAGGGCTCACCAGGCCTTTCTTCAGAGGTACCTCTGGGTTAATAGTCTAGCGCACTGGTTGTCAACCTTCCTCATGCTACAGCCCTTTCTTACAGTTCCCCGTGTGGTGGTGACTCCCCAACCGTAAAATTGTTTTCGTTGCTACTTCATCACTGTTATTTTGCTACTGCTATGCATCGTCATGTAAATATCTGATAGACAGGATGTATTTTCATTGCTACAAATTGAACATCATGACTGCATCGTGATGCATCACAAAGACAATGTGTACTTCTATAGTGTGAAGTTTTGATTTCTAATGACAAATCAATGAAATGTTGTCTGGAAGCATGGTGTAGCCTGGGTAGATGTATCTGCATGTGGACAGACCTTCCTGGCTACGGAGAGAGGAGGGTGTCTCGGTTCTTAAGACCACCAGAAAGGTGTGTTTTCCGATGGGCTCAGGCGGCCCCTGTGAAAGGGTCGTTCGACCCCTAAAGGGGTCTCGACCCACAAGTTGAGAACCGCTGGTCTAGGGCATTAGCCTTTGGGACTTGGCAGTCACATCCATGTGATTAGTGCTGCAGTTTTTCTTTGGGTGCAGCCTGGGGAGCGTGGTGTGGATTGACATGACAGCTCATCTCAGTTTGAGCGTCCAGTCACCGCACGTGGCTAGTGGTGATGGAGCCGGGCGGCCAGTTCCACTGGAAGTGAGGCGTGCGTGACACTTGGGAGAAAGTGAGAGACAAGCCGTGTGGGTGTGGCAGGGAAAAGGACGCAGCTTGGGGGATCAGCATGTGCCAAGGCCCGAGGCTGGAGCATGCAGGTATGTCTGGGGAACAGCAAGGAGGCTGCTGTGGCTGGAACAGGGGCGGGGCAGGGGGTGTCCACAGAGGGAACCAGGGGCCAGTGGGCTGCCAGCACGTGTTCGGTCTTTGCTGTGGGTGAGGGTGGAACCATTCAGGGTTCAGAGCAGAGGAGGGACAAGATCCTTTAGGCTGATGGCGGGAGCTGGGCGATCGGGCAGGAAGAGGCCCCGTGAGCTGCGAGGGGGCTGGGCCAGGGAGGCTGTGCTGGATGCTAACAGAGAGCTTTGCTGAATCCTGCCCTCAGGGAGCACAAGAGGATGTGCCTGAGCAGGTGGAACACAAGTCTCTCCCACCCATGGGCTACTGGGGGCACGGACGCAGAAGAAATTCACCGGGACTGGGAGGACTGGGAGCAGCACCATTGCCCCTCCGTGGAGTCAGAGACTCTCAGACCCCGGGATCCTTCAGATCTGGCGTCACACCCGGGCCCTGCCCTTCTCACAGGGTGACCCTGCCGCATTCCTTCGACTCTCTGAGCCTCCGAAACGGAGACCCTCCAGCCGTCCGCTTCCCTCCAACACCCGGACACTTAGCTCATAGATGACCAGGCCTTTCTTCAGCTGCACGCGTGTGTGGCCTGGGACCTCCCACGCTTTGGTGGCAGCCAAGGGCCTCATTAACACTCTGCACGCTCCTCCCCTCCCCGCTAACCAGCGTGCCCTGCAGCCAGCATAGAAAAGATGATTAGTAAGATATTCCACATTTTGGTCTCTGGTCCAGATGGAAGACAGTTCTTCCCCATCCCCGCCCTCTTTTTGGGAGGGGGAGAAGGAATGAAGAGGTGACTGGGAGGGGTGGGGCAGCTTCCCTCAGGGCAGTGCTGGGGGAGAAGTCAGGTGGGCGAGGTGCTGGAGGGCAGGCCAAGCCTCTGCCCGCGGACGCTGGGGAGTCATGTCAGGTGGCGGAGCAGGGGAGGGCCCTGCTTGGGGCTGGCGTGGGGAGACAACCCTGACAGCTGAGAGGACAGATTGGTGGTGATGGAGGCAGGAGTTAGCTGGGAGCGGCAGGCGCAGGCCGGTGGAATGAGGGCTGCAACTAGGACACAGGCAGTGGGAGTAGCGGCGAGGCCCGGGGTTATATATAGCTGCAGACACTGCGATGTTCCGGAGCGCTGGGCTCAGCACTGGTCCCATTTTTCAGAAGAGGAGCCGAAAGCCCAGGTCACAGCACAGGGGGGATCTACTCCACTGAGGAAGACAGGAGCCCAGGGCCCCGGGAGGACCCTGCTCCGTGCCTGCATGCAAGCGTGGATGGATGGAGTGGGGGTGGAGACACAGGACGGGAGGGAAGAGCACCCTCCTGCCTTCCTGGTCCTGAGTCAACCCCGGAGTGGCTGGTTCACCGGCTGATTCAACTAGTGCTTATCGACCCCTTGCGATGTGGTGGGCACTGAGTTGGGGCTTGGGGTCCGGTTAGGCACAACGCAGACCAGGGCAAAGGGATGGTGTCAGGTGGGTGGGGTGGAGAGCACAGTTGGGGCTGCGCCTGGGTTCCCTGAAGGCCCCGAGTGATAACATGGGAAACATGCTGGGTTGCTAACCGCAAGGTTGGAGGAAGAAAGGCCTGGTGATCTACTCCCCAAACAACACCACCAACCCCCTTCCCCACCTTACTGGAGCACAGTCTGCTCTCACGCACAAGGTCACCATGAGCCACCTGCCTGGGCTGTCATTTGCGATGGGGTTTGGGGGCTCGGAACACGTTGAGTGTCAGATGCCCGTTCCTGGAACTCCCTCCCATAATCCAAACCTTCCCATGGCTTCCATCGGGAGTGGCAGAAAACCCAGGACAGCTGGGGGGGGGGGCCCCGAGGAGCCCTCTGCCTCTGCTTCCAGTGGTGCCAGCTTTCACACAACCCCCACCCCGTTCCTGATGGGCTTGGCACGCCCTTCAGGACCCAGCTCACATTCTGCCTTCTCAGGGAGCCCTGGAGATGGGGGTTATGAGTTGGGGTGCTAACCACACAGTCAGCAGGTTGAAACCACCAGGTTCCCTGTGGACTGAGGATGAGGTTTTCGACTGCCGTGATGATCGCTCCATCTCCCCTCTGACCCATTCTAAAGTTGTTTCAGGTAAAAAAAAAAGTGAAGGGGAAATTTATGTAGATGAAGCCTCTCCTGACCACAGACTGGGGCTGTGAAAGCCCTGCTTTCCTGTAGAATACATTGGAAATACATCGAACATCTTATCGTTTGATCTCCCTTGGGACCCATGCTAAACGTGTTCTTCTTTTTAATATTTTCTGCTTTCTTTCTGACTGAGGTTTTTCTTTGTTTTACTTATTGTTATTATGATTATTTAAAAAAAAATTTCAGTATATGAAACCCAGGCTAAGTCAATCTACAGAGACAGTAATCTGGATGAATGATTCTTTGGGGTAAGGTAGGGGGTGGGGTGGAGGGGCGGGGTGGTGTTGGTGTTGTGGGGAGAATGGGGAGCTAATAATGAGTCCAAGAGAAAAGAAATTGTTCTAAAATTGATTGCGGGGATGTGTACGATCTTTGGTAATGTGATTGAACCACTGAATTGTATGATTTGTGAATGACACGCCAAGAAACCATTTGAGACACGATCAAAAAGCTTCGCAGTCTCGAGCCCCACAGGGGCAGTTCGACTGTGTCCCAGACGGGTCGGTCACTGTGCGGGAGTTGGAATTGACTCGAGGGGATTGAGTGGCATTCCCGTTCTAGCACACCAGCTGGAGGGCAGAGGTCTTCCTCGGAGCCCTTTCCAAGGCTCAGCCGGTGAGTGAATGAATGAATGAATGAATGAATGAGGAAAAGGCAAAGGGCATGCATGGTGGGACAGCTGATCCCAGGGAGGAGGAGGAAGAACAACATTCGGAGGAGGAGAGTTGTGAAAATGATGGAGAAGGCTTGGAGGCAGAAGGCTGGTGCAAGCCAACAGCAGCATCTCGAGTGTGTGTATGTGTGTGTGTGTGTGTGAGGTGGGTGAGGGTGTCAAGTCAGGCAGTGTTTTGAGAACAGCGAGCCCCCAGCCTCCAGGGGCAGTGCAGGGGGAGGGAGGTGGGCAGGATGAAGTATGTCCTTAGGGGGCAGGGCCCTGGGCTGCAATGTGGGGGGAAGTCACGTGGTTGATGGAGGAGTGAGAAGGAGGGGGAGCTGGAAGGGTGAGCC
>NW_022103927.1:4179123-4202904 GCF_000313985.2 Echinops telfairi | reverse complement strand
ATTATTTTCGTTGCTACCTCATCACTGTCATTTTGCTACTGTTATGAATCGGCCGGCTCCTGTGAAAGGGTCGTTCGACCCCCAAAGGGTCGCGACCCACAGGTTGAGAACCCACTGTTCCAGAAAGCCAGCGAAGGCTGGGTGAAAGAAGGGGCTTGCCGCAAATTAGGAAAGGACACTGAGGATTGTCTACCGATGGCACCACACCACCCCTCGGAGAGCGAGAAGATGCATAATGGGCTCTTTCCCAGAATTCCTTGCAACACAGCACTTGTCCTGTAGCTCAGTCACATGCCTGGAGCTCATGAGTGCTTCTGCTAAAGGATTTCCTCCCTTTGAAAGGAGGCACATGGCAGGAGACTGTCCCTTCTCTTCTTTGGCTCTGCCTTTGGCCGGGTAGAAAGGACTTGCCCTCAACAGAGGCTTAAACCCAGCGTGGCACGGAGGCAGCATCTTGGGACCATTCTCTGTGGTGAGGATGGCAGGGTGGAAAGACAGAAAGGAAGGGCTCCTGGGAGATGTTGCTGAGTGGCCAAACCACCCCCTGCTTTTCCAGCCTCCAGGCTGCTTGTATCTGGGTGATAACTGTGGCTAAGAGTCAGACAGCCTGAGTTCAGATCGTGGTTCCCTCGATTGCTGGCTGTAGCTGTGGGCTCTACTCCATCCCTCCGTGTCTCATTTTCCTCAGCTGTGTTAAGTGCGGGATGGTAAGACGAGGGGACTTCCAAAAGTGAGCGGGACAGTCCCATGGTCTTTCAATTCCACCTCCATATGACCTTTAGGTCGGAGACCCCCTGAAGCACCTTCTTAGAGGCTGCTGTGTGGCAGATCAGAGTTCACTGATATCAGAGGTGTTCAATACGTTGATAGTGATCTACTAGTCAATCGAAAATGTATAGATTGCATGGCATTAGAAAAATAGGTGTAAGCTTATCATCAATCCCGGCACTTAATTGATATACAGCGCAGCCAATCAGATGCAATCGTAGGTGTCAAGCGCATGCGCAAACAACGGCGGCGCTAAGTGCAGCAAAACTGATAAGCTAAGTTATCGCCAATTTTTAGACCTTGTTTTTTTTCTCTTAAATGTAAGAAAGGGTATTAAAATGAGTGGGGGAGCTGGACCAAGTAAGAAGACAAAAAAGTATGACTTTCATACCGAATGGGAGATTTTGACACTATAAGCCGACTTTCAGCTGAAGTCCAGAACGCATGAACAGTTCTGGAACTTACTCGCAGAGGGAAAGGACCCAAACATGAGAAAATGTGCTACTTCCTTGACTGCATGATTCGGCTCTACTTATTGATGTGAGTCAGCCTTTTCCCACATAAAGATCATTAAAAGTCCAAGTACCGTTCCACTATGACTGATGATCATTTGGAAGTGTGCTTGGGGAGGGCTGTCAGCAGCTACTGTCCGGACTACGCATCTCTGGCTCATTCCATTCAGTGACAGTCATCAGAGTAAACTCAGATAATGACAAAAAATTTACATGGTTAATTGTGTTGTGCAATATGGACTCATGCGGTTATGCAAGGTACATAAACATACACTACATATAAAGAATTCTCAATGCATTTATGAATAAGTATAATAAATAAATAAAAATAAATACATGTTTTGCATTTTTGTAGTTGGTAGATCATTTTGACTTGATCATTTTATAAGTAGCTCCCATGCTGAAAAAGTGTGAGCACCCCTAATTGATCTAATACAGGAGCCTACACTAAGTTTTGTGTAAACATGGACACAGTAGCTGCGGTGACGGACTCCAATCTGTTAACGGCGGTGCAGGACCAGGCGGGGTTTTGGTTTGTTGTGTCCGGGGTCAGCACGGGTCGTGGCTGAGTCCACAGCAGTGAGCAGTGTCACGGTTAAGGCTGGCTGTCCTGCACGCCCGTGTTCAGCGCGGCACTGTTCACAACAAGAACACGATGGGAGCAGCCCAAGGCCCACCAGTGGAAGAACGGATAAGGAAACCGGCGCACGCACACCCCTGGGAGTACTACGCACCGCTAAAAACAATGACCAAACCACGAAGCAGCTCACGATGTGGAGGGACCTGGAGACCCTCATGCTGAGTGAAATCAGTCCATCACAAAGGGACAAATAGGTTAGGTGACCACTGTTTTAACGAGGGTGGGGAAGCCAAGATAAAGGTTTTCATGCTAAAAGGAACAAATTTTGTAGAATGCCAAATGGGGGCATGATAAAGCAATGATGGGCTAGACCAGGGGTCGGCACACTGCGGCACCAGAGCACATGGGGCTCTTTTGGTACGTACAATTATGGCTCCGCTGTAGATTGGAAAGGAAAATTTAAAGGATAATATTCGGAGAATGGTGATCTCACATGCTTGTAAAATATATTTATGGCTCTCACATCATTTTTAAATGATTGGCTCTTCTGGCTCAAAGGTTTGTTGGCCTCTGAGCTAGACGGTTGATGAGTAGTTAACTTGGGGGGTGGGGCAGAAGTTAGGAATCCCTAAGAGGCAGAAGACAAATCAAGGAGTTGGTGAGAGGTCAAAGACTGGGGGGTTTGATGACTAGCTGAAATGGTTGGCTAGAAAGTTGGCGATCTTCACTGTCAGCCCCCCACCTACTTGACAGTACGAAGTTGTTACGATAGACGTTTGCTTTCGCCGTCATCACCAGGTCTCTGTTGTCGGGTGCCGCTAAGTGATCCCAGAGCCGGCTGAAAAAGGAAGCGGTCTCCTTTCTTCTTGGAGTTTATGTTTCTGTGCTAGGGCTGTGCCTGCTGCTCCCCAGGGGAGAGTCCGTTCCTTGGCCAGGCATCTTTTCGGGGACACTGTTCTCCTGGCCCTCTCTCCGGCAGGGAGGGGGAGACCCAGTGATGTTCAGCTCTTTGCCTGCGATCACCCCTCTGGCTTTGCCTTTGAACCTGGGAACATCATCTTCTCGGCTGGTTGGGAGTTAAGATGTGGGCAAATATTTACAGCAGAAACAACGAACACCCGCTGGGTGGTGGGGGTGGTGGCGGGGTGCTGGTGAGGCGGGGAATGTGTGCAATGGCGTTGGGACTGGAGGGCCCCTAAGGGGCAGGAGAAGAAGACCGGGAGGGTGAGGAGTGGTGGAGACATGCTCAGAAGGCAGCGGGGAAGACGAGGCGGCTCTGGTCCTCCTGACTTCCAGGTAGATGGAAACGCTGGTCCTTGTAGACCCAGGTGTGGCTCTTCCCGAGATGGGTCCCTAGCGGCATAGCGGCTTTCCATACACATTATGTTCCCATTGTTTAGAGATGGTGCACATCCTCCCGGGATTCCTCTGCTACTGTCTGGCTTGAGCCTCTCTCAGAAAAACCTCTAGGACTCCTGTTTGGTAGACCCTCAGATGCAAAGGGTCAAATTAATTGCTCTCCTCAATTCACGGCTTCACATCGTCTTTGGTCTGTGCAATGCCTCAAGCTCGCCCATTCGCTCGCTCAACGCTTCATTCATTCCTTCTCAGCTCCGTAACCACTTCCAAGTAACAGGGACCCCGTAGGACAGACTAGCAAGGCTCTCTAGGGCTTCCAAGGCTTTCATGTGTATGGACTCCAGCAGCCTCCCCTTTCTCTGAGCAGCTGGTGGGTCTGAACCACCGAGCTTTCTCATCCAAGCCTAGTGCTTCGCCACTGTGCCACCAGGGATCCTTATCGCCATTAAAAACAACAACAACAAACAAACATCCAAAAAGCACCGCCCCCCTCCAACCCTGACTCACTGCCCTCATCTGCTTTGTAGCGGCCCTGCCGGTCTGAGCTGTTGTTAGGTGCCATCAAGTGAGTTCCCGCCCATAGCAACCTTGTGCACAACAGAATGAAGCGCTGCCCGGTCCTGCACCACCCTTCCCATCGCCCCCGTGCTCGGGCCTGGTGTCGCAGCCGCTGTGTCCGTCCATCTCATAGAGGGCCTGCCTCTTTTTCACTGCCCCTCTACTTTCCCCAGCACGAAGTCCTCCAGGGACTGCTCTCTCCCGACAACGCGTCTAACGTACGCGAGATGAAGTCTTGCCATCCTTGTCTCTAAGAGGCATTCTGGCCACGTTTCTCCCAAGACAGTGTTGTTCTTTGGGCAATTCGTGGCCCTTGCAATATTCTTTGCTAGCCCCACCGTTCACATGCATCCCTTCTTCTTCGGTCTTCCTTATTCAGTGTCCAACTTTCACACGTCTAAGAGGCCACTGAAAATACCACAGTTTGGGGTAGGCACACCTTCGTTCTCAAAGAACATCCTTGCTTTTCAACGCTTGAAGGAGGTCTTGTGCAGCAGAGTTACCCAATGCAATGTGTTGTTTGATCACTTGACTGCTGCTTCCATGAACAGTGATTGTAGATCCAAGCAAGATGAAACCCTTGATTGCTTCAACCTTTTCTCCCATTATCAAAATGTTACCGATTGGCCCAGTTTTGAGGATTTTAATCTTTTTCACATTGAGTCGTCATTCAGACGGAAGGCTGCGATCCTGGATCTTCAGTAGCAAGTGCTGCAAGTACTCACTTTCAGCCAGCAAGCTTGTGTCATCTGCACGTCCCAGGTTGTTGATAAGCCTCCCTCCGATCCCGATGCCACCTGCTTCTTCATAGAATCCACTTCTCTGATTATTTACTCAGCATACAGACTGAATAAGTATGGTTATTCAATAACATTGACTAAACGTGATTTTAAACCACGCAGCATTCCCTTGTTCTATTTCCATAATGGTCTCTCGATCCATGTACAGGTTCTGCATGCGCACAATGATGTGTTCCGGAATTCCCATTCAAGGCTATCCATGGTTTGTGATGATCCACACAGTCAAATGCCCTTGCATAGTCAATGAAACACAAGTCGACATCTTTTTTGGGGTCTGTTTTCAGCCAAGATCCATCTGACATTGGCAATGATAGGCTTTGTTCCATGTCCTCTTCTGGATCTGGCCGGAACCTCTGGCAGCTCCCTGTCAATATCCTGCTGCAACTGTTGTTGGATGATCATCAGCAAAATTTTACTTGCATGTGACGGTGAATGACATTGTTCTATAGGTTGAACATTCTGTTGGGTCACCTTTCTTTGGAACGGGCACAAAGACGCATCTCTTCCAGTCAGTTGGCCAAGTAGCTGTCTTCCAAGTTTCCTGGCGTAGATGAGTGAGTGCTTCCAGTGCTTCTTCGGTTTGCGGAAACATTTCTGTTGAGGTTCTGTCGATTCCTGGTGTCTTGTTTTTGGCTGATGCTTTCAGAGCAGCTTGAACTTCTTCCTCCAGCACAGTTGGTTCTCGCTCCTAAGCTGCCCCCTGACATAGTGGACCGTCGACTAGCTCTTCTTTCCTGAAGTGACTCTGTGCATTCTTTCTGTCCTTTTGGATGTTTCAAGGATCGGTCCGTATCTTGCCCACAGAATCTTTCAAGATTGCAACTCCATGCTTGAATTTTTTCTTGGGTGTTTTTCAGGTTAAGATCTGCTGAGTGTGCTCCTCCTTGACGGTCCTCTACCTCTAGGTCTTTGCACATGTCGTGATAACATTTTACTCGGTCTTCTCAAGCCGCCCTTTGCAATGTTCTGTTCCGCTCGTTGATGTCATCTTTCCTTCCATTTGCTTAGCTTTGGGTCGTGATGAGTCAGCATCAATTCCCGGGCAGTGGGGAGGAAAAAGGCACGATGATTCAGAGCAAGTTTCAGAGTTATTTCTGACATTTACTTTGAACTCTTTTCCTTTACTGTCTTTTTTTTTAAAAAATCTTTTTCCCTTTACTGTCTTTTTAATGACCCTTTGCTTTTCTCATGCAGGGTGTTCTTGATGCCATCTCACAGTGCACCGGGTCTTCTGTTCTTGAGATTTGGGTGGGATATACTCAAAGTTGTATTTTGGCCTTCGGGGACTTGCTTTCATTTTTTTTTTTTAATTAGGCTCAACCTGAACTTACATAATGAGCAACTGGTGGTCTGTTCCACAGTCAGCCCCTGCACTCACTTTAACTGCGGCTATTGAGGCTGTCCTACAGCTGCGGCTTATTTCATTTCTGGGTATGCCACCTGGACAACTCCATGTCGACGGCCACCATTGATGTTGAAAAGAGATGTTTTGGATGAAGAAGTTGCCAGTCTTCTGCCAAATTCTACCATGTGCCATAGGATCTTTACTTTCATTTCTATCACCAAGACCAGATAGTCCCAACGACTATTCCTTCCTCCTTCTTTCTAACGTTTGCATTCCAAATCCCCAGTAACTATCAATGCACCTTGCTTGCACATTTGATTGCTCTCTGACTGAAGATGTTGGTAGAATGCTTCAATTTCGTCATCACTAGCTTTGGTGTTTGGTGCATACATTTGAATAATAGTTGTACTGATGGCTTTCCTTGAAGGCACATAGATTTAACCCTATCACAGACAGCATTATACTTCAAGATAGATGATCTTGAAATGTACTTTTTGGATGAGGCACGCAATGCCAGGATAGAACTGCCCTTTTGAGTTTCTGATCATGTAGATCTTTAAGGGAGTAGGGTTCAAACTGCTGACCTTGTGGCCAGCATCCAAAGGTGCAATCCACCGAGGCTCCGCCTTATCACCTACCCCACTTTCATTCTTCTCCCCCCAGGGCAACTGATGCGAGGTTTAATTTGGTCTTATTTGAGTGGCTTCTTGAAACAAAGGTGTTATTTTGAGCATACCTATTTTAGATTTACATAAACGGCACAACGTTACAGATAGTCTGTTGTTTCCTGTTCCCTGCAGGACCATGGTCCGGGGACCTGCCATATCCAGGTTGGTGGGCTCCGGGGCTCTCCCTGATCTCCATGGGTGCACCTTCACATCTCCCAGGGACGGACAATGGGTATCATCAACTGCCCCAGGACAGATGGCACCTGAGTGATTCTTGGTATCTGCCTATCACAGAGGGAGTCTCTCTGAGATGGGGACTTGGCACTAGCTAACTGGACTAAGTCCTGACAATGACCTTCAATGTGGCTGCCCAGGCCACTTTGAGGAGTAGGGCAGGCGCTTCCTACACCTCTGCATCGCCACCCCACCCTTGGCTGCGTATCCACCTTATTAATTTTTACCATAGAAATAGCATAATGAGGTATTGATTTTAATGGCCATCGTTCTGGTTACAGGTGATTTTGAGTCCCATTTTTATGTCGATTGGCTTCTCCAACTTCTTCCTAATTTGCTCGTCTTCCTCTTGAGGGGTTGTGCTATTCCTGTGGACTTACTGAGTCACTTTGTAGTGTCTTTTTCCAAGCATTGCATTTTACTTTTGTTGTTGTGAGTGGTGAGCATGCAGACAGCAAAGCACACAGCAATCCAACCGTCCGACACGAACCATCCAGTGATGTTGATGGCACTCGCTGAGCTGTGCAGCCAATCTTACCCCACTCTTCTGAGTCGTTCTTCCCCCTTCCACACAGACTTGCTGCCCCTAAGGTTCCTATCGAACCTTTCTAGTTGCTATTGTCAATTGGATCCCTTAGAGAGTTCTTAAAGAGCAAAATGCTCAAGGCCAGAAGTGGGGAAGATCTGGCCTTCGGGCAGGCTGTATTTGGCTCCTGAAGTCATCGATACCAGGTAACATCACACACCTTATCAAAGAGAAGCCATCCCAGCCATCCCATGAGGGCAAGTTAACGAACTGTTAGACCAAATAAAGCAGGCTAATTTCCAAGTTGATAATTTTTCTTTTTTTTTTTTTAACATTTTATTAGGGGCTCATACAACTGTTATCCCAATCCATACACACATCAATTGTGTAAAGCGCATTTGTACATCGTTTCTCAAAACATTTTCTCTCCATTTAAACCCCCGACATTAGGTCCTCATTTTTCCCCTCCCTCCCCGCTCCCCCCTCCTGCATGAGCCCTTGATAGTTTATAAATGGGTATTTTGTCATATCTTGCCCTGTCCGACTTCTCCCTTCATCCACTTTTCGGTTGTCTGTCCCCCAGGGAGGAGGTCACACACAGTTCCATGTAATCGGTTCCCTCTTTCCTACCCATTCCCAAGTTGATAATTTTTCATGACCCATGAATCCATATGGCCGTTGGCAGAAAAAAGGCTCCCCACCCCTGCTCTAGGCAGATTCTTTACTAGGTAAAGCAAACGACTGTTTGGTTTTTAAGAAGACTTCAAGGGAGAGTTTAAGGGTTAATAATTATCTCAGGGCGATAGTTTCGGGGGTTCATCCAGCCTTCATGGCTCTAGAAAGTCTGAATTTTGTGAAAAAATTTAAATTCTGTTCTACATCCCCTCCTTTTGATCAGGACAGAATATCCCTAATGTGACTCATGTGCTAGATCTGCCCTGTACAATCCAGTGGCATTACTGACGTTCACAACATCATTCACTCATCACCACTCTTGGTTTCCAGAAACTTTTCATAAGCCCAAACAGAAACTCTGTCTCCATTACGCAATGACACCTCCATTTCCAGCCTCTCCTCAGCCCCTAAGACGCCGTGGTGGCACTGTTGGGTAAGCATGGGGCTCTGAACCACAAGGCTGGCAGTTCAAACCCATCAGCTGCTCTGTGGAAGAAAGATGAGGCTGTCTGCCCCTGTAAAAACCAACAAAGCCTTGTGAACCCTAGGCAGGGTCCCTGAGCTGGAGTCAACTTGATGGCGGTGGTAGGGAACGGTGGGGGTGTCCCCAGCCCCTGGTAACCACTATTCACAATTCTATCTTCAGGGACCGAGTTTTCAACGTCACTTAGTTTGAATTCACTTAGATTTAAAACAGCCACCTGGGCTACTGGACCCGACAGCTATCGATGCCCATTAATGCATGCGATGAGCCTTCCTTACCGTTTCACCCTCTCGTTGACAAACACTTCTTCAGATGTCCCTGTGTGCTGGGGCACAACCACCCCAGGCGGGAGGAAACGGAGGCACAGAGAGGGGAAGGATTTGCCCCCGTGGTGGGACCGAGGTCCCCAGCGCCTCAGCCACCTTTCCTATGTCTTGATTGGCCCAGGATGTCTTGATTTCAATACGATGGAATGCTTTTTTGTTTGTTTGTTTAAGTTTTTTACAAAAAAAAAAAAAATTCTTTTCCAAGAGCCGCTCAACTACTCTACATTTTCTTCTCTGAATGTGAACGTCTCACCGCTCACACCGGGCCTTTCCAGGCTCCCCACCCCTCTGCACGGAGTGGTTCTTCCTCGTGTTTGTCTTCCAAAGCAGAGGACTGAACCAAAGGACATATTTCTATTTTGGGTGGCTCCTGAAGCCCTCTCAAAGGGCAGAAGTGGAGGCAAAACCCTGAGAAGGAGAGGAGGGAAAGTGGGGGAGAGTTCATCAGGGGCGAGTGGCCGGAGGAGGGCTTTGGTGGGGGAGAGGAGCGGGTCCCAGGCACCTAGGACCCACAGCAGGATCTACGGCGCTTCCCTGTGGATCGCAGGTTGGAGGCCTGGAAGCAGAAGCCGATCCCTGGAGAGGCTGGAGTGAGGGGCAGAGAGAGGTGCTTTTGTGGGGTGGTGGGAAAGAGGATGAGGCATCTTACAGAGAGCAGGGGGGTCTGTCTAAGTGTGTGGGTGACAAGCAGGGTGCCCGCAGAGTAGAGTGTTGCAGAGAGACAAGGTCGGAGATGAACCCCCCCTGAAAAACGGGCATGTGAAGTCCTGACACCCTCCCTACCTGTGAACGTGACCTTGTCTGGAAATAGAATTTTTGAAGACATGACCCACGAAGCTAACCTGAGGCTGTACTGGAGTACACTCAACCTCACTGTCCTGCAGTCGATTCCGACTCAAAGTGACCCCATAGAACAACAGTTCTCAACCTGTGGGTTGTGACCCCTTTGGGGGCTCAACGACCCTTTCACAGAGGTTACCTAAGATCATCATCAGAAAACACATATTTCCGATGGCCTTGGGAACTGAGACACTGCTCCTCTATGCATCTCCAGGCGGGTCCACCCGCATATAAATATTCCACAATATATAATTACATATTGTTTTGTGATTCACCACTATGCTTTCATTATGTTCAATTTGTAACAATGAAAATACATCCTGCCTATCAGATATTTATTTACATGATGATTCATCACAGTAGCAAAATGACAGTGATGAAGTAGCAATGAAAATACTTTCATGGTTGGGAGAGGGGGTCACCACAACATGAGGAACTGTATGAAAGGGTCTCCGCGTTAGGAAAGTTGAGAACCGCTGCTATAGGACAGAATCGAACCGTGCCTGTGGGTTTTAGAGACTCTTGACAGGAGCAGAAAGCCTCATCTTTCTCCTTCAGAGGGGCTGGTGGTTTTGAACAACTGATCTTGTGGTTAGTAGCCCAATAAGTAACCACTACACCACCGGGGCGCTAGATGCTAGAGTAGGGTGGGTCTTCATCGAATAGAAGTGGTCCTTAGAAAAGAGAGGCAGAGAGGCCTGCTGACCCCGAGGAAGATGGAGGTGGAGCTTGCGGTGATGCACCGGCCAAGGCATGCCAAGGCTCGCCGAGGAACCAACACGACGGACACCTTGGTTGGGCTCCCAGCCTCCAGGCCTGGGAGATGGTTACAGCGCGTGTGTCTGTGTTTCAGCAGCCCGAGGGGACTCCAGCCATGCTCAAACACTGTGGGGCATGCCATGCTCAAACACTGCAGGGCACGTCCTACAGGAGAAGCATTCTTGCGTCAAACTACAAACACCAGCCAACCCTCACACACAGCCGGTGGGCAACTTCCCCGACAGCTAACCAGATCCCGCCCCAGGACCCAGAAACCTCACTCCGACTGACTATCGCTAGAGAACAGCAGACGGCAGTCAGCAAAAGACAAGGAGGAGGGTGTTCACAGCAACTGTCCCTGTGACAGCCCCTAGCTGGGCAAGTGCCCCCTGTGTCCATCCTCAGGAGGGTGAGAAGCAGGTCGTTCTGGACCCCAACAAGGAGCACAGGCTGAATCACAACATCAATCAGAAGACAGGGGACACACTATCTGAGCCCCTGGGCTTACGTCTCAGACCGCGAGCCTGGGACAGATGCCGTGGGCTTCTGGAGGCTGGGGAGACTCTGTCTCTCGATCATGGTGCCAGTGACACGGATGTGTTCCTGTTCTGAAGATAACTCAAGCTGTCCAAGGGGCCGTGCATGCCACCCTGGCACCTCCGGGTGTACGTTATGCCAACTCATGGCAGCCCCACACGCATCAGAGTAGAGCTGTGTGCTCGCTGGGCTATTCAGTGGCTGGTTTCTTAGAAACCAGGCACCTCTGGGTGGTCTTGAACCTGTAAGCTTCCGGTTAGCAGCTGAGTGCGATAATCATTTGACATCAGGTAGTTCCTGCATTGAAAAACAGCAAACAGCACTTAGGACTGTCTTAAACATGCTTCCTTCCTCTCATCGTTAGTATGACCGACGACCTTGCCTCCCACAATTTGCTGCCGCTATCATCCGCAGATATTCAAAAGTTGGATCCAGAAAGATACCGGTCATAAAAGGCAGGCATCGTGCTAAACTACACATGAGATCGCCGTTTGACTTGTATCAGAACTGACTTAAGACAGAGTCCTCGGAACCCAGCCTCTTACACGTTGAGGAGAGTTGTGTGGGCTTTAGAGCGGCCCTCTGAGATCTAACTCTTGGCCTCCACTCGGGAACAAACGAGCAACAAAGGAAAGCAAAAGGCTCCGAGAGTCGCTAACAGGGATCCCCGTCCACATAACCTACAGCCGCAGCTGCCCTGAGACCAGAAGGCTTAGATGGTGCCCGGCTACCAGTGTTCCACTGTCCAGATCTGGGGCGCATCAGATGGATCCTGATGGAACGGGAGAAAAACATGGAGCAATCTTTCAAATTCTTAAAAAGTCCAAACGCCTTGAACCAGGAAGACCAGAGGACCCTCCAAGACCATTGCCCCGAGATGCGCTGGAAACTTCAAAGTTATCCCGTGGAGCCATCTTTCAGCAAGGAACCTGCTGGCTCATAAAACGAAGACTAGCACCCATTGCTAATAAACTTGGTGACAAGAATCAAGATGTGGTGCTTAGTTCCTAGGGAGGCCCCTGTCAAAGGGATCAGTCTCTGTGTGTCCAATCATTTCCACTCAGTCTAGGACACCAGTTAAGTGACATTTACCATTTGTGCAGGCAGGCACAGCCCAGGGACTGAGCTCTAATTGGCCAGAAGTGAGTGGAAGTGGGGTGTGTTGCAACTTACCGGATGCTCTCCCCCATGCTCTTCCCTATCTGCAGCTTGATGCCAAGGAGTACGGAGACCTTGGAAGCTATGGGCTGGAAACAAGGAGCCACAATATGGAAGGGGCCTGGGTCATGCCCTCCTTGCTTGCAGGAGAGTGGAGAACTGCTCAAGAATCCCATTGCACACTTCCTGCGCACGCAGACTCGCCTTCCCTTGGTTCGAGTTGCTCTCCTCGCGTTGGGGCTCTGTGTCTCAGCGCCCAGCAGCGGCTAAAACACGTCATTGCAATGCCACTCAACTAACGCACAGGAAGTAGCCAGTACAGCCCCCCGGCTAGAACGCCAGCTCCATGAGGCCACAGACTTCTCTTCTGACTCGCTGCTGGGTCTCCAGGGCCCAGAAACCAGCCTGCTATGTAGCAGGGCTCAGTAAGGATGGGTCCAACGGGCTGTCAACTCCTATGGCTCTTTCTAGGCAAACAGAAGTGTTTCTGAATCCTCTGTGTCAGGGAAGTTCTCAAGCCTCCGTCTCCTTCCAGGGAAGATGGAGAAAACAACAGGGCTTCCGCCGCTAGAAAAGGAGCCCCGGAGGTGGTGCAGTGGTGAAGCACCTGGATGCTCATCGAGAGGTGGGCAGTTCGAACCCACCAGCTCTCTCTGTGGGAGAAAGGTCAGACTGTCTGCTCCCATAGAGAGTTACAGCCTCAGGAACACCCTGGGGGCAGTTCTACTCCGCTAACCAGGTTTGCTTAGAGTTGGAGTCAACTCAATGGCAGTGAGTTTGGGGGTTCTGGCGAGCTGCACGAAAATCCTAGGGGGGCGCAGTTCTACTCTGACTCTCACGGGGTCGCCATGAGTCAGAATCCACGCAATGGCACGCGCTGCGATCTTTCATGGAAAGTGCTGAGCACACCCCTCCTTTGTGGCCGAGTACTCGGGAAGTGGTGGCCGCTTCTTGATGAACTTTTCTCGTTCTCTGGGCAAACGAGACGCACTAGTGCTGCCCCTGCAATTGGCTCTGACAGATCCCAGCCCCTGAGGGGGCCGGGCGGGCCTGGGACGGCAGCCAAAGACCGACTCAGGAAACAATATCACATTCCCATGATCCTCCTGCCATCCCAAGAGGACTGGAGCCTCCGATGGCGCCCTGACCTCAGACTAACTTGGCGGGGCTGCGGCCCAGGCTCTGAGCAGCTGCTCTGGTTCCAGGGCCCCGCTGGGGACCGGAATGCAGAGGGTTGGTGGAGCGCCCTCAGGACTCGGGGAGAAGGGGCACGGCTTAATTCAGGGTGTCCCACTTTGTGCCTGTTTGGGGATTATTATTATTATAAGTGACCGAAGATGGTGTGGGTTTGGACAGATGCCTCTGGACAGATCAGGTTTTTCTCCTCCATTAATTAAAATGTGAATCACAGCTGAGTCATCGAAGAAAGAAAGCGGTCAATGAACAATTCTGACTTCCTCCCTCCTTTCTCGCTCAGCGAGATGAGTCAGCAGAAGTCCAGATCCCAAAATGAGAAAGGGTAAAAAAACCTCACAGCACCCCCCCACCCCACCCCTGCCAGCAATGCAGAGCTGTAGGGAGCAGGAGCTAAGCTAACCTGAGTCACTTTATTCTTTGTCTTAGCAGAGGAAAAAAAACCCAAACCCCAATTCCCACCCCAGGCCCATCAGTCAAGCTCCCTAACGAGTACACCCCTATTTTTTGATTTAGTTTTTTCTACAACCCACAGCCACCCAGAGTCCCATACAAACCCTAACAATCTCCTTTCTCACTCCCCGCCAGTGACAGCTTTGCCTCCATCCTGCTCCTGGTCTGTTTTCCCACCAAGCCAGGATCTCCGATCACCGGAGACTTCCCCACCACGGTCACCCATCAGAAGACAACCGAAGAGTGGAGGGCTCTGGTCAGTGGGAAAGGGCCACCGGGAGCAAGAGTGGAAGATTCCAGAAGGGGGAGGATGCTTTCCACGATCAGGGAGGTGGTCAGTCAGCCCGATCTGCTTACCCAGGAGCTGTATGACCTCGGGGAGGGAGTGAATGCGCTGGAGCCTCAGTTTCCTTATCTGTAGAATGGGGGCAGCAAAGGCACCTCCTTACGGGGTTGTGAAATGAAACGGTGGGCATCCCACTACACGTCAGCCATTATGATATTCTTTACAAAAAATAACCCAGGGACCCTGCCTCACCCCGAGGGGTGTCCCAGACTGCACGGGGAAGCGGCCCTCACAGAGCACTGACACAGCACATGGGCGCCCACACTCGTGTGTGTGTGTGTGTGTGTGTACACGTGAACATGTATGTGTGCATGTGCACATGATTCTTTACTGCATGGGACATCTATGTGAGTGTGAATGTACGTGTGTATGCCTTGAGTGTGTGCGTGTGCACCAGAACACGCATGAGAGTGTGTACTTGTGAGTAGGCTTATGCACGTGTGTGCATGCATCGTATCATTTGTGAGCCGGGTACAGGTGTGTGAGTGTATACATTCATGCCTGTGCATGAGTGTGCATGTCTCTGCAATTGTGTGCACATGTGCACATGGGAGTGCGCACGTGTGCATGAGTGTATGTGTGTGTGCCTGTGGGAGTGGGTCCATATGTGTGAGTGTGGGTGTGCAAGTGTGAATATGTACGATTCATCTCTTCCCTACACACACACACACACACACACACACACACTTCCATGTGATTCTTGCAGCCTGGCTTTGGAAGAGGGTCTTTATGTTCTCAAAGTCTTAGAGGGTCTCCGAATGACCCCTCTCTGTCCTTTGAGGTGCAAACCATGGTCTTGGGTTTGCAGCACCTAGGTCTTGTCCACCCAGGTTTGTCCACCACCCAGGCCTTGTTGGGTAAGGCTGCCAGGGCCGCTGGCGCCCTCACCTCTCTGTCCTCCTGCACACTGACTTGATGAAATCCTGCGTGTTTTTTTTGCAAGGTCGGCAGTTTCCAAGGCTGCCTGCCTCAGACTTGCGCGGCAGGGGAGGGGAATATTTAACGTTTAGAGCAGCCGCTCCCCTCCCAGGGCACACCCAGTAATGCCAGGAGATACTGTCGGGTGGCACAGTGGAGGGTAGTGCTACTGGCATCCAACGGGCTGAGGCCAGGGATGCTGCTCAACCTCCCATCAGGCTCAGGGTGGCAGCAGCGCTGAGCCCGAGGGCCATGGATCATGGGGGTGGGGGGGGGGCACTCACATGAACTTGATGGGATGATGTCAACTTCTGGACCCCTCCCCAGGGCTTGTCACTTGAGACTAGACTCAGGCTCTGCAGTCAGAGGCACCCCTCCCCAGCTGCGTGACCTTGGCCAGGGCGCCTACGTACTTCAGGCTCAGCGTTCTTGCCTGTAACATACGGCGAGTCAAAGTGCCTCCGAACATCACTGGGTTGGGTAACTGGGTTGGTAGTGAACTGGGGGCGGGGGTGGGGTGGGGTGGTGGTAAGTGGGAGGGGGGTCGTGAGGTGTCCCAATCAAGGCCCACATTCCCCTTCCATAGCATGACTAGAAATGGCTGCCTCGCCTGGGGTGGCACTGCCCAACATCTCTGCATCGAGGTGGGGCCATGTGACCAGATTCTGGCCCGTGAGAGGTGGGCACTTTTTGGGCTTGCCCTTAGAAACCTCCCCCTGCACTCTGACTGCCCCCCGTCTGCTGGCTCCACCTGGGTTTCTAGAGCAGCCTTGGAAGCTGCCTTGTGGCAGGTGGTATGTCCAGCAGCTTAGGTCCCTGAATGATTGTGTGAAGCAGAGTCACACCTGCTCCACTCAAATCTGCACCCCACTTTAAACAACACCCACACACACCCATAACCCCCCCCCCCCACACACACACCCATGGCCTTCCAGGCGATTCTGACTCTGAGCCACCTTTGAGTGGACAAAGGGCTGTCATCATAACGGAAGCCCAGTGCCATGGTCTTTCTCCCAGGGGCTGGCTGGTGGGCTTGGGCTGCTGGCCTTTCGGTGAGCAGCCAAGCGCTGAACCACACACTACTAGGGACCCACCTCTTGCCAACGGTACCTTAGAGATTTATTCCCCCCCAGGTGTACTGCCAGGCCCAGGATGTTGGCGTTTCTGTCACAGTAGCTGATGGCAAGCCAGCCTCTTCTTCTCTCACTCCTGCTGGTCATCTCCCGACCAGCAAATACCCCCTCCTCAACATCTGACTCCCTTCCAGGCGGCTCCGGGATCCTCTCCTGCGTAAGCCTCTTGTGACCTGCTGCCGCCAGGTCTGTCCCAACTCATGGCAGCACCGCGTGTGTCAAGCATAGAACCATGCTCCACAAGGTGTCCACGCTGGCTTTTTCTTCCAAGGCACCTCTAGGTGGATTCAAACCTCCAACCTTTTGGTTCCAAGCTGGACGGTATTGACCGAACAGCCACTCCAAGACTCCACCTTTCCTATAACCCATCAAAGAAGTGGGGGAGGAAGTCCCTGATGCCCGTGGGGGCCGGGGAGCAGCGTGGGTGAAGATCGGCAATACATGAACGAGGAGGAAGCCAAGTCCAGTTATGGGCCTCAGCCATGGGCCCCACACCGCCGGCCCTTCTCCTGCCAAATGAAGAGGGTGAGTGGAACTTGTCTCAGGTGACACTCAAAGTCTGGTTGTGGTTGGCAGTTGCTGTAGCGTCAGCTCCGGCTCAGGGGGGCCTTGTGTACAACAGAAGGGAATGCTGCCCTGTCCAGGGCCATCCTCACTGTCACCGGTACACGTGGGCCCATTGTTGCACCCGCCAACTCAACCTCCTGACGGCGACACACGACTCTCACCTCGCCGTGATGGCTTCGGGGGCTGTCCAGTTGGCTGTGACTCAAAGAGACCCTGCAGGACAGAGTGGACCTGCTCCAGAGGGCTTCCGAAGTCGTCGTCATGATGGGAGCTGGTCGTCAGCCTTTTAGTCTCCCATAGAGTCACCAGGTGGGTTCGAACTGCAGACCTCCTGGTTAGCAGCGAACCCATGAACCGGTGTGCCTCTGCCAGCTCCTTAGACTCTTCTTGTTGGTGTTAGGCGCCACCGAGTCCGTTCTTACTCATCGTGACCCTGCCGGTGCTGCACCGTCCTCACCTTGCTCTTGATGTTCGAGTCTACTGTGGACCGTTGCAGGCACCGTGTCCATCCATCCTGCCCAGAGCCTCCCTCCTTTGTCCTGCGCCCCTGCATTACCAGGCTTGACGGCCTTCTCCAGGGACTGGTTTCTCCTGATGACATGTCCAAAGTACGTGAGATGAGCTCGCACCATCCTTGCCCTAAGGAGCCGTCTGGACTTCTTCGTGCCCCCATTACTGCTCAGGAGGCACTACTCACTGCTGACCATGATGGAGAGGTCCGTGTGCTGCTCAGTCTGGACCCCTCTACTCACTCGCTGTGTGACCTCCGGGGGGCAGCTGAACCTCTCTGTGCCTGAGAGGATTAAACATGCCCATATTTGCGAGGTGCTCAGAGCAGCTTCGCAGGAAGGGCCGCGTGAGTGGCCATTAAAGAAGGAAGTCGTGGTTCTGGTGTGAAGCCTGGGAGGCAGGCAGGCTGCCCTGGGCTGCCTTCGGTCAACAGGTGACTCAACGCAGGTGCACCGGAGTCTGAGCTGCTGCACCAGGGACCCGAGTTAGCCCTGTGTTGGAGGCAGAAAACTCCTCCTGAGAGTGCGGAGTGGGATGTCTGGCCGGCGATGGCCTGGAGTCAGGGGAAGGTGAGTCGGGGAGGAGGCAGGAGAGGTGGCTGGGGAGCACATTAGCTGGAGCGCTTTCCCATAATGAGATAACTGATCCCAGGGGCAGGTCATCACTGTTCAGTGTGGCCGCCTCTGAGGGCAGCCCTGCGGGGTGCTGTGTTCGGAGACACCGCCAAACTGTCGGACAGGGAGCCCGAGGCCTGTAGGAGCAGCAGTCACAGTGAGAAAAGCAGTAGAGGCAGTGGCGGCCTGATTAACGTCATGAACGGTCACAAGACCAGTGTCTAGTGAGCTAGGGACTCATCTGGGAGCCCTAGGAGGCTATGTCCATGAATTCCCCCAGGATGCTCCTTCCACCTTAGATGGCGAGGACTTGCCTCAGGTATGAGGGACATGTTATCAGAAGAGACCAGTCCGAGGACAAGGCTTCGTGTTTGGTAAAGTGGAGGGGCGATGAACAAGAGGAAGATTCTCAACAAGATAGATGGACACCGGGGCCCCAACCATGGGCTCAGCCATGAGAACAATGGTGAAAATGTGTTTGAGTTTGTGGGACATGAAGTCACCGCCAGTTGGCGATGACTTGACGGCACCCCTGGTAGCACAGTGGTTTACTTATTGGGCTGCTAGCCCCAAGGTCAGTAGTTTGAAATCACCAGCCGCTCCTTGGGAGAAAGAGGAGGCTTTCCACTCCTGTAAAGAGTTACAGTGTTAGAAACACACAGGGGGCAGTTCTACTTTGACCTCAATGGCAAGGAGTGAGAGAATAACTCTGTGAAGTGCAAGTATTTTCTCCCTGCTGAACAGATGAAACAAATGAGGTCCCCAAAGGTTTAGGAACCTGCCCACATCACACACAGCTTACAAGAGGGGAGCTGTTTGGAGCCCAGGTGATCTGGTAACAGATAGCATCCTCCTCACCCTCAGAATGAGAATGATGCTTTCTTATATTTTTACCTTATTAACAGCCCAGAGGCCCGAGGTCAGCTCTGACTGGCCCCTTCCCATAGATAAGAAATGGAGACACACAGAGTCTTGCCAATCTGTCCACAGTCATCCTCACTGCGTGCCTGTCTCGTTGCCATGCCAACACCATGAGCCTGTGGGACCTCCTAAACAGATGCTCCCTTCTCCCACCGGCCTCCTGAAGGGACTCTGACCCCCAGCCCCAAGGGTTCAATCCAACTGCTCCAAACGTGGACTTGGTCTTGCTAATTGGCTATACATTCTTCGCTTGCCACCTTATTTTACACACCCTTACACATGGACACACATGTGCACAAGTCACACAAAGATGTGCACAGGCTGGTACATGCATGTGGAAACACAGGGAACACAGATACACACACGCACGCTCAAACACAAATACACACCTCCTATTCACCCACACCCGTACACACTCTTCTATGTGCACGTGTAAACACAACAAACACATACATACAGGCATCCTCAGGCACACCTCGCTGTTGTTGCTGTTAAGTGCCACTGAGTCGGTCTGGCCCACAGCGAACCTGTGCACAGCAGAAGGAAACACGGCCCCGGT
The DNA here is from genome assembly GCF_000313985.2 of Echinops telfairi. Lineage (NCBI taxonomy): Eukaryota > Metazoa > Chordata > Mammalia > Afrosoricida > Tenrecidae > Echinops > Echinops telfairi. The sequence continues at coordinate 4,183,560 of NW_022103927.1, read as the reverse complement.
CCTGGGCCCTCCTCACCATGGTCCCTTGCCTGAGCCCATTGTTGCAGCCACGGGGTCCATCCATCTCCTGGAGGGCCTCCCCCTTTCACTGCCCCTCTCCTTTACCAACATGATGTCCTTCGCCAGGGACCAGTCTCTCCTCACATCATGCCCAAACACACATGTCCACACACAGGCAGAATACACACACACACACACACACACACAGCTCTGTTTCCTGGACAAATTCTCCCTGGCTTTGAGTCCGGTGTCATCACCCGGGCAAGCCACTGAATGTCCCTGTGCCTCCGTGTCTGTCTCAGCGACAGACCCGTGCTTCTCTAGGAGCCCTTGTCACCCAGCACGTACCTAATGGCCATTTTCCGTTTGGGTTTCTGGAAGATAATACACATTCGTGGCATAAATTCAGAACAAGCCAAAGCATTTACTATGCCCTTTTCTCTCCACACCTGTCTCCAAACCCATCAGGCCCCCTCTCAAGAGGGAAACACCAGGCTTCGTGTCTTGCGGACACTTCCAGAGACAGGATAAGCATTTACAAGAAGATGGCAGCAGTTGCATCCTCTGTCCCAAACTTGCTTCTCTTTGCTGATATGATATCCTGGATATAGCTATTTCTATGTCCTCCATTTGCGCAATGGGGAGAGAATAGAGCCCACCACACACTCGTGTTATAAGGATCACGTGAGTTACGCGCTAGATGGTGGCTAGCATACAGCAGGCACTCCCTAAGTGTCAGCGCTTAGTAGCACCCACCGAGTCTCCCGTGCTGTTGCTCTTGTTTTTTAATGGATGCACGGGGAAGCTGGATGACGTAAAGAAGAACGTGGCATCAAGAGAATCGGAGGAAGACTCATTAACAACATGCAATATGCAGATGACACAACCTGGCTGGCTGACAGTGACGAGGACTTGAAGCACTTTCGAATGAAGATCCAAGACTACAGCTTGCAGTATGGATCACACTTCATCAAAACCCTCACCACGGGACCAACCAGCAATATCGTGATCAACGATGCCAAGATGGAAGCCGCCAAGGAGTTAATTTTGCTTGGGCCCAGGAGCGACACCCACAGAAGCAATGGCCACTAAGTCACATGGCACAGGGTATTGGCTAAGTCTACTGCAAAGGACCTCCTGGAAGTATTACAAAGCAAAGATGTCCTTTTGAGGATGAAGGTGTCCCAGGTCCACGCTCTTTGAAAATACTCCCAGAGGCATGCCACACCCGGATGACGAGCAAAGAAGCCCAAGGAAGGATGGATGCGTGTGGAGGATGGTGCTGGCGAAGAAGGTGGACCAGTACCATGGACTGCTAGAGGAACGAACAAATCTGTTTGGGGAGAAGTCCAGCCCAAAGGTTCTTTAGAATCGAAGACACCAAGACTTTACCTGATGTCCTTTGGGCATGTTGTCAGTGGAGCCAGTTCCTGGAGAAAGACACTGTGCTTGGTAAAGCAGAGGTGCAGCAAAGCAGAGGCAGGCCCCCATGAGATGGCTGACCCCGTGGCTGCCTCAATGGACTCCGCATGGGGACGATTGGGAGGATGGTGCTGGAGGATTCCGCCCTGTTGTGTATAGGGCTGCGGGTTGCCCTGAGCTGGGACCCACTCGGTGCCACTGACAACAGCAATAACCATCATGCATTTCAGTGGCTCTCAACCTGTGGGTCGCAGCCCCTTTTGGGGGTCGAACGACCCTTTCACAGGGGTCATCCGATTCCTAACAAGCAAAATTGCAGTGATGAAGTAGCAACTAAAATAATGTTATGGTTGGGGGGTCACCACCACCTGAGCAACTGTATGAAAGGGTCGAGGCATGAGGAAGGTTAAGGACCACTGATGTATTAAACAGTCCTCAAGGATGCACACTTGAGTGATTTCCACCCCTTTGTTACGACAACGTTTAATAAATGTGGTCGACCGAGCAAAGGAGCCAACGAATACAGAGATGGATGAAGAAATGCTTTGGAGCAAAGGTTAAGGAATGTGGGGGTACGTTTCAGGGGTCCAATGTCGTTCAAAGTAACCCCGCTAGGTATCAAGGCTCTCCTGAATCCCTTCCACACGACACCAAGCTGTGTGCTTGGCATTCTGTGTGACAAGCTTGTCCCTCTGTCTGTGGGCTGGTATGGCCGTTTCTTGCAAGAATTGGTCTACCCCAGGAGACGGCCTTCATGGACGTAAGTTGAGTTGGCCCACAGCGCATCAACCACTTCTTGCCCTAAAGAATGTAGTTAGTGTTCTTACCACTAGCGCCTAGATTTTAGGGAGCCTGTCAATCCCCCAAAGGAGTAACAGACGGCCAAAGTCATCCCATCCCATCCCAGCCAGGAAAGGAGGCACATAGAGAGGGAATGGGTTCCCCAGCGTGTCCTTGAGGTTGTTAAAGGCCACCTGGTGAGCTTGGGTTGAGTTGTAGGATGCGAGGAGAACGGGGTGGGAGGCAGGCAGGGAGGAGGGAACGAGGTGGGTCGTGAGCTTTATTGAAATGTATTTTTGTAACTCTGAGTTGAAAATAGACACACTGGCTTCGTGCTGACTGCTCCGTCTTGATGACGTCGCCCTGTTTGGTGGGGGCCTTTCCATTCAGCACGTCTCCGTGGCAACAGACCACTTCTCATTCACGCCATCGCCAGGGTTACCTCGCCTGGCTCATTCATGGCTGTTGCCATGGAGACAGGCCCATTGATACAATCTCGGCTCTTTGGAACTTGGTTTTCCCGAGTGATGGAGTGCTGGTCATGGGGCAGGGATGGGGTCATGATGGGGCGAGGGATGGGGGTGAGCTGAAGATGGTTCTGGGCTGGGGATTCAAGGCTGGGAATCTGGTAGCAAGGAAGACGATGTCTGGAGAAGTCGAGGGAGAGAGTGCAGAAGTACAGGTGCACATCACGACGGATTGACTGTTTGGGATGGTTTTTGAACAGTGGTGTCTTCCTCTGGACTCGTAAGTACCAACAGAGCAGCTGCCGAGACTTGTCCTTGTTGACAGCTGCACAGCCAGCACATAGTGCGGCAAATGGCTCAAAGTTGTTGTAGTGAGGTGTCATTGCGACTCAGAGCGACCCGATGTACAACAGGGTCATGCACCATCCTCACAATTGTTCTTACGTTTGAGCCCCTCCCCACAATCCACCTTGCTTCAGGTCTTCCCGTTTTTTGTCGCCTCTCTACCCTACCAAGCATGAAGTCCTTCTCTTGGAGAAGGACATAGAGTAGATGCCCCATAAAAGATGATTGCATAAGTGGAGTTCATTGCTCATGAGCCTGTCCTTGATAAAATGCTAAGAAAATAGAAGCATTAGAATAGAATTTCCACGAGCATCTGCCACTATATATATTCTCCGCCCCGCTCCCCAGCATTTAAGCCCCGAGAGTGTTCTCTTGTTTCTAGAGATGCCTCGTCTGTGCTCCGATCTAAAGCGATGGCACTCGTACACCAAATGCCATCTGCTCTCGCCCACCGAGGACGTCCCTCCCGCTGACCCTCTCTCTCTCCCACATTGTCGAGTCCTTCCTCCTAACTGGGTCATTTCCATCAGCATAACAATCCACTGCGAGCGCTGCCATTTCCACAGAGAACAAGCCTCTGAGCTCCACTCCCCCACCAGTCCCCACGGCCTCTTGGCAGCGCCATTCCATAGCAGGATGCTTGACGAGAGCTGTCACTAATCTCTCCGATAGGGCTTTTAAAATGATCGTGGTGAAATACAGATACACCAAAGACATTTTCCATGTTAACGATTTCTCAAAAGCCCTTTGCTCCCCCCTCCCCACCCCCTTCACCGAGACCTCCACGCCGCTAAGTGGAGCCTCACCCCTCGTCAGTGTTAGCCCGTCGGCATCAGTTGGCACGATTGAGGGTTCACTCCAATTTTCCTCGAGGGGTGTGCGAGACCCATTTGAAGAGTTGGAATAGATGCGTTTGGGTTTTAAGGCTTTTTTTTCTTCCATCATGCTCCCACAAAGAGAGTTCAGCCCCTGGAGAGGGACAGCGTGCTTGGTGAAGTAGAAGGGCCGTGGAAAAGAGAAAGACCCGGGATTTGCTGGAATGTCACAGCACCCCCCAACAATGGGTCCAAGCATAGGAACAAAGATACGGGTGTCTGATGCAGGACCCCAACAATGGGTCCAAGCATAGGAACAAAGATACGGATGTCTGGCGCAGGACCCCAACAATGGGTCCAAGCATAGGAACAAAGATACGGGTGTCTGGCGCAGGACCCCAACAATGGGTCCAAGCATAGGAACAAAGATACGGATGTCTGGCGCAGGACCCGGCGGCATTTCCTTCTGTGGAACGTAGGGTCGTGGCTAGGAGTCGGAATCGGCTCGATGGCACCGAACACACCACTACCACCACCAGGTCTAAACACGGGGAAACCGGGAAAAGAGGATTCGCTGTCTTGCCTTTCTGAGAATCTAAAATTGGTCC
>NW_022103927.1:4164637-4178935 GCF_000313985.2 Echinops telfairi | reverse complement strand
ATGGTTGAGTTGAAAGTTCAGTAGGGATTCCACCAGTCCCTGGGCGGCACAAACAGGCGGTATTACACACGGAAAGGTGGGTGGTTTGAGCCCACCCAGAGGAACCTATGGGGAAAGGCTAGGGAGTCTACTTCCAGAATGGGTTGGGAGGGGCAGAACTTGGAGGTGGGGAGCCCATCGTGAGATGGTACCAGACGACAGACCTGTGAGCAAAGGGAAGGGCAGAGGATGGAGACACTGGGTGGAGGCCTTCGAGAGGCCTTCAGGAGGGGGCGAGCCACCTTCATGACGATGGGGATGACAGAAACAGGACAGTGATGACTTCTAAGTCTTGCGGTCGGAAGGCCAGCCGGAACCTTTCAGTATCAGAGCAGCGCGCCAGCCTGCACTGATGGATGACTGACTGGTGGATTGCACATGACATGCACTGACCCGGACTCGAACCCAAGTCTCCCGCCTGGAAGGCGGGAATTCTACCCCTGAGCCACCAATGACCCGGCTCCTTTCCTTTGAAAACATTCTATGGAATGAACAGCGACCACCGTTCGTGAATGGTTTCATCCTCAGAACAACTTTATGTCAAGGTCCAATTAGTCCTCCCCATCCTACGGAGGAGGAAGGGCCTGATCCTGCCTGAGGCCAGGCCGTGAACAGCCGAGCTGGGTTAGAATGCAGGCAGCCTGGCCTCAGTATCAGCCTGGGGAGCCTGAGGATGAGACGAGAGGTCCACCCGTGGAAGTGGAGGTGAGTGGAGGGCAGGGGCGCTGGCTCTGCAGGGGCGAGGCGTGGAGCTGCAGCACGGCCCTGGGGGTGGAGGCTCCAGCAGGGAGGGAGCCCGCAGGCAGAGCGGGGGAGGCGAAGCTGAAGGTAGGTGGGAGGAGCTGTCGCTGTGGATTTTCCGTGTCAGCTTTGACTGGGCGACCGGGGCCAGTTGTCTGGGCCAACACTTGTCTCCATGCTGTCTTGTGAAAGTATCCCGTGGGGGTGGCTGACAAGGCCGATCAGTGGACACTAAGAACGATGACCTTGGATACTGTGGGTGGGATCCAGCCCATCAGTTGAAGGCCTTAAAAGCCAACAAGCTCAGGTTTCCGGGGGTGCAGGGGAGGGGAGGGGGGGGACATAGGGATGGTGGTGGTGGGGAGGAGAAAGAACACCTCCTCAGGGTGGTACCACAGGAATCCTGCCTCCATTTCCATCCTGCCACCTGCTGCACCACTTTCACACTCACGACAGCCAGCCTTCCCAGGCTCCTGCCCGCCTCTCTGCCTGCCTGCCCACCCGGTGGATTGCAGACGTGCTAGCCCCCACAATCCCTTAAAAATACATCAATCCCTTAAAATAAGTCTCTGTCTCTCTCAATATATAGATATATATGTTTTTGGAAAATCTTGACTGATCAGCCCTGGAGGAGAAGGATTCTGTACCAAGTGTGGATTGTTTCTTCAAGACCATGGAGAGTTTAAGAGGCTAAGCAATGCCCTGGGAGTTGTTATATGGCGGGAGAAGATTGTCCCTGCCCCATGCCCCCATGCCAGTTTACATAGGACACCTCTTGGGAAGGGAGAAGGAGAAGAGGAGAAACAAGCCAAGTGGCACCACTGGATTGAGAAGGGAATGCATCCGTATGCCTCAGAGCCTGCTGGGAAGACACCGTCCAAGATGTCCAGGGCTGGCCGGGGTGGCGGGAGGAAGGGCATGATTTGGGATGGAGCCGTCTGTTTTCCTCTGGGTGGTGGGGAGGCCAGCAGTGCAGGCGCGGAAGAGTGTAAAGGGAAGCATTAGCCATACTCTGGATCCCTGCCCGTTCCCCCTGAACCCTGACACCCCCCCACCCCCAGCCTCCCTCACCCAGAGCAGACACCACCATCTCCTTCCCAGGGTCCGGCCCGGTTGTCAGAACACGAGAACCAGACGGGGCCTCAGAACTCGCTGGGACCAGTGTTTCTATTTCCGCCGCGAGGAAAGACACCCAGAGGCCTAAGGAAGTGGTCCGAGACCACCCAGTCAGGGAGGCCAGGCTCCAGGAACAGACGCGGGTTCTCCACCAGCCTGGTCTTGTCCCTCGGCCTCGCGGTGGGGGTCTGTGGAGTCACTGGGCGGCTCCCCCAAACACTGGGGGTTCGAGTCCGTCCATAGGCTCTTTGGGAGGCAGGCTCCGTGATCTACTTGTGGAAACGAAGCATTAGAAGCTCCACGGAGCACATCACTAGGACTTTGACTCACTCGTGGGGACGCCATGGGTCAGCGCTGAGCCAGCAGCGCCTGGTGGCGGCCTGAGCGGGACTCAGGGGCGGCGTGGACGTCCTGCAGTCCCGGCCAGGTGATGTCAGAACAGCGGCCACCAGCCTCCTGGCCTCTGGGAACTCACCAGGTGGCCAGTACAACTAGGTTTCAGCTTTGTGCTGAATTAGATGTCCATTGAGTAGGTGACTCCCCGTAAACAGCTGCGGGTGACGGGGTATGTGTGTGTGCATGGCTGTCTTGGACAGTGGGGCTTGAAGGTGGTTCCCAAGACTGGCTCTGAAGAGTACCCCCACAACTCACAGTTGGCTGAAAGGGACCACCGCCCCTTCCCCCAAGGGGCAGCTGTTTGTCCAGGTCAGAAAGCGACCACCAAGAATGGCCTGGACAATCTTTCAGCTCATGTCTGGTGGGCAGAGTTCGGTGCCACATTCACTCGGTAGCCCCGTGCTGCCCAGGCCCGGGGGCTTCCCACCATGCTGGGCAGGGGCAGGGGCAGGGGGCTCACACCTGCATGTTTGTGTGTCCAGGAGCCACTCAACAGCTAAGAAATGGCCGACGGCTAGAGGGTGGGGTGGGTGAGAAGTGAGGGCTGGTCCCAAGGGTGGAACAGGTGGCAGGCTCTCCCTGACTCAGGTGGAGTGCCCTGTGTGCCAACACCCAGGGCATGACCTCGGCCTGAGCCGCAGCTCCTCCTGTAAGTCCAGCACACGGGGTTCCCAGGGACCCCCACGCGGGTTTGGACACCCACCCCTGCCATAGGCTCTCTCGGCCCCCTGTTCTTCTCCTTCCTGACCTTGACCTCAGCGGAAGCGCCAACATCGCTTGTGACAACACTCGTGCGGTGGCTTAGGGGGTGAATCCGGAGTCAGGCCACTCAAGTGTGAATCCTAGCTCTGCGGTGTGGCCTTGGGCAGGTAACTTAACCTCTCCGTGCCTCTGTGTTCTCTCTGGCTCTCTCTCTCTCCCTCCCTCTCTGTTCATCCACAGAGAATAAAACCAGTGGAGCTATGTAGAGCCCTGGGCACAGGGATCGGCATTTTGCAGTTCGACCGATAGGCTAGCCTGGGTGTCACGCACGGTTCCGTGCTCGGTAACTTGCCGTGTGTGCAGGGTTGATGGGTCAAACCCTCATCACCAAGAGAAGGCCTGGTGATGACCTCCTGCTACAGCATGCCCGGCAACCCCTCCAGAGCACAGCTCTACTCGGACACATGTAGGGTCGTGAGTCAGAAACAACTCAAGGACAGCAAATGCTTTTTGGGGGGGAGGTGGGGCATTGAGATGAGGTTGGGGGGGGCATTCCCAGGTTGTACAGTAATGGTCAGGGTGTCAGGCACCAAATGTCGGGGAGGCCCAGGAGTGGAAGCCGAATCCCAAAGTGCATTCTGGGTGTAGTGGGAGTAACAATGGGTCCCAGAGCCCAGGAAGGTGGCCTTAAACCATACCGGGGCTCTTGTGAGCAAGCTCTTAGAAGAGATTATCTTGGATTAGCCCCGAATCAAACCCAACCACCGATGTCCATTTCGACTCCCGGAGACCCTCCAGGACAGGGTAGAACTGCCCTACAGGGTCTCCAAGGCTGTAAGTGTTTATGGGAACAGATGGCCTCCTCTTTCTCCCGACAACAGACACCCGGGTTTGAACTGCTGACCTTCTGGTGAGCCGCCCCACAGCCCAACACGCCTTTGGCTTATCCAAATGGGCCCTCAGTGCCATCAGCGAGGCAGAGGGCAGTCTGAGGGGTGGGGAGGAGGAGAAGAGAATACAGAACAGAGATCAGAGCAATGTGGCCACAAGCCAAGGAATGCCTGGAGCTTCGAGGAGCTGGGAGAGGCAAGGCATGGGTCCCCTGGCCCTGCCCGGAGACCGTGGAGCGAGCGAGGGGCTGGCACCTTGATTCCAGATGTCTGGCTTCCATCTTCCTGTTGCTTCAAGTCATCTGGCTGGTGGCCATTTAATACGGCAACCGTGGGACACACATATACCAGGCCGTGAAGGGTGGACAAGATAAGAGGTTGCCCGCTTTGAAAATGATGATGGCAACGTATGTACAAATGTGTTTGACACAATGGACAGATGTATGGATTGTGGTGAGAGGGGTATGAGCCCCCAGTAAAATGATTTTTTTTAAAGGTAAGACTTTCTGTTCTTGTCTGACAGGTTGAGGGTGGGGCAGGTGCGGGATAATCGAGAATGAGGTTGATTTTCAGATTCCTGGGGGAGGGTCAGCTCTTTGCAAATCAAGTTTAATTGGACACCCAGCCACACCTGTCCCCAGACCTGTGGCAGAGCGGGGTCGTTGCCACAAAGCTAAACATGTTCCTCTCTAGCCCCTTGGGAAAGGAACCCTGATAGTGGAGTGGTTCTGAGCCAGCCTGCTCATGGCAAGGTCAGCGGTTTGAAACCACTGGGTCCTCTGAAGAAGGAGGACCAGGCTGTCTGTTACACGTTCTTCCACCGGCATGGTTTTTGTGCCAGCCCCGTAGTAGCTGGAGTCCCGGGGCGATTCCAGTGGTAAGTACCGGGCTGCTAACTGAGGGGTCGGGGACTGGAATCCACTCAGAGGCCCCTCCGAGGATAAGCCTGGTGATCCACAAGGGGGCTTCGAAGAGCTCAAGGAAAACTTCCATGATTTCTGAATTCTGTGTTCTGTTCTGTGAACTTTTCAAGGGCCCTTCGTGTTTCTGAATGAACACAAAAGAAAAGAAAACAGAAACGGAGGGCAGGGACACTCTGTACGCCCGAGCTCGCCAACAGTCCACCTTGTCGAGGGCTTCCGATTTAAACCCAGACTTGCAAGGCTCAGGGGAGGATCCTTGTTGAGGAAACGTCACCCATTCTAAGACGTGGGCAGCGGGAGAGGAAGAGTCGGTCAAGGCTAGAGAGCCACAGGCTGCCCAGGGAGAGAAAGACCAGCAGGCGGAAGCCAGAGGGGAGGTGGCACGGGGAAGGCGGGCAAAGGCCAGACAAGGCAGGTCTCAAAGGCACTTTACCAGGGGAATACCTTGATCAGCCTTATATTTGCGTCACCTCACAGCTGCTTCCAGCCAATAGGACGCCTGGTCCAGTTGCGCCTCAAGAGGAAACCAGGCAGTGCGCACGTTTGCAGAAGGCCTGCCCGGCACAGGGGATGGGGAACCCAGAAACGAACCAACAGGCCTCCAGATAGTTCGAGTCTGGAGGGTCAGACAGACAGGACTTGGAAAGGTAGCCATCAGCTCGCCGAGGGCGCACTCACGGCGGGCTGTAGGATGGAGGGCTGTGGGTTCCTCTGATGTCAGGGATTATGCTGCCAGGAGCAGGAGCCCGGGTGGCACCGGGGTAACCCATTGGGCTGCGAGCTGCGAGGTCAGCAGTGCCCCGTCGCCAGCTGCTCTGCGCTCCCATGAAGAGTGACAGTCTCGGAGACTCACAGGGGCAGTTCGACCCTGTCCCAAAGGGTCCCGGTGGAGCTGGCACCAACTCGATCGATGGCAGGCAGTTCCGTGTTTTGTTTTGTTTTTCTGGAGATGCGGCATGGAGATGCTTGGGCAGCCCAGCAGGAGAGCACTCAGCTGCCAACTCAAAGGCTGGAGGTGAGGACCCACTGGCCGCTCATCAGGAGACAGACCTGGCCGTCGTTTCTGTCCATCGTCATGGGCTTGACGCTGTCCTCTCCGTTTGCGAGGAGTTCGAAGCAGCTCCGCTGCAACGGTTTCTCTTTGTTCTGTTTTAAATGCCGACGGGGCTGGGCCACGGGAGGCAGGCAGAGCACTACTGGTATTGACCGGAAAGAAGCTGGGGTGTCACTCGGTCAGTCACGGCCACCAGGACCTTACGGGACATAACAGAACTGCCCCTTAGGGTTTCGGAGACTGTGGATCTTTACAGGAGCCATGGAGAGCCTCCTCTTGGGGGGTAAGGGTGCGACTTGGAGAGGTCAAGGTGCGGTGAGAGCCAGAACCAAGTTCTAGAGCAGCGGTTCTCAACCTGTGGGTTGCAACCCCTTTGGGGGGGGTCAAACACAGGGGTCGCCTAAGACCATCGGAAAACACATAAATATTTTCACAATATATAATTACATATTGTTTTGTGATCAATCCCTATGCATCAATGATATTTAACTATGTTCAATTTGTTACAATGAAAATACATCCTGCCTATCAGACATTTACATTATGATTTTTAACAGTAGCAAAATGACAGTGGTGAAGTAGCAATGAAATAATGTTATGGTTGGGGGTCTCCACCACATGCGGAACTGTCTGAAAGGATCACGGCCTTGGGAAGGTTGAGAACCACTGTCCTAGAGGGGTTTCTTTCCATCTGGAGCAATGCAGCATTTCCAGGAACCTGAGAGACTTCAAGAACTAAAGGAAGCTCCTGGCCAGGGTTGGCTAACATCTGAGCCGCCGTCTAAGGAAACCTGTGTCCCAGCTTGGCTTTTAGCCCCCTTCCCCCCTTGCCCTGCCCTCCAGGGAACGCCCCACCCCAAGCCTTCACTGCCATCCATTCCCCAGCATTTTCAGGAACAACCAGAACACCGGGCACGGTGCTGGATGTGCCAGTGCTCTGAGGGTCACCCAGCAGGCTGGTCATCTCGATGGTCCTCTGGCTGGAAGCAATGATGGCTCCTGGGTAACAGTCTAAAGGCCAACTTCTTAAAGCACTTGAGGCTGGATAATTTAGTAGGTAATTAGCAGATGAAAATGCCCGGGAAGCCAAACACCTCCTGGAGGGAGGTAAGTGGGGCATCAAAGCCACTTTTGTCTCCAGGGCACCTGTGTAACCCAGATAAAGGGATGTTTCCATTCTCACAGCCTTCCCGGAGAGGAGCTTGGGGGAGGATCAAACTCGGGGTCCACCAGAGAGAGAGTCTAAAAGAAGGCCCTCCCGCCTCCAAATGTCAATGAGGTTGGAACCCCTTCAGGGCTACGAACATCGAAGTACATGTACCCCAACTTCCCATTCCCCAAAGGAAAGTTAGGTTGTATTTCGCCGAAAAGGGACACACGCATCTTTGGGAAATTATCACCACCAGCTGGCCTTTGCCGACGCTGGTGACTTAAATTCTTGACACGTGGGTGGTCCGAAAGTTTAAACCGGCCTTGGGCTTGAGCACCCCAAGCAGCTGGAAGAAGTAAAGGTAAACTGTCTGTGGAGGATACGCCTTCATCTTAGACCCCCAAGCATGCCGCCCAACAAGGTCTCGTGGAAAATGAGCCCCTCACCGTCAAGAACAACGACACACCTAGAGAGACAACGCTTCCCCATGGCAAATCAATGTGAACAACAGACGGTAGAAAAAGACCACGTGGACTGCAGATGCTGAACTTACCAGAGGCCGATTACACAACTCTTTGAATATTGTGTTCAAGGAGATCTATAACATGCTTGGAAATGCGGATTAGCAGTAGTTCATCAAGGAGGGCGGTTTTGTCACCCAAGGGACACTGGGCACTGTCGAGACACATGTCTGATTGTTATAATGGAGGCAGGACACTCCTGGCATTGACTGGGTAGAAGCTGGGGGAAGTGACTCACTCAGTCACTACCGTCAAGTCCATGCGGACTCCTGTGGACCTTCTCGAACAGAGCAGAGCTGCTCCTTAGGATTTCAGAGACTGTAAATCTTTATGGGAGTGGTAGAAAGCCTCATCTTGCTCCCTCTGAGAGGTTAGTGGTTTTGAACTCTGAACTTGGGGTTTAACGGCCCAACACATAACTTGCTACACCACCAGGGCTCCTGGGAATGTGACTAACCCCCTCCCCACCCCACCCCCAAATACCCAGGATGCTCCCATAGCAGAAGAATGAACCAGTCCCAAATATCAATAATGCTGAGGTTTAAACATCCAGGCAGAATAAACCAAACTATCACAAAAGACGTAGTAAGTTAAAAAAGAAAAAAGAATCGGCACTTGAAGAAGGAAAGCTGAAGTCACATCTGAAATAGTAATTAATGTCATGAAGGGGTGTTATGGAGTGAGTTGGGTTCCCCCAAAACATGTGTTGTAAATCCCAACCTAGAAGTTTACCAGCGGGAGTCCTATTTGGGAATGGGCCATCTTTGCGATGTTAATGAGGCAGGATTAGGGCGCGGTAGAAGAGAGTGGGCAGGGGTGGGGATGACAGATGCCTAGCCAATGTCCCCCTGGATCCCTAAGGACCCAGGAAACAGACTGAAGAGACAAGGAAGGTCGTCGCCCAGAGCAAGCAGTGAGAGACAGGCTTCCCCTTGAACTGGGTCTCTGCCCTGGTGAGGACGGTGAGAGTTCATCTCACGTGCTTTGGACCTGTGATCAGGAGAGACTGGTCGGCCCCTGGAGAAGGCCATCATGCTGGAAAAGTAGAGGGGCAGCGAAGAAGAGGAAGATGCTCAAGGAGATGGAGTGATCCAGTGGCTACAACAGTGGGCTCACACATAACAGTTGTGAAGATGGTGCAGGATTGGGCGGCATTTTCTGCCCCGCCCCCGGCCCCCCTTTCTGTACGGGGTCATGACCAGTTGGCATGACTCACAGCAGCTAACAACAAGAGCAGGAATCCTGCGTGAATTTGCCCATGAAAGCTTGTGATATTTCTGCTGCAGCGGCACTGGGTACCAAAGACCATGGGAGAGGCGAATAGCTCACACAGCGTTAGAGAGGGAAGGTACGTTCCATGATTCTCCTCCTTTGACAGGTTGAGTAAACCGAGGCACAGAGGAGCCAGCATCTTGCTCACTGGCAAGCCCATCTCAGATGGGTGCCTGCTGAACACGTTGGTCGCCCCCCTGCGGGGCTCCCTCCAACCCCCTGAGAATGGTTCCCTCTCCCTGCCGGAGACGCTGGAATTTTTCCCCTCTCCACTCGCTGTTTTCTTTGGCAAAATATTTTGGGGAAAATAGAATTTGTCTAAAATGCTTGACCGAAGAAAGACACATTGTGTTGCATTAACACGCAGGCAAGAATGCCTGGAGGGAAAAAAACAAAACAAAACAAAAAAATCCCCAGCACAGCAATTTCCATCTCTGAAGCATTTACCTTCCATTAACTAAGTACGTCCCGCAGTTTACAGAAAAGATGCTTGAAGTATTTTTCTTCACACAGGAGAGGAGAAGGGAGAAAAACACCCACAAAAGCCTTCCTCCTAGAAGCTTCTGGAAGCTGGGAGGCAGAGCGCACGTCCACCCCAGACTCGGTGTGCCGGGGTCCTCGGCAGCAGGGTTCTAAGCCAATGACTTAACCTCTCCCTGCTGCAGTTTTTGCCCCACGGAGCCAAGTTCTTTGGACTCAACCTCCAGTAGTACTGCTGTCAGGATGGAATGGGATGAGTGTGCAGTGCAGCCCACCTAGGAATGAACGACACCGGGCGACGGGGGATGCTTTCTATCAGAGGCGCAGGGGAGGCAGTGACCTAGATCACAGACCCCTGGGGCCACACTCGTGGGATCGAATCCCAGCTCCACCCCTTACCAGCTGGGTGACCTTGTCCACGCTGCTCCACCTCTTTGTGTTTCAAGTTCCCTCAGATGCAAACCCCGGGGCAGTTAGTTAGCCGCTCTTACTTAGTGGGGATGAAAGGATCAGATCCGTAAAGGGCTTACACCGTGTCCGGCTCATCGCATTAGCCCCTGGTGTCCTTATCACAGCTTCAGTGGCTTATTTGGCGGAGGTCTGCAGTGCAGCCAGGCTGGAGGCCAGGATGGGTCCGACTTGCTCCATGCCGGAAACCCGGGGCCTGGCCTGCACCGGGCACCCAGTAGATACTTTTCGAATGAATAAAGAATCACCTCGTTACCTGCCCATATGATTCCCAGATATTTTGAAAACCTTGCTGACCGTTTACTGAGAATGGATCCTGGGGCAGGCTCCACAGTGACCATACGGGAGGTGGCTCCTCTCCTTGGCAGTTTCACAGCGGACGCCGTGGCACCATCTAGCACCATCCCATTTCACAGGCAAGGAGACCGGGGGCCAGGGGTACCCCAAAGCTGATGAATGCGAGAGCCAGACTGTCACTGCCTTCACCTTGATTCGCGAAGCCAATGGCAGGTCACTGCATGTTACCCAGAGCCTTCCCTTCAAGTTCACCATCCTCACGGGGTTCACAGCCAGCCCACGTTCTCCTTGCTCCTAAGTCTTCATTTCTCCTGCAACACTGCTGCTTCTCATCCCCTGCTTCTCACAAGGCGGGCTACCCAGCCCGTGGCCTCCGTTTCCCTGCTCACGAAAGACGTGTGTGTGTACAATAACATGCCTTCTTCATAAGACGGCCACATAGAAGGCGTCCCCATTTGTCTCAATTCATTTCAACAACTAAGACTGCCCGTGGCCTTGTCTGCAGGGCTCCCCGTTTCAGGCTCTCTTACACTCTCTGGGCTGAATCTTAGTCTTCAGGCTGTTAGCTTTACTTTCTCCAAGCTGACTTATCATCAACTCCTCCCCACCCCTGTCTCTGTCACTGCGCACCACACACACACACACACACACACACACACACACACACACACACACTCTCTCTCTCTCCCTCCCTCTCCCTGCAGCCTCTTCAGCCACTAAAATTAGCTCCAGCTCCAGTCCACGTCCCCAGCACGCCTGTCCTGGTTTCTCTCTGGGCTCCCAGCCACTTGCGATATTGTGTCTTCCTGATGCCACAGCCGTTTCCTAAAACAAGGGGTATTTTGAGGTACCAGAAGGGGTGGGGTGGGGTGGGGAGGGAGGGATTTCACACGTCTTCTTCCCAGCGTGTTTAAAAAAAGCCGATGTTCTGCGCCACCCCCCACCCAGCGTGCCCCTCACCCCTCTTTCCTAGCTTCAAAGGACCGGTCTGCAGAACCCTTCAGTGGGGACTGGTTAATGGACTAAACGGGCTGTGCCTTGATTTAAAGGATGGGAGATCAGTGGGCAGACTGGTCAGGAGGACATAGGACAGAGGTGGATCGAGGAGAGTAACTGCTTGGGAGAAGAGGGGATGGGATTCAATGCCCCTTGAGCATCCTCCTGCAAGCATCCATGCTACAGGTGCTATAGTGAGCACCTATGAGGTGCCAGGCCCTGTGCTGGACTCTAGGACACAGCAGGGAGGGAGGGAAGTGTCAGGGAACTAAGATCTAAAGGAGGAAGGTGGGCAGATACTCTGCAGGCTGGGAGGGAGGAGGGTGGACTGGGAGTGTCCGGTGTCCTGCGGAGCAGTCATGGCTTTTGAATGACGGTTGAGCCAAGACGGGAGGATGTGAGGGAGGAGCGAGAGGATGTCAAAGCCCTCCAGGCAGAGGGAATGGCCATGCAAAGGCCCTGAGGCTGGGGTGGTGGTGGTAGGAAATGAGGGCAGAGGGCCCAGGGGTGGGAGGTGGGCCGCCAGGGGGAAGTTCAGCTTTGACTCTGAAGAAGGAGGGAGTCACGGAGTGCTCTGAGCACAAGGACAGGTGGATCCTGACTCAGGTGTGCACAGGTACTCTTGGCTTGTTGTGGGGAGAGGGGCTGTGGGAGTGGCGTGGCCTGGAGCTGGAGACCAGGCACCTAGGGGAGTCCAGCTCAGTCATGATGGAGCCGGACCGGGAGGAGTGGTAAAGGTGGTGAGAAGAGGTGGATTCTGGGTAGCTTCTGGAGGTGGAGACAGCAAGATTAGAACACGGGGTAATTATGGGGCTGAAGAAAGTGGCGTGGAAGGCGGACCCTGAGGCTTGGGGCCTGAGCACCTCCCTGAAGAAGGGGCAGGTTTTGGGGGTCAATGAGGAGAGTTCTTTTGGCCGAGTCTGCTGAAGATGGGCCCATGGAAAGGTGGGCACCAGTTTGCCCCTAGAATCCAGGGCCTGAGACAGGGAGAAAGGTCAAGGGATACAATAGGCCTGAGAGGTCCAGGCATAGGATCCTGGACCTGGCAGAGGGAGTCGGTCAGGTCATGGCCCGGGGCTCTGTGTCCCCAGGCAGTGCCCAACGGAAAGGCTTGAGGCCCGGCCCTCCATTTCTGAAACATCACCCCTGCAAAGCCCAGGGGTCACCACAGGTAAGAGTGGGTGGCTTTGTAACTGTTTCTATCTTGGCTCCAGTGCTGACATGGTGGTGCACTCACAGCACGTGCTCTGCGAGTCAAAAACCAAACCAAGCTCACTGCCCTGAGTCGATGCTGACTCAGAGCAACCGATAGGACAGGGCAGAATGGCCCCTGTGGGTTTCTGAGACTGTCACTCTTGACAACAGGAGTAGAAATCTGCATCTTTCTCTGAAGAAGTAGCTGGTGGTTTCGAACTGCTGACTGTGGTCAGCACCCCTATGCCGTCCGCTGCCAGAGAGTTATCATGATTCGCTATGCAGTCCCAGTGAGACGCTCCGGGTCCAGCAGGGGTGTCAGAACTGCGGTCGTGACCTCTAACGTCACCTGGCTCACAGCAGCAGCAGCAGCCTAGCTCAGTTTCTTGAGAGCGGGGTTCAAGGGCCTCCACCTGGGAGCCAGGGCTCTGGGTTTAAATTCCGGATCTGCCCCTTCCTGCGAGGAAGTTCTCTGGCTCTTCTGAGTCTCAGTTTTCCTGGTCTGCACCGTGGGGCTAACGATCGCGTGGGGACTGAATGAGGCGGTCCCTGCAGAGCCCACAGAGCAGAGCATGATGACAGCCGAGGTCGTGGCTGTGTTTGCCATGACTGTGGTCCATAGGTGCCTGCCGGTCAGTTCTGAACACTGCCCGGCCCCGTGCCATTCCCATAACTGTTCTGTTGGAGCCCACGGGTGCAACCACTGTGCCAATCCACCTCGTCCAGGGGCTTCCTGATTCCCACTGCCCTTCTACGTTACCAGAAGATCCTAGGTGGCATGGGGGGTTACCCTTTGGTAACTGCTAACTGCAGGATCGGCAGTCGGAAAGCACCAACTGCTCCCTGGGAGGAAGACGAGGCGTGTGCCGCCATAAAAAGTGACGGTCGCAGCAACCCACGGGGGCGTTCTGCCCTGTCCCCCTGGCTCGCTGAGTCGGCATTGACTCAATGGCAGTGCCTTTGGTTTGGTGTTTGAGTCAGAATCCATCTGGGGCAGTGCGGTTAGGCTGTTTTGAATTTTCTACTTCCCCAAGCACCGTGTTCTTTCCCAGGCACACCTAAACCCCCCCCGGGCCCGTTGTTTTTGGCTCCTTTTTTTTACCCTTTGAACCGGGATTGTTCGGGGTTGGATTTTTGCCGGCTTTGCCTCCCCCTTCGCTCCCAATCTCCTGTCTTGCCCCCCAGATATGTGCCAACTCATGATTCGGCCACGACCCCCAGTATTGTGTGGTTGTCCCACATGGCTCGTCTGATGTAATGATCCTCCGTTTTCCTGACTCCTAGCTCTTACAGAGGCAGGCTTGAGATGAGTTGAATCACAGCCTTACAAGAGCGTGTGACTCAAGATCCCCACCGCTGCCCTTGCTCAAATCACGCCCCTGAGTCACACCTTTGCTCCTCTCTGAGATACACGACAGAGGAGGGAGCAGAGAAGAGAAGGCCACGACTACTGCCAAGGGCGAAGAGCTGGGGAGGGGGAGGCTCTGTGAAGATGTGCAGCCTCAGAAACACAAAGGGTGTGTGTGTGTGTGTGTGTGTGTTCTGCTCTGTCCTAGAGGCTCACTAGGAGAAGGAATCCACTCCAGGACAACAGGTCCTAATAAGTCAACTTTCATCATGTTCCATGACAGCCACCGTCGAAGACCCCCAAAGGGTAGCGTTCACCACCAACGAAGGGCAGGAGGAAGCGTGGCAATGGGGAGGCGAGGGAGGAAGTGAGAAGAGGGAACGGTAGCCGGTGTCACGGAGCAACCTGCGTGTCTGCCATTGACACCCAGATCCCACGAAAGAGCCCCAGACATTTCCCTCTTACTGGCTTGGCATGCGTCCGGGGTTCACAGAGACACCGTGCAGAGATGACGAGAAAGCACCCGCAAAGCCCCAGCCCAGGGCCATGGTGCGGAGTCAGACTCAGAGCGACTTGGTGGAGGATTTCTGAGACTGCCGAGCTGCATGGGAGCAGACAGTCTCAACTTCCTCCCTCAGCGTGATGGGTGGGTTTGAACCACTGGCCTTGAGTTTAAGAGACCAATGCTCATCCCGCAGTGCCACCAGGGAT
>NW_022103927.1:4163436-4164537 GCF_000313985.2 Echinops telfairi | reverse complement strand
AAGAAAGTAGCAGCCAATGCATACATCTTGTCTGGTGTGTGTGTGTGTGTGTGTGTGTGTGTGTGTGTGTGTGAGAGAGAGAGAGAGAGAGAACTATCAGGAGCACAGCACATCCTTTGGGCCTGGGTCCCTGTGCTGAGAGCCTCCTAGACCCAAGTGAAGGGTGATGCCAAGACCCATGAGATATCCAAGGAACTCCACGCCCACAGATGTTGAAGGAGGCGAAGACCTTTCCTTGGAAGGACTGTCTCCCACAGTGCACCAAACTACCTCCTGAGGAATGGTGGAAGGATCTAGAGCAGCGGTTCTCAACCTGTGGGTCGAGACCCCTTGGGGGGGTTAAACAACCCTTTCACTGGGGTCGTCTGATTCGTCTCAGTAGCAACATGACAGTGATGAAGTAGCAACAAAAATAATGTTATGGTTGGGGGGCTCACCACCACGTGAAGAGCCCTATGAAAGGGTCGCGGCATTGGGAAGGTTGAGAACCACTGATCTAGAGGGATTGCCAAAACAGATCCCTATTATAGCGTTGTCTGCTAAAGGCACTTGCTTGTGGAATTGATGCTGTAGCAGCCCCAGATCCCGAAGACGCGGATAATCACTTCCATGGAGTTAATGCCACTCATCGTGACCCCAGAGGGCAGGTGAGAGTTGCTCCTGTCAGTTTCTAGGACGGCACCTCTTCACTGGAGCAGAAAGCCTAGCCTTTCCCCCGAGGAGCAGCTGGTGGTTTTGAACGGCTGACTTTGTGCTTAGCGGCCAACCTCCTAACCACTACGCTATCAGGGCTCCTCCAGGCAGGTACGATAACCCCGTTTGCAGACCAGGAAATGGAGGCTCAGAGAGACAAGAACAGTTTCCTGAGGGCTTCAGAGCATGGAGGTGGGTGGACAGGGCCACACTGACTGGGTTCACAGCCTAACTTTCCCATTTTTACCTTGGGCGCATCCCTTAGCTGTCCTGTCCGGGGGTTATCACTCATAAAATGGGGACAACGGCAGTGTTCGCCCAGAGGGACGTACTTGGAGGAGTAAATGAGATCGTTCCTTCAAGGCGGTTGGAGCCACACCAGGTGCCTGGGACATTCTCAATGGGTGC
>NW_022103927.1:4160564-4161943 GCF_000313985.2 Echinops telfairi | reverse complement strand
CTGTAGATCCTGGAGGAGGGTGTCCCTCTGGCTTCCTTTAGGATCGTTCAAATATGTAATCAACACCCCTAGTGGGTGGGGCATCCAGGCTGCCCAGCTACATGTGGCCAGCGAGGTGCAGCCTCATGGCCCAGAGCTCTGGAACCAAGTGGATCTGATAAAAGCCTCCCAGGAGAAATTAATTGGCTCCACCCTGAATCCCCAGGGGGTCAGGTGGCAAGGGGGATGGGGTGCTCTGCAGAGCCTCAGTCAACACTTCTGCATTTGTGTCACCCCCGCTATGGCTAACAGTCAGGGGTGGAGAGGGTAAGGAGGGGCGGAGCACTGGCCGGCGCACGTCAGAGCGGAAGGCTGAAGGGAACAGAGATTGCAATGACCTCAGTTAATAACTTCCTGTGTCCACAACCTTTGCCACCTGCCTATCCTGCTCCTCCCTCCAGGGGGCGGAGCCTATCGCCCAGCCCTTGAATCCGGGCTGGCCTGATGGCTGGCTTCGACCAACAGACTACGCTGATGGAGGTGGAGGTGTGCCTCTCCTAAGCCTAGCCCTCCAGTGGCTGGCGCCCTTCCTCTCTGAGCACCCTGCCCTGCCATGTGAACAGCCCAGGCTCGCCTGCTGGAGGATGAGAGAGACAACATGGAGCAGAGTTGAACGGTACTGCCTAGGCCAGGGGTCCTCAAATTACGGCCCACGGGCCGCATGTGGCCCACTGAGGACATTTATCCGGCCCGCCGGGTGTTTTTGCCCCGTTTGTTTTTTTACTTCAAAATAAGATATGTGCAGTGTGTATAGGAATTTGTTTAGTTCTTTTTAAAAACTATAGCCCGGCCCTCCAATGGCCTGAGGGACAGTGAACTGGCCCCCTGTTTAAAAAGTTTGAGGACCCCTGGGCCCTAGGCTATCCTAGACCAACAAGCCACCAGTTGTGGCCACACAGGACGGTCCTCCACGGCTGGGAGACCCACTCCTGACTGCCCATAGATGGATGAAAGAGCGCTAATGAATCTAGCAACCTGGAGCAGCGATCCTCCACCTGTGCGTCTCCACCTCTTTTGGGGTTGAATGACCCTTTCACAGGGGTTGCCTAAGACCATTGGAAAATACACATTTCCAATGGTCTTAAGAACAGAGACACCGCTCCTCTATCTCTCTCCAGGTGGCTCCGCCCACATGCAGGCACGCCCACATACGAGTACCAGGTGTGAAGACTGTTACCCATGCTCCAAGACAGAATTTCATTGATTTGTCATTAGAAATAAATATTTCACACTATAGAATGGCATATTGTTTTTGTGATTCATCACGATGGTTTCATGATGTTCAATTTGTAACAATGAAAATACATCCTGCCTATCAGCTATTTACATGCCGATTCATA
>NW_022103927.1:4144729-4160245 GCF_000313985.2 Echinops telfairi | reverse complement strand
GGGTATACGGAAAAGATGGAGATAGGTGAATTAAGAGTGTTTTAACACAACATACTTGGGTGTCAGACAAACCCAGGAACCCTATGAAAGATCGCAAGATCCGGGCTCTCTTGCAGCGAGGTGAGGGAAGCAGAAGTCTGATGCACGGTCGCTGGGAAGGCTTTTGCTTTGCCTGATTGAAAAGCACGGAGAGGCCTCGATGGGGCCGGGCTGGTTCCCTGCTTTGGGAAAGTGGTCGTGATGCTCGGAGCTGCAGCAACTATCTTGTGACCACGAGGGACGGTCCCGGAGAATCCTAGAGTGGCCAGCCAGTGTCACCTCAGATATTTTGTAAGATAAGCTCCTACTCGTTGAAGCCACGGCGAGTTGGATTTTCTGTTACTTGCGACTGACCACCCTCCCTATCCATTCTTCACACATTTCCCCACTTTGGGTCACATGGGACTCTGTGATAGGAATGTAGGAGCCATACTTCTCTCTTTTGGGCACAAACTCATCGGGATGAGCTTAAACCTTCCTCTGGGTAGAGGCTGCCCTGTTGATGAAATTCTCTCTAGAGAGAAACTCACTCACTCGCCTGACTCCCTGACATTGAGTCAACGCTGACTTTACAGCGACCCCACGGGATCCAGTAGAATTGCCCCTGTGGGTTTCTGAGACTATATTTGTTTATGGGAGTAGGAAGCCCCGTCTTTCTCTCACAGAGGGACAAAAGCCTACTTCGCTCATGTGTCTGTCTCTGGAGCAAATTCTGCTTCCTGTCACCAGCCAGAGCCATTACAAATATCGAGAATTCGTCCCCAGCCAGAATGCTCCCTAGGCGCTAGGATGGAGAGACGTCAGTTCTGGTCCTTTGCACTTGCCTCTTGGAGAGACCAGTCCTTGGAGAAGGACTTCATGCTCGGTAGCGTCGAGGGTCAGTTAAAGAGAGGAGGACCCTCAGCTAGGCGGATTGACACAGTGGCTGCACCAGTGGGCTCAGAGATAATGACGATGGTGCGGAGGGTGGAGGACCGGGTGGCGTTCCCTTCTAAAGAGGGTTGCTACCCGTTGGGACGGACTGGATGACACTTCGCAACAACGAACCCGGATCTGGCTCGCTTCTCCTGCTTGCCGACGTTTATGCCTTTTGTTCACGCTGACCTCTCTCCGTTCTAATCCACACAAATAGCCCCTTCCTAGGCCAGGAAGGAGAGCGGGCTCTTCGTCACTGCAGTATCAGGGGAGTCCAAACTGCACAAAGGCCGAAATCTTCCACCTTCCCCTTGGGGACCACCGGGATGAGCTGAAGCTCATCGCTGAAGCTCATCGCTGAAGCTCAGACACGAGCTGCCTCTTGCCAGGAAGCCTGAACAACTATCCCTCAATTCATGGTAGAACTTAAATGTAACAACGGTGCAGACACTGACCCCATGTCCCACATCGATCGCTGTGCCCAGGCCTGTCCTGCCAGCCGTAAGCATGAGCTCAGCCAGCGGGTAAACACCCCAAGAAGCAGCCCTCGTTCTTGCCTCTTCTATGCTGCCTCCCAGAGGTCCCCAGAGGGGCTGAACTCTAGTCTCCCACAGGAAGAATTTGTTTGTCAACGCAACTATTAGTGCCTGCCTTCTCTCCTCTGTCTTAGTCCCTGTCTACGGGTCCTGAGTTCGCCAAAGAAGCAGCCTGGCCTCATCTCTGACCAGAAACAGACTGGCTGGC
Organism: Echinops telfairi; assembly: GCF_000313985.2. Classification (NCBI taxonomy): domain Eukaryota; kingdom Metazoa; phylum Chordata; class Mammalia; order Afrosoricida; family Tenrecidae; genus Echinops; species Echinops telfairi. The sequence goes on along the minus strand of NW_022103927.1, from coordinate 4,158,547 downwards.
TTGGGCACACAAGAGATTTTTAAGCAGGTCAGCCAACCGAGAGGAAGCCAGAAGGAGGGGCTTGAAAAACGGGCATGAATCAACAGACCCCAAGGCAGAAGCAATATAGGGGATGCTCCCTCTCCACCCCCCTTCCACAAAGCAGGCTGTTCTTCGTGTTTCAATCCCTGACTCCATCGTCAAGTCCCGGGGTGACAGCATCTGACCAGTTGACTGTAAGTTACACTGACTACCGGCAGGGAGGCCAGGAAGAAGCCCCACCTTTCAATTTCTGAGGTAGCAGCCCAGCACTGCTACACACAAAGGGGGGGGGGTTCCCCCCTAAACTGGAAGGGAGGTGGTGTTGGGTACCCAAACTAAGCTCACTAACTGGTCTATGGAACTGGGCCTGGAGAAGTGGCAATAATTATTATCATCATTATAATCACAGTCATTAGTCTCAGAATAGCTAATATCACCGAGCACTTCCTCTGCGCCAGGTGTGGTAAATGCTTTACTGTTGAATTACCACCTTGGATCCCACCATCGGAGGTAGGAAAATTGATGATTCCCATTTTACAGATGAGGATGCAGAGTGAGGCGCCCCCCCATGGCCCCCTGCCCAGTGCCGGACCCCTTCCTCTTTCTTTTTGCTCATCCATCGGTAAAAAAACACTCCTTACCAACCCGCCCGGCCATGTGTCAGACAGGAGCCCACCGCTTCCTACCCACGCTTTCAAGTGACTGTGGCCCGTCTGATCACATATTTACCCAGAGCCTACTGCCAGGGAGCCGATTGCAGCTCACAGCGACCCTGTGCAGGATTGACAATGCTGGAAATCTTGATGGGGCAGACAAGGAGGGGCGGGTGGGCTTGAGTCACATGACCTTGCAGTGGGCCGTCCAATGACTTGTTCCAGGGCTTCTTGGGGCCCCAAAGAGATAGCTCTTGAAAGGACACGATGCCCAAGGCAGACATTCCTGACCAGTTAAGCAAAACTATTATTTGTTTTTCTTTTTTTAAATCATTTTATTAGGGGCTCATACAACTCTTATCACAATCCATACATACATCAATTGTGTAAAGCACATCTGTACATTCATTGCCCTCATCATTCTTAAAACATTTGCTCTCCACTTAAGCCCCTGGCATCAGCTCCTCATTTTTTCCCCTCCCTCCCTGCTCCCTATTATTTGTTTTGACAAAGACCTCAGGGGATCCGTTTGGTTTGAAGTGGAAAGAGGGTCTCCAGGCAATAGTTTCTGGGCTCATCCAGCCCCGTGGCACCCAGAAAGGCTGGATCCCAGGGGAATGTGAAATTCGGCTCTGCATTTTCTTTCTCATCCGTTGGAAGTTGGGTTTTGGATCCTTTCTAACTCCCAAGACCCTGGCCTTCACCACCATGCCTCTGAGGCACATGTGTGAACTGGCTGCCCTCTCACTAAGAGTTACCCTCGGAGAAGCACCAGGGTCAATGCTCCTAGATGCTGCTGCCGCCCGAAGGTCCCACTGGTAAGCATTTTAATGCGGGACTCCTCTCAGAACCCACCGTTGGGTTCTTCTGCCAAACTCTCCTCGTAGGACACCAGACGTGTCACTCCTGAGCAGTCACCCAGTATGGCTGCTCTCCTGGAAGAGTCTATCCTCCCTCCTAGAGAGCGTCTCACCTGGGTTTCAGGTCAGCCCCGGAGTGAAACCTTCCCCGACATGTCCTCCACAGTGCATGCAAATCTGTCCAGATGTCCTGATCTGGTCAATCAGAAGGGGGGTATGTGGAGTTGCACACAACCACACGTTCATCTCCAGCCTCCTCATCTCTCTAGCAAGTCCATCATCACACCCTTCTGATAGAACACTGGCAATGGGCGGGGGAGACCCAGGAAGTCAAGCCATTCTCCAAATAAGCCCACTTAATTTGCATCTCTAGTACACATGGTTGTTCTTGTTAGGTGCTGTGTTAGTCTGCATACATTAGAGAAACAAATCCACAGCAACTCATGTATAAGAGAGAGTTTTCTATAAAGGTTAAGTGTGCATCAAGAAAACACCCCAACCCAGTGCTGCCCAAGCCCACAAGTCCAACATTAACCCATATGTCCAACACCAATCCACAAAGTCCTCCTCCATCTCACAAAGCAGATGCAATGATGCCGTCTGCAGGAGGAAAGCCAGTCAGTGAACGTGTAAGTATCTCAGCGCTGGCAGGGGTCTCCACATGGCTGCTTCAGCACCCAGGGCTGCATCAGCGTAGGTCCATGTGGCTTCTCCTCAGGGATGTCTTGTAGGAAGTGAGCCTTGCCAGCTGAAGCAGGGAACTGGCTAAGGCAGCTGCACCCTGGTCCGACCATCAGAAAGCAAGAGACCCAAGAACGCGAAAGGCGAGGCTCACTGAGCCATTTATCCCTCCGCCTTTCAATTAACCCCACATGTGTTTATCAGCCAGGTTGGCACAATAAACTAACTACCTCAGGTGCCATCGAGTTGGTGCCCACTCACAGTGGTCCTCTGCACAATAGAACAAAACCCTGCCCGTTCCTGCCATCCTCACATGGTTCCAGTGATGGAGGCCACGCTGGAGCGGCACTGTCAATCCATCTCCTTCTGGGCCTTCCTCATCTTCACTACCTGCCACTTTACCAAGCACGACATCCTTCTGATGTCAGGGACTGGTCTCTCCTGACAACATGTATAAAGTTCATAAGATAAAGTCTCCCCATTCTTGCCTCTAAGAAGTACTCTGGCCTGCCTTCTTCCAAGACAGTTCAGTTCATCCTTCTAGTAGTTCAGGGTCCTTTCAATGTTGTTCTCTAGCACCACAATTCAAGTGCATCAGTTTTTCTTCAATCTTCCTTATTCAATGTCTGATGTTCAGTTATACCTGAGACAACTAAAAACACCATGGCTCGGGTCAGATGCACCTTAGTCCTAAAAGCAATATCCTTGAGTTTTAATACTCTAAAGAGGTCTTGGGCAGCAGGTTTACAAATGCAAAGCATTGTTTGAGCTCTTGACTGCTGTTTCTATGAGCACTGATTGTGGACCCATGCAAGACAATATCTTTGACAACTTCCACCTTTTCTCCATTTATCATGGATGTTGCCGATTGGTCCAATTGTGAGGATTTTGGTCTTCTTTACACTGCGTAGGAATCCATACTGAAGGCTGCAATCCTTAACCTTGATCAGCAAGTGCTCCAAGTCCTCCTCACTTTCAGCAAGCAAGGTTGTGTCATCTGCATACCGCAGGTTGCTAATTTGTCTTCCTCCAATCTGATGCCACATTATTCTTCATGTAATCCAGCTTCTCTGATTATTTGCTCAGCATACAGATTGAAAAGGATGGTGACAGGGGACAGCCCTGTCTCACACCCTTCCTGATTTTAAACCATGCAGCATTCCCTTGTTCTGTTCACACAATTGCCTCTCGATCTGTGTACAAGTTCTGTCTGAGCACACATGAAGTGTGCTGGAATGCCCATTAATCTCAAGGGGATCCATAGTTTGCTACGATCCACACAGTCAAATGCCTTGGCCTAGTCAATGAAACACAAGCAACTGTCTCTCTGGCATTCTCTGCTTTCAGCCAAGATCCATCTGATATCAGCAATGACATCCCTTGTTCCACATCCTCTTTTGAATCTGGCCCGAATGCCTTCCCTTTCAACGTACTGCTGCAGCCATTGTTGGGTAATCTTCAGCACAATTTACTTGCATGTGATATCAATGGTATTGTTCTATAATTTGAGTATTTTGTGGAACCACCTTTCTCTGGAATGAATACAGATATGGATCCATTACAGTCGGTTGGCCAAGTAGCTGTCTTCCAAATTTCCTGGAATAAACAAGTGCTTCATCAGCTTGTTGAAACATTTCAAATGGGTATTCCATTAAGTCTTGCGCCCTTGTTTTGGGCCAGAGCTTTCAGTGCAGTTTGAACTTCTTCCTTAGCACCATTGATTCTTGCGCATATGCTACCTATCTCCTGAAATGGTGGGACGCCAACTAGTTCTTTTTGGCACAGTGACTCTGTGTATTCTTTCCATCTTCTTTGGATGCTTCCTGCGTCATTCAGTATTTTGCCCACAGAATCTTTCAATATTGCAACTTGAGGCTTGACTTTTTTCATGAGTTCTTTCCGTTTAAAATATGCAGAGTGTTTTCTCTCTGTTTAGTTCTCTAACTCTAGGCCTTTGCATATTTCATTGGGATATTTTACTTCGTCTTCTTGAGCTGCCCTTGGAAATATTCGGTTCAGCTCTTTGACTCCATCGCTTCTTCCATTTGTTTTAGCTACTCTGTGATTAAGAGCAAGTTTCAGAGGAAAAGGACCCAGGAAATCAAGTGATTCTCCAAATGAGCCCACTTAACTCATTATATCTCTAGTCAGATGGCAGGAACCATCAAATGTTTCCCTCTTTCCTTTCTTTGCCAAATGTTCCACATGGGCAGCCCAGGCCAGGCCAACTGCGTCCTTTAGTCTTTAATCAAACCTCCACCACCAAGAGTTCATGTGTTCCAGCGTCCCCACGGGCAACCCCCTCTAAGTCATTCTTCTAACCACCAAGTCCCAAGAGTCTTCTTCTCTGCTCTAATCCATAGAGCTGGATGTGGCTTGCTTCTCCTGCTAGTGACCTGAACACCACCCCTTCCCTTTCTTTGCCTGCTCCTCTTCCCTCCCCAAACGTGAATGTTCCTCAGCCCTGTGCTCCTGTTGTGTTGTCTCTTCATACACACTGGGCTCTGACACTTTCAAGCGTTGACCGTCTCCCAGTTTGTGGACGGCACAAATCTGGGCAAGCAAGTCAAGCTCCAACACCACATCTACATCCATCTGCTATAAGGCCCCCACACCGCTGTAATCCACTCAGAATCTTCTCACCACATGTCCCTACCATGGTCAGGCCATTATACAGTCGTAATTCTGAAGTGTGCCCATTTGTTTTTCTGGTTAAAAGCTCTCCAACACAGTTGTTCCTTCCTATTGCCAGTATCCTGCTTGAGTCCAAAATAATTGCTGACTTGGCATCATCTTAAACCCTAGGTGGTTCTCCACCCCAATCCTCCTACCGGCCTATATTTTGTTGAGCCCCTCCTACATACTAAGAAGTCCCTGCATGATTGTTCTAAATGGGTTCCTGGTGGAATGGGAGAAGAATGAGGGGGAAAAAAAGACCAAAAACACAAACAAACATCTCAACGCCATGAAAAATACTAAACAAAAACCAAACAGGCTTATTGGTCAGATAGAGACTGGTGGAACCCCCAAGAGTATCATCCTTAGTCGCCTTTCAGGTGTGGAAACAAACCCATCTTCATGGCTCAGTTTTCAGCTAAATAATAGGCAGGTCTGTAAGAGGAATAGTTAACACTAAGGAGGTACACACCCCTTCGAACAATCAACATTTGAGATCAAAAGGGCAGCATGTACCCAATGACAACGTTCCGAAGGACGGGGCAGGAAGGAGGGCTGGAAAGAGGAAACACAAAGAGAAGGGGGACAAGTGGTGTTGCTTTGATCAATGACGTGAAACAACATGTGTACGAGCCGTTGAATGGAAAACCGATCCACTCCGTAAGCCTTCACCCAATAACAAAGTTAAAAACAAATGACGGAAAAAAAACCCCAACAACAACAAAAAACAAATGACGAAAACACAACAGTCACCCAGGGAGTCCCTGGGAGGCATGAACAGTTCATCTCTCTTCTACGAACCGAAAGGGTCAGTAACTCAAACCTAAACAGCGGCGCCTTTAGAAGAAGACCCTTGAGATCTGTTTCAAACAGCGCACAGCCAGGAGCACGCTCCGGGAGCACACTTCGATTCTGCACACACGAGGTCGCCCGCCACAAGTGGGAGTCAACTCGACAGCAAGTGGCTTGGCTTTGGGTGCTGGTTTTCTGTCCTAAGAATTATTATCCCTCCATTTAATCTTCTTGTGCAGCAGATCTACCCAATGCTCTGCTGCACAAGATCTCCTGAGAGCATAAAAAAACAAGGATGCTACTTTGAGGACTCAGGTGCTCCTGACTTAGGCCACGATATTTTCAATCGTCTCCTGTGCACGTGAAAGTTGGATATTGAATAAGGAAGACCAAAGAAGAATCAATGCACTCGAACTATGGTGTTGGTGACGGGCACTGAAACGACCATGGACAGCCAAAAGGACAAACAGACCTGTCTTGGAAGAAGTACAGCCAGAATGCTCCTTCAAGGCAAGGACATCGAGACTTTGTCTCACATAGACTTTAGATATGTTGTCAAGTCCCCAGAGAACGACTTCAAGCTTGGGAAAGTGGAGGAGCAGTGGAAATGAGGAAGACTCCGGACAAGAAGGATGGACACCATGGGCTCAGACATAAAAAACAAGCGTGAGGATGGCGCTGGACCGGGTGGGATTTGGTTCCGTTGTATAGAGGGCTGCTAGGAGACTGAACTGACTCCAGAGCACCCAACAACAACAACAACAACAACAACAATTCAGTCTTCACCTCAACTCAGTCAGTGTGAATACGAGCCTCACTTTATAGATCAGTAAACTGAGGACTTGGGAGATGAGAGAATTCGTCACTGTTGCACAAGCTCTACGCGGTAGAGCTAGGATTTTAACCCACGTCTTTACTGCAGTGACGCTGTGTCTTAAATGGAAGAGTTGAGTTTGGGGTTTGAAGTCAATGCACAAGGAGAAAGGTGTCTGTCCTGAAAAATGCCCCTGGAAACCCTTTAAGTCCTTCATAAAGTACAGGGGACTTATTTTATATATTCCAGCCTAGACAATACCAGCTGTGTATAGCATGTCCGGTAGTCTATGGTATAAAGCAAAGACAATAGTATGCAACAGAGACAACAGCACGGGTTGTCACGACAGCTGTGTCCTCCTCTCCTCTTCCTCTGGGCAGAACCATCCTCCCCTAAGGTGGCAAAAATGCCAGATCCTAAATTTCCCAGTCTTTCCAAGTCTGACTAATGAAGTGAAAGACATAGGTTCCTAAATTTATTTGGCCTGCTACTGCCCTCTTTTTGGGAAGAAAAAATTACTCCACATCCCACTGGCAATGAAAGACTATTGCACCATAGCCCACAACCCAGGATAAAGTCTAGGCTTTTGCTTTGGCAGCACCCTTGGATCATTCTAGCACTCACCCCCCACCCGCTGCCACCAGGGAGCATTAGTACCCAGTTTGGGAAACACTGATCTAGCGGAAGTCTGTTAGAACTTCGGAAAAGATTTCCCTCTTGGTTAAAAAGAGAAAAGAATGAGGGATTGGGATTGGGGAGGAATGGGAAAAAATCATATATGGAGGATTAAAAGGATATTGTTGTTTATTTCATTTCTTGAGATGGTCTATGTAAATACATACGTTTCTTTAACACCTCCAGCACCAATTTAAATTCAATTAAAAAATCCCTCCAGATTCCTTATCCTTCAAACCTACATGGTGGTTTGAGGGGCTTTAAAAATAGAGGGATGAGAATGATGAGGTCAATGAATGTACAAATGCGCTTTACACAATTGATGTATGTGTGGATTGTGATAAGAGCTGTATGAGCCCCTAATAACATGATTAAAAAAAACAGGAGGAAAAGTATAATTGAAATGAACTTGTAGTCTTAGGCGACAAATTTATTTCAAACAAACAAACAGACAAAAGAAAAGAACAGCCTCTAAAAAGCATTCTCTTCCCACTGTTATCTTCCTTTGTTTTGAGTGAGCCTGTATGAGCAGGTCACGTGGCAGCTACTTTGCAATCTTGCGGCAACAAAGCACCAAGGTCCCCCAATTCTCCACAGGTGGAGTAGAATGTGGAAAGGCATCACTGAGCCATTCAACCAACCTGATCCGCTGCTTTGCAGATTTCTTGTGAAGTCAGGCACCCAGAACCTCTGGTTGATGCTGAAGCCCCGTCTGCTACTTGCAGCCCAAAGCCTTCCTACCCAACACGCTGGACTCCATAAACACGTACCATGTATTCAGCACTCAACTTAAAAGCTCAGTAGGTGGAATGCCAGCTTGCAATAACCTCACCACCAATCGTTGCACCCTTCCTGTGTATTAAATCCTTCTTGCACCCACACTTTCCTGGTATGCGTGTCAGTGACACACCAATGCTTGTGTGCCAATTGAAATGTGCGTCGAATGCAACCGCACACCACTTACTTACAGGTTCTGCTTAAAGACTTGCCAGGGCTCTTTCTTACGTCTCAACACAGTCTAGTTTACGCAGCCCTCCCCACTCCAATCTCACCTGTCCACCCATCTTCTAATTAATCTTATCCACATCACTGGGCTGCCACCATCAAGCCAAGGAAACAGCACCAACCACATTTCTGTTGCCCAGAAATGGGACTCAGCAGTCTGAGGCTTCTGTCCTGGCTCTGTCTCTGCTGCATCCTTAAACCCTGTGGGGCAGCCCTCAGGGCCCCAGGTCTCTTCAGAGCTCCGTAGACCACAGCTTTTTGGCCTTGGAAGGGACGTCTGGGTGTGAAACACTGGATGCTTTCTTAGTCAATGAGAGGAGTCCCTGAGTGGAGCACAGTGCTAAGTCTTTGGCTGCTAATGGGAAAGCTGGGGGCTTGAGTGGACCCAGGGGCACCTCCGAAGAAGAGCCAGGAGGTCTACTGCTGTAAAAAAAAATCAGCCTTAGAAAACCCTGTGAAGCACAATTCTACTCTGACACACAGGGTGTGACCCTGACTTGGAATCAACTCAATGGCACCTGGTTTATGGGAGCCCATGCTAGGGTCCCTGAGACGGTCCCCCCCGCCCCCCACCACCCAGGTAACTTACTCTGTTGAACACACACACACAACACACACACACACTGCCTGGTTGGGTGTACAACCTACATAGCTGTACACAGCAGGCCCTAGGACACATGCCTGCTCAGCGCCACCAGCATTTCTGTGCACACCTGTGCATGGTGGTGCCAACCAGTTCATGCCAGGGGGCTAACAAAGCTGATTGCAGAACCACTTTAGTTTCTTGGCACCATGACATGCCAGAAACACCTGGGGAAGGACCACAGCCAAAATGCCTTCTGGCTGAAAGGATGTCACTGGTCAACGTCACACTCCTGACAGCCCTCTCCAGCCCTCCCTTCCACCGCCACTTGCAGGTGTGCACAGGTGCACGGGGGTGAGATCGCTGTCCACTGCCCGATTATTTAACAGTGAAAAACCAAACCAAACCCACTGCCGTTGACTTGGTCCCAACTCGGGGCGTCCCAATGGGCAGGGTAGACCGGTCCCTACGGGCTGCCGAGACTGTTACTCTTTATGGGGTCAGGAAACCTCATCTCTCTTCCTCCGAGGGGCTCATGGCTTCCAACTGCTGATTTTGGGGTTATCCACCCAATGTGTAACCCACTACACATGGCATTTAACGGTGGGGCAGCCCCCCCTTACATGACTCCAGGTTATCGATCATGCAGCCCCAACCGTGGATTGAGCTCCTACTGTGTGGCAGCTCTGATTCAAGACATTGGGGTCACAGCTGCGAGTGGAAGGAGCAAAGGCCCCGCCCCCATGGTGTAGATTTTCTAGTAGGGACAGCCCCCTGCTGCCCCCTCCCCCCTCGGAAGTGAGTATCATGTTGAGTCTGTCAAGAGGCGGTCAGTGTATAGAAGACTGAATCTAATGCAGAGCAGGGAGTATGGGGGGTTTGTTGATAAGGGGCCAGCTAGTGCTAAGGCCCTGAGCTGAAGACTTGCTTGAAGGGTTCAATGCCCAGCGGGGAGGCTGGCACCACTGGATGGGAGAGGGGCTGGTGTAGGGAGGGGAGAGGGTGGAGCATGCAGGGCCTGTGGAGGGATCCAGCACACACTGGAAGGTGGCGCAGAGGAAAGGTTAACCTTGTAGAGCATGGATGGGGGTGGGGTGGGGGCGGTTAACCTGGCGGTGAGCGCAGGGCCTGCAGAGGGATCCGGCGAAAACCAGAGGGAGCAGAGAAAGGGAGGTCCCAGGGCAGACTGTGCACATTCTGTGCAGGAATCTGGCAAGGTGAGAACCAAGGGAGGGATCAGCGGAGGAATGATTTGCTCGATGGATGTGAAGAGGGTCCCCTCTGGCTGCCAGTGTGGACAACAGAATGAATATATGCTAAAGATGAGCCCAGGGGATTCGTGCAAGGACTGGCCGAGCACTTAAAGGGGCGTCCTACATCTGGGTGGGCAGCACTGCCGTCTGCCAAGACGAGGGTTGGGCGGGGGTGGAGGGAACTCCCACTGGATGCCCTGGAGCTCCACGTTGGGCATCTGGGGTGCCTGGGAAGGCCCCAGGTGGAAACTTCTAGAAAAGGTGAGGCTGGAGACATCGGTCTGGAAAGCATGGATGAGCTCGCCATGTGGGTGTGTGAACCTGGAAAAGTGCAGCAAAGTGGGGGCTCTGTCTTCTTCCCTCCTCCCCCACTGGGACCCAGGGCAGGGGAGGGCCTTCCGCCTCTGGCTCAGGGTGAAGGAGGGAGGGAACGGTGTCCCATTTCTTCTCTGGACTTTGTCCCAAGACAGGGCCCCTCGGCTCCCTTTACAAAGAACACCGTGTCTCCCCCCTGCCTCAGGGACCCGCCTGCTTCCTGTTCGCTGAGGTTTGCTCTGCCCGACAGACAGCTGCCTCCAGAGCCTGGCCAGGACACAGGGCCATTAGCCCTGAAAATCACGGAGGCAGTGGCCAGATGCCCCCTCCGGAAGCAGGCTGGCATTTCTCACAGCAACTCAAAAAGACAAGCGCTCAGCCAGCCCCAAACCTGCTGAGAAATGGATGGAAAGGTCTTCTGACCAAGCTGTTGGGGGCCTCCTCCCTCACCTTTCTGGCGGGCAGCAACCCCTCACCAACTGGCCTTCAATGCCCCTCTCCACCTTGGAGGGTCAGGCGGGAAGACCAGAAACTTCAAACTCACTGCCAACCAGTAGAGTCGGACTCTGAGCCAACCTATAGGACAGGTCTGAACTGCCCCTGTGGGGGGCCCAGACTATAACTCTTTATGGGAGTCGGATGCCTCATTTTTCTCCTGTGGAGTCCTGCTGGCGGTTTCAAATTGCTGACCTTGGGATTAGTAGCCCCAATGAGTGACCTCTACTCCAGCAGGTCTGCTCTGAGGCGGGAGGAGGCCCTTAGATGGAAGGCGCTGTCCAGGGTGCTGAAACAGCGACCACACTCCAGTTAGTGCTGGACGCTCTGAAAACAGATCTCAAACACAGATGGGGCGCACAGAGTTAACTGAGGAGGTGACCCACGGAGCTGCAAGTCAGGAACTAGGAAGAGAGGGGCTTGAATGGGCGGTATCATGGTAACCGGGGAGCAATTCTTCGGGGGACCCTTCTAAGAGGTTGTTGAGTGCCTTCAGGTAGTCTTTCTGAGTCACAGGGAAGCCATGGTATTTATACACCAACTCCCTCATTCACTGAAACTCCAAATTCAATAGCATGGAGTCGAATCGATTCTGACTCAGAGTGACCCTGTAGGAGAGAGTGGAACAGTCCCTGTGGGCTTCTGAGACTGCAACCCTTGGCAGAAGTAGAAAGCCCCATCTTTCTCCGGCCCCTTGCTCATGGGAGGGTGTTAAGTGTCCGGCTAGGCTGGGCTAAGTCTCCCGATGCTGGAGAAAGCCCTTGGCAAAGAAGCAGAGAGGTGAGTGTGTGTGGTGGGGAGGTGGCTGTCCACTGCAGCTGCAGGTGACTCAGAGGTGAGCGGGTGCTTCAGCAGCATCTGCCACAAAGGAATGTGTCTCCATTCCACCACCCCACACAGAAAGGACTCAGTGGGCAGAATCTGTGATAGACCTTGCCTTCTCTACTCCCCAGGCTTGAAAAGGAAGAGTCTCTCCCGGTGTGCATTTTTCAGGCAAGAGAAACTGAAGTTCAGAGAGATTAACTCACATTCCCAAGGCCACTCAGTCCTAACGCTGGCAGTGCGGGGACCGAGCACTTCAGGGGGATCTCTTTTACCCAATTTCCCTGTGCCATGATGGAGTCCAAGATGCGGGGGAAGGAAGACTGGCTTTCCATCTGGGATGACCCTAACTTCCCTGGCAGAGTTGACTTCCAGGAAGCAGTAGAAGATTCAACAAGAGGACTTCTGGATTCCGATCCATCTGAGTTCAAATCCTGGATCCAGCCCTTGGTAAGGTGGGTGACTTGGGGTGAATTATCGGACTCCCTGGGCCTCTGTTCTGTGAAATGGGCCTAGCAGCCACACTGAACTCACCAGGGGCGTAAGGACTCACTTGAGCACATATGTGTGAATGATACATCACATCAGAAGCACCTTCCTTGTAAGATGTTGCCACTGTCATTAGCAATAGGCATTACGTGCCTTAGAGTTGGAGGCTGATGACTGCGCTCTGACCGAGTGTAACCTGGGTCCAGTGTTCTCTTGGTCACAGGGCAGTGTTGTGGCAGAATGGCTGAGACCCTGTTCTGTCGCTGACTAGCTATGGCAACTCATGCTCACTCACTGCCATTGAGTGGAGTCCTAGGGACTGCCCTGTGGGTTTCCGAGGCTGGAACTGTTTACAGGAGTAGAAAGCCTAGTCTTTCTCCCGAGGAGCTGCTGGTGGTTTCCAACGGCCGACCATGGGGACCGCAAAACCACTACACCGCCAGGGCTCCTTATGGTGACTCATTGCAAGGAGCTTAATCTCTCAGAACCAGCTGCGCCCAGGTTGGGAGGCTGGGGTGCTGCCTTGGTCTGTGACTCCACTTCCTGGCATACAGCAAGTGCTCAATGAGTGATGGGAACAACCGTTTCAGCCGCCAGCAGCACCCTCACCGCCACCATCACCGCCGTACCAGAAGGAAGAACCGATTCCCGCTGCTGGGAAGTGAGGCCCATGTTCTGACGAAACCCCGTTACAGCAAGCACCGTGATGACGGAAGGCTCTGAGCCATCAAAAGATCAATACTCTGTGAATGATAAAAAGTAGCTCTGAGTGATGGGTAGCATTTGTGCCATTGGGAGGGGGGTGGGCTTTTTGGTTCCCAGGGTGGCTGGTCCACCTGGGAGAAATGAATGCGGGGGGACATTCAAATTGTTAGACTCGTCAACCACATAAGCTCAAAGGGAGGGCTGCAGCTACTCAAGGACAACAGGGCTCAGAGGGTTGGGAAGGAGGGAAGAATAGGAGCAGGAACCATGGGAGGCAGTGGGACACTAGGGGACGGCAATGGATGAGCTGAAACTCAATGTGTGTCAAGGGTTGAGTGTAAAACTGATGACCTGCTCTGTCCATATTCGCCTAATTTACAAGAGGTTAAGGAAAAAGTACATTACCATAAAATAAATGCTGCTCAACCAACGAAGGGAGAAAGGGAGGGTGGTGCAGCTTTATGACATTCAGTGACAAAAATGAACAAAGTTCTGATAGATGCTGCAATGTGGACGGAACTCAAAAACACCATGTTAAGTGAGAAAAGTCAGACGTTCCAGGTGTATGCTGCATGACGTCACTGATATAAAATGTTCAGAATGAGCAGACACACAGAGGAAGCAGACAAGCAGATTCGTGGCTGCCAAGGGCTTGGTGGGAGGGAGGAAACAGGGAATGGTTGTTCAATGGACATGGGTTTCCCTTGGAGTGGAGAAAATGTTCTGGGACATTGGGCCTCTACTCAAGGACTCCCTCAATGCAAGAACACTTTGTTCTAATACCCTGGCATTCCGTGATACACACCTTCCCGACACAATCGCCGAAGACAAAATGGGTGCTTAAGCAACTGTGGTGAAGAAAGCTGATGGTGCCTGGCTATCAAAAGATATAGCATCTGGGGTCTTAAAGGCTTGAAGATAAATAAACGACCATCTAGCTGAGAAGTAACAAAGTCCGTATGGAAGAAGCACACCAGCC
>NW_022103927.1:4132861-4144041 GCF_000313985.2 Echinops telfairi | reverse complement strand
AGAGTTGTACGAGCCCCCAATAAAATGATTTGAAAAAGAAAGAAAGAAAATGTTCTGGGATTAGATAGAAGCAGTGGTCGTACACCATTGCGAACACCCTACATGCCATTGGGTTGCTTGCTTTCTAAAGGCTGAGTTTTACGTTGCGTGAATTTCACCTCAATGAAACGTTGCTGGTGTTTACAGGAACTGTGAAGGTGGCCAAGGAGCCCAGCTGGCGCGGTGGGTTGTGCACTGGGCTGCTGACTGCAAAGACCACAGTCAGGTGAGTTTGAGTCTTTGAGCTAGGCTACTTGGTTGAGTTAGAATGCAGGCTGACGTTGCTGCTGCTGTTTTTGAGGTGCTGGGTTTTGTTTTTTTCCATCTGCAGGCCCCTCAGAGCAGCTGCACGAGAGATGAAAGAAGGAGGTGACGGCGGGAAGAGAGACCACACGGGTCTGTTCAATGAATCGAAAAAGAAAGCGAGCATAAGAGGCAGGCCTGAGTTTCTCCAGCTATAGAAGGAGAGAGGAGAGAGCTAGGGTTAGTCTCTGAGGCTTCTTTTCTATTTTACTGCAAAGGATATTGGCGGGGTGGGATGGGGGTGAGGCAGGAGGAGGCAAGAGCAGATGAGATTCTGGTGGCAGAACCCAAGGGGTGATGCAAACCACCCGCAGTCCCTCCAAACCTGGGGATCCAGGCTCCTGAGCCCTGCTGGCATCGTGGGCTGTATGTTGTGTGGCTAACCATAAGGTCCATAGTTTAAAATCATCAGCCACTCCACGGGAGAAAGAGGAATCTTTCTACTCCCATACAGATTTGCAGTCTCAGAAGCCCACGGGGGCAGTTCTACCCTGTCCTCTAGGGTCGTGATGAGTCCGAATTGACTCGATGGCCGTGAGTTTTGTTTGACTACAGTCCAGACCTTTTATTCTGGAAGTTTCCCCAGGGACAAAGTGACCCATTAAATGCCCATCCTTGCACTGAATGGTCCCTTATTGAAGTCTACTTCGTGCTCGACAACAAGCAAGCCCCTTGGGTGTTCCACACGCCACAGCAGAAGGAATCAAGGTTTCTTGAAGACGCTTCCCTACCAGCCAGGGCAAGTCAGCCCCTGCCAGTAGAAGCCTGCCCCCAGGGAGCATCAATTGGCACAACTACTTTGCAGAGCAATTTGGCAAAACCGAGTGAAGCTAAAGACATGTAGAGTCGACGACTCAGCAGTTCTACTCCTGGGCACGTGCCCTAGAGAAACACACTCACGAGGGAAGAGGGGCAGCTTGGCTCTAAATAGCCCAAAGCTGGGCGCCACCCAAATGGCTAAACACATGGGCAGAGAGTCATACCACAGCGTCCTAGATGGCAGTGACCGTGGGTGTATGAACACCACTCGGGCCAACCAATCTCATGGGGGGTGCCACGGCAGGAGCCAACACGTCTTGGAAGGCGAACGAGCAGAAGGCTCCTTAGAAATGAGGATGGCAAGACTTCATCGCCCAGCCTTTAGTCAATTGTCAGGAGCGCCCGGACTCTGGGAAAGGGCACGGTGCTTGGGAATGCCGAGGAAGACTGTCCACGAGGTGGATGGCTACAGTGGCTGCAACAATCATTCAAATACAGCAACGATTGGGAGGGGGCGCTGGCCGGGGCAGAGGTCCCATGATGAGCTGAAGGGACTCCACAGCACCTAAGGGCAACGTGAAGCCGTTCGAAGGACAATCTAACGTCTGCAAAGCAAGGCCGTGTGCTTCTTAGGGGAACCTCCTCGTGTCCTAACTGTGGCCAGACATAAACGGAAAGGCTAAAACACAAAATCCCGGAAGGCCATCCGATGGGTGAGAGGAGGGAGGGTAAGGGGCCGGGAGGAGAGCGTGGGGCTCCGGCTGTGTGAGGTCAGGGTTGCGTGGCAGGCGGACTGCGGCCCTGCTTCCTGCCCTCATCTCCTCCACTCTGCCCCCACTTGCTGTACCCCAGCACGCTGGACATCACACTTTTTCTTTTTTCTTTCACTTTTTACTGACACACGGCCCATGCCTCCAACACTTTCACGATGCGCTGCCTGCAGTTGGGACACATCTGGCATCCACGGAACCACCTCATGAGAATGGTAGGTCTCGCAACACAAGCCTGGGCACCCACCATCTGCAGACCTTGGCACACGACCACCTTCCTTGGAGTAAGGGTAGACCATTCCATTACCAGGGGTGTGTTCAGGCAAGCCTGGTTTTGTCCCGGGCTGCACTGTAGGGCAGCCGACGATGGTGGGGCAGATGATGAACTGCGCTGAATGCTTCTAGAGCAGAGTTTCCCAAGTTTATTTTGCCTACTGCCCCCTTTTCAGAAAGAAAAAAATGACTCAGTGCCTCCCTCCCCACAATCGAAAACATTTGTGCTAAAACCTATCATCCAAGATACAGTGTCGTTAAGGGCCACCGAGTCGGTCCTGACCCATAGGGAGCCTATGCACCCAGAATGAAGCACGGGCAGGTCCGGCACCATCCTGGCAAGGGTTCTTATGTGGGAGTCCATGGCTGCAGCCACGGTGTCCACCCCTCTGGTCCAGGCCCTTCCTCCTTTTCGTTGCTCCTCTACTTTCCCAACCAGGACGTCTTTCTCCAGGGACTGCCCTCACCGGGCCACGTGTCCACAGTCCACGAAATGCAGTCTCACCAGCCCTCACTCCTGAGGAGGACGTTGGCGGCACGTCCTCTCAGAAGGAAAAGGTGTAGGTACCTGCTTTGGCAGTGGCTTCCTGCAACCCTCCTCCCCCACCCCCAGGGGAGCAGTATCATCCGCTTTGGGAAACCCTGCCCTAGACAGTGGCCCTAGAAGAGGCTCACCCCTTCTCGGTCGTCATCAAATACACCAGACACAGCCCAGCCTCGGGGCCTCTGCCTGTTCTGTGTTGTCTGCCAGTTACTCGCCTCCCCAGTCATCTGCCAAGCTCCTACCTCACCTCCTCCAGCTCTTTGAATACCACCTTCTCCGTGGCCTCATGCCCCTCTCTGCCCCTTACACAGTCCACTCCGCTGGAGTTCTTGTAGCTACTGACCACACGGGTTGCTGCTGTGAGCTGTCGGGTGTCCAACTCCTTGTGACACTACTGGACGGTGTAGAGTTGCCCCAAGGGGTTTCCTAGGCAGAAATCTTTACCGGAGCTGATCACCAGGCCTTTTCTCCCGCCCAGCCGCTGGTGAATTTGAATAGCCAAGTGCTTACCCTTTACACTAGCAGGGCTCCTAGGCTCACACACGCTAGATAGATGGTTTCTTCATTCACTTACGCACCCATCCTTCCTCCTGCTAGTTTCTCCCTCTCCCCAGAATACAGCCCCATGAGGAAAGAGGCTCTGGTCGGTCTTGTGCTCTGCTTGTCTCAGAATCTAGCACAGGGTTTGAATGAATAAATTAATCCAGACATAAGGATTGGTTACATTGTGATTTTGCAGACGAGTAGGTAAGAGAGATGTGCTGGCGCCACGGCATGTTCCTGGAGCCTGCCGGGTCCCAAGGACAGGACTGTTGACACAGACAACAGGACTCTCAATGAACACCAAGCCCCACTCCAACCCCCAGATGCTTCACAGATCACCCACAGCTGAATACTTTAGAGACAGTTCAATAGGGCACAGCTTCTTCGTCAGAAAGCCACATGCTCTGGAACAATACATGTGCTCACAAACTGTATTGCTCAGGCCTAGGCAAACAGTACGTGCACAAAGACCAGGACTTCTACCCAAAGAGGCAGGACCTGGGCCAGTCACAAAACCCATGGGATGTTGAGGAGGAAAGGCTCTCCCAGGGAAGAGGAGTCTTAGGAAGGAAGGGACCGACTTAGCTCAGAGGACAGGGGTGTGTGGCAGATGATCCAGGGGTCAGCATGATGATAATGTCTACACTGGGATCTAATAAAGGCCCCAAGGGTGCGTGGTAGAGATGGGTTTGGCTACGCCTGACATACTAAGCACAGCCTGACATTCCCAGCTTCCCCAGCGGGGAGGTGTGGTAATGTGACTGAGTGCTGGCCAATGGAATCTGAGTGGAAAAGATATACAGTGAACCCTCGCCACTTCGCGCTTCGACTTCCACGGCTTCACTCTATCGCGGTTTTTGTGTAACAGTGCATGCTCTGTCATTACTGCCACTGATTGGCTCATACTGTACATGCTTGATGCCATAAATAATATAATAAATAATAAATGATAATTGTAATGTCCAAAATGTTTTACTGTATTTTCCCTTTTTCGTTTAATAAATTGGGTAATACGAGTGTAATGGTGACTAAAGGGTGTTTTTTCATGTCCTCTATGCGCTAACTACGAAAATATTTGATTTACAAATAAGGAATCCTACTTCGCGGAATTTCATTTATCACGGTAGGGTCTAGAACCGATTAACCGCGATAAATGAGGGTTCACTGTAGGCCAAACTCTAGCCAGGTTGGGTGCAGACAAGCACAGAATCCTTGGGAGCCGTGGGATACAATGAGGAGCCCCAATAAGAGAGGAGCCTAGGTCCCTCCATCACCCTTTGGAGGAGAGAGGGAGAAATACACTTCCGTTGTGCTCAGGTCTGTTACATGATTTGGGGTTTGTGTGTGACCACAGCTAGCACTGCTTTAGACAAGGTCCATGGCAGAAAGGGTCTGCACTATCAGTTTGCATACATCTCTGAAACAATTTGAAGGTCGCGAGACTACCTTATTTAGAATGGTTTTCTTCACAGCCCTAACCACAAGTCCTTGTATCCGGAAGTCCTCAGGAGACATTTACCAACCTGAAGTAAAGGCAAGACCTCTAGATACCCATCAAAAGAGACACGCATGCACAGCACGGTAGTTTAAAACCCGAGCTCTCAAACCATAGAATTATGGGTTGAACGAAGAGCCTTGAACCAGTTTGAACCGGTTCGGTTGTGGATGATGAAGAGAAACCAGACTAGATTTTTAAAAATTTGAGTCATCTAGAACACTAACCAGAATGAAGTAAATCACAGGCCGGAGCCTGGAATGAGAGAACAGGGAGAAGTATGGTGAATCTCTTCAGGAAGCTGATGTTTGACACTGAATTGCTGCCAGGGCCGTGGAGGGCGGCACACAGTCAGAGCTGTAGGGTCACCTGCCATCTTTGAGCCGGGCACTGTTGTTTTCAACTCAGTTAGTCACGAGATTTGGCTGCTGGGCAACATGCACCTTTCCCTTGTTTTCTAAGAGGGAGATGAAGTTTATAGTAGGACTTCTACCTGGAATTTTTCCCATTCTAGCTGGTGGTGTAGTGGTTATGCATTGGGCTGCTAACCTCAAGGTCAGCAGTTTAAAACCACCAGCTTCTTCTTGGGAGGCAGAAGATTTCCACTCCTGTAAAGGGTCCCTGTGAGTCAGAATTCACTCAATGGCAGTAAGTTTGTTTGTTTGTTTTTGAGATATTGCTGTGGTTCACCCACATTTAAAAAAATTGGGTCTGTCTCAATGTCATTTCATCGACTGTGACTGAATCCAGCCGAACCCATTCAAAGCCCTGATTCAAAACCCAGCTCCACCCCTTCTTAGCTGGGCAATCCTACAATGTGACTCTTTGGGCTTCAGTGGCCAGATGGGAATATTGTTGTTGTTAGTTGCTGTCCAGTGGACTCTGACTCATGGAGACCTGGTGTCTAAGAGAACAAGGCACTACTTGGTCTCGTGTTATCTTCCAAGGTTACACTGGGAATATGAATATCTCCTAATTCATTAGATTGTGAGGATTTGATGAGAGGATGTAGGCAAAGCTCTTTGGAACCAATCAACTATAAGAAGCTAGCACGCCTTTAAAAAATATATAGCATTTAAAAAATTATATAGCATATATTCTCGGTGTAGCAGAAAGAGATGGGAGAAGGAGGTAGCTTCACACAACAGACCAAAGGGCTCTCTGCCTCGGTGAGCCCAGCCTGGACCATGCCCAACCAAAGCCCTCCATCTCCCTCGGTGAGACAAGTCTAAATATGTGGTACTTACCCCGTGAGCACCACCACAAAGTCCATGACGTTCCAGCCGTTTCTCAGGTAGGAGCCTTTGTGGAAGGCAAACCCAAGGGCGATGATTTTAATTCCAGCTTCGAAACAAAAAATTCCAATGAAGTACGGCTCTGTGTCATCCTGGAAGGGAGAGAAGGCAAGGTTGGCATCTCTGGTTGGGCAGAGAGAAAGTCTCCACCTGGAGAAGGTGTCTCCCTCCCTCACCTCCCTCACCTCCCCAGCCCTCACCACTCCACGCAGCATCCCACTCAGACTTCTCTTGCCTGAGAGGTTTCTGCAGGAGGAGCAGAAGCCCAGAGAAGACACCTGCCTCATGCCCCACTGGCCCCAAGTAAAGCCACGCGTCTAGTGCTGCACCAGTCTATACGGTTGCCACTGGCCACAGGTGGTTGTGTAGATATAAAGTCATTTTGACGATGTATGGTAAACAATTCAGTTCCTTGGTCACTCTGCCCATGTTTCAAGGGGCTGCCATGTTGGCCAGCACAGGGATAGAACCTTTCTGTCATGACCAAGGTTCTACTTGACACAGATTTCAAAGGCCCATGTAACTTGCCAAAGTGGGCCCCTATGCCCCCACCTCATTCTCAAATCTTAAACCGATAGATGATTCTCACCTATACACACAGAGAAGCATAGCTTCTCTGGTTGTCAACGTCTTCAAAGAATACTTCAGCAGAGGGTGGACATCAGCTAGTGCCCAGCCCTGGCCTCTGCAGGCCTTCCTGCTGGTCGCCCCCAGCTGACAATCCCTCAGAGCTGAAAGCGCCATCAGAGACCCCACATGGGCAACTGCTTATCCCCAAGGATTGCATCTCCCTGATGGCAGCCATTCCTATTCTGTCTTCATTGCCTTTTCCCTCCCATATCAGCTTGCCGCTTACACCACTATTTGCTTACTATTCTACATTCAATAGGCTATTTTTATTTAGACTCATCAAGCATTAAAAGACAAACAAACAAACAAACAAACCCTACTCTTGAAATCAGAGGCTGTGAGACCAGTTTCCATCAAGTCAGTTCCAGTCTGTGGTGACCCTGCGTGCGTCCGGGTAGACCTGTGCTCTGTGGATTCTTTCTTCTCCTTTTTTAAGAAGTAGATTGTCAGGCCTTTCTCCCGAGGCACACAGGGGTGGACTCGACCCTCCAACCTTTCAGTAAAGGAACTCTTTGTGCGGCTCAGGGATTCCATCGGCTTGTTGGACTAGCTGTCTTCTTTTAGCAGCAGTTTTCAACCTGTGGGTCGTGACCCCTTTGGGGGGGGTGTTGAACGACCCTTTCACAGGGTCACCCGATTCATAACAGAAGCAAAATGACAGTGATGAAGTAGCAATGAAAATCATTTATTTTAGTTCGGGGGTCACGACCACATGAGGAACTCTATTAAAGGGTCTTGGCCTTAGGAAGGTTGAGAACCACTGGCTTTTAAGTTATGGAAACTCTAAAAGAAAACCCAAACTCACAGCCATCCAGTTGATGCCAACCGCTAACCGTCTCACCGAACGGGGTAGAGCAATCCCTGTGGGTTTCTGAGACTGTAACTCCCTTATGGACATAAAAACAGCAAAAGCCTGATTTTTCTCCTGTGGAGCATCTGGGAGTTTCAAACGGTTGACCTTGGAATTGGCAGTCCAACACCTAACCACTACGATAGAATCTTGAGACCACTAATAGTTGGTGCACATTGTAGGAATGAGCGATTTCTCACATCCCTTCTCCCCAAACCTGAGCCATTACAGCTGGTTATGAAGAAGTGAGAGAATGGAGACCAGTCTCCTCACTCACAGGCACCAACAGAACAAGCCAGGTTTTTTAAAGCAGGGAGTTGGGGATGGCCGGGAAGAGGTATCCAGAGGATCTTAGTGAATGTTCCTAGAACAGGTGAGTTTCTCCTGAACCCCTGGGAAGTGCAAAGCAGTTGGCCAGTTGAGATCCTTCAGAGGTGCCTCGGAAGAAAGGCCTGGAGATCGACGTCCTCAAAGCCAGGCACTGGAAGCCACGTGGAGCCTGGTTCTGACCTGTAGAGCTGCCGTGGACCACAGCTGGCCGGGCAGCAGCTAGGTCAGAGTTCCTCTTACTGAGCAATAGGCTCAAGTGTCTCCCAACACCCATGTGCTGGAGTCTCAGGGGATACAGGACCAAGCTCCAGGGCATGGCAAGGAAGCAGCCGTCACGTCTGGGAAGGCTAGCTCTTCCCCAGGGCAGCAGGTCTGGTTCTGACCACAAGTCTGTGGCAGGAGGGGAAATCCTGCTGTGGATGAAGAGTCTTAAGTGATGTAACCACCAAAGTGGGTCAGGCGTGCTTGGATGATCCTGGTTCGAACACGCCCAAGGGAAATAGACAGGGGTGAGATAGATGGTGGGCATCTGATTCCAGGCGGAGTCTCAGGCGTTTCCAGGGAGCCGGTGTTAACCCAGTGGTTATGGAGGAAGACGTCGGTCCTCTGATGTGGTCCGGCAGACTCAAGTGTGTGGAGGTGAGCTTGCCTGTGTGTCAGGGAGCGGGGGGGTGGGGTGGGGGGGTGAGGGGGCACGTTGTACTCTTCTCTCTCCCTTTCACAAACCCTTCGCAAGCCTTCTGTTTTAAATGTGACGTCTTCTTGGACAATGTCACTGCCTGTCACTCATCCCTCCCCTGCTGGGTGTTGGGCGTGGGGGATGTCCCACGAGGACAGCTCTTGCTCTCCGGATGCTGGGTGGTCGTGAAGCTTTGCAAGGATTGAGGGCGGGGACAATCTGGATCTCAAGCCTGAGAGTGCCCTCTGGCCCTGGCTTCCCCTCCCCCATCCCTCACCAGGCCAGCAGAGACCCCCCCACCCCCAGAGGTGCCACTCACCAGTCGTTCCGACATGGGGGTCTTGTCATCATCAGGCAGGTGTTGCTCCAGAGCCAGGACGATGCAGTTTGCTATGATGGTGGCTAAAATCATATATTCAAAGGGAGTATCCGGGAGTTAAGGAAAAATGTTCGGTTTCATGAACAGAAAGGGGAAGGGGTATTCAGAGATGTGTCTGCTCTACTGGTCAAGCCCTTCTGAGACCCTCCCCAAGAGGTTCCCCGGCCCCCCAGCCACCACCCCCCTACACCGGGCACTACGGGGGCCCAACTGTTCAGTTATCCTATCTGGAATGAATCCTTTCGGGTCCCAAACCTGGGGCAGGTGACTTTTGAAGGAAACGGTAGATGGTCTTCCTCCATCTCACCGCCAACGTTCACTGAACAAACATTAAGTTAGCGCCTGCTGCGTGCCAAGCTCTGTTCCAGCCCACGGGAAGAGAGCTGAGGGCAGACTGGACAAAAGCCCCTGCCCTTGCGGAGAAGCACAGGGCATTATACTGAGTTTACGAGAAGAGAGTGACAGCCCCGGGGAGTCAACGCAGGGAAGGGGGTGGGACTTGCAACAGAACAGACAGTGGTGACACCACACCCGGCTCCCGCAACAAGAGGGGAACACACGGACGAACTGGATGTGATACAAATCCAAAGACTTTGTGCAGCCAAGTGTAGCGTCAAGAACCCCAAACCCTAACCTACAGCATGGGAAAGGGGCTCACAGATGGCGTGCAAGTATCCGAGAAGGGCCGAACCTGGAGTGGTCTGGGACTCTCGTGCTTCAACAAGAAGACAAGCAAACCGATCAGAATACGGGCAAAAGACTTGAATAGACACCTCTTCAAAGACACACAGGATGGTCCCCCCACAGGAAGAGACTGCATGCCTCTAGTCAGCAGGGCAATGCGAGCCAAACCCACAGTGAAAACCCTGACTCACTCCGTAAGCCCCTGCATGGCAGATAACACTGGGCTCCAGGCGGCTGTCTTGGCTGCAATCTTTGGGGAATGTAGACCTCCCGGGCTTTCTTCAGTGATGCCGCTGGACAGTTCAAATGGCCAACCTTTAGGTCAGTCATCCATTGCATCTCCTGTTGCCACCCACGGACCTTGCACACCTACTAGGATGACGATCATCGTGATAAAAACATTAGCAGCAGAAACGAACAAACATTGGGGAGGACGAGGAGGGACCAGAGCCATGGAGTACTGCTGGTGAGAAGGTTAAAGGGTATAGCCCTGAAGCCTAGAATGATCATCCATCCAAGCACACTGCCATTGAGTCCATGCAACTCATAGTGACCCTACGTGGGTAGCCCTGCCCCTGTGGGGTTCCAGGGCTGCAACTCTTTATGGGAATAGAAAGTCTCGTCTTTCTCCGGTGGGAGGGTTGGTAGTCTTGAACTGCTGACCTTGCACATCACCACATAACCAACACATAACCACTACGCCAGTCTAAACCCCGGTCTGAAACCTAACTCTGCCATCAGGTCACTGCTGACTCAGAGCGACCCCCTGTGGGGTTCCAAGACGGGAGTAGAAAGCCCAGTCTTGCTCCCCCTTAGCTGCGGGCCGTGTAGGTCATAGCGCAGTGTGTTACCACACCACCACAGGGGCTCCTGGCTTACCACAGGACCTAGCAATTCCTCCCCTTGGCATGTAACCCAAGAGAATGGAAAACATGTTCGTGCAAAACACCTGTACAGGCTTGTTCATAACTGAGCTACTCACAGTAACCAATGAGAGGCAACCTGCCCTGTGCCCATTGATAAGATGAACGGACAAACCCAATGTGGCGAGGAATGTTCTTCTGTCACGCAACGGAAAGCAGCCCCGTTAACGCGCTGCATGGAGGGACCTTTGAGACGTTACTCGGAGAGCAGGAGCCCGAGGGACATGGTCCCAGGGTGCGCGACTCTTATTTATAGGGGTTACGTTAGCTGGCCAACCTCTAACTTAGCTGTTGGAAACCACGGACGAGGTTTTCTACTCCAGTAAAGAGTTACAGACTCCCAACCCCACAAGAGCAGTTCTACCCTGGCCTCTGGTCGCTATGAGCCCCCAAGGGACTCTATGGCAGTGAGCCTGGTTTTGGTTTTATCGCACCAGGTCGTTCGAGGAGGTCTGGCATTTTGGACCCCGACTCGCACAGGCTGAGGTGTCCTCCGGGTGGCACCAAGGACTGAGGAGTTTGGAAGTTCTAGTCCACACAGAAGACAGGGCTGCCGGTCTACGTGGAACAGAAAACAACCCCCAAACCGTCATCCAAACCCTACCGAGCCAAATTCTACTGGCACAAAAGGGGCGTCATGACTCAGGGTCGACTCAGTGGCCACTGGTTCTGATGCCCCCCCCC
>NW_022103927.1:4119805-4132744 GCF_000313985.2 Echinops telfairi | reverse complement strand
CGCCGAGGAGGCTGAAACGGAAAATCCGGGCGCGCAAGCTACCCGGGAACGCCAGGTCTTCTTTGCAGCCGGCTCCCCGCTCTGCCGCCAGCGGAAAGCAGCTGCGCCCCAGCCGCGCGCGCCCCGAACCGCGAGGCCCGCGGCAATTTGGGAAGCGACACCAGCCAGCCCGGCCGCCGCGCCCCTGATTGGCCTCCTGCCTGGAGCTGACGGTCATGGTCATTAGGAGCGCGGAGAACAAAGCTGGGCGGCGCTGCCCGATCGTTGTGCTCGGCCTCACCCCGCCGCCCGGAAAACAGCAGACAATATTTGTACACAGAGAGCAGCGCGCCCTGGCCGCTCCTCGCCGCCGAGCTCCTGAAGCCTCGCTTGGCAGCGAGCGAGCTCTCCTTCCCTCCCTGCCGGCCTGGCCTGGCCCGATGGCCGCCCGGAGGCGCGCAGCGCACAGAGCCGGCCGCTGGCCCCCTGCCCCGGAACGCTGCGATGTGACTTTTCCGGCTTCAGCTCCGCGGAAGGTTCCGGGAAGCGGCCCTGAACGTCCAGAGCGTGCAGCTTTGCTCTGGGTCACCGACATTCGGACCCATCTCCCTCTATTTTTCCATGAGGCCTGGCTGGTTACCAAATGCCATTCCCTCTCCCCGCACCCTACCGACCCCCACACCAGTTTCCGGGAGTCCAATCTGATAATGGTGACCCCCCACCCCCGCCCCCCATGCGTGCTCTACAGGGTTTTCAACAGTAGGCTTTAGAGAGGAAGTCGATCTACAGGGCTCTCTTCTGAGTTGTTCTGGGTGGGTTTGAACTGCCAGTGCTTAACCATGTGTGCCACCCAGGGGCTCCTCCACAGGCCGCTGCAAAGCCTTGGATAAGAATCTGCATGCAACACGAGCCTTGTACCCTCCAGATGCAAAATGTGGTCTGAAGATAGCACCTGTTATAAATGCCGAGTCTCAAGCCCCTCTGGACCTGCTGAGTCATAATCTGCTCTTAATTCGATGCGGGGAGATGGGGGGCAGCGGACGTGGTGGACAGGAACTCCTGGGATCTATGTCTGGGAGGGGGTGGCAACTGGGAAGAGGTTGGTGGTGGTGGGGTCTGCCTGACAGCGCCTAGGGAGAAGAACCAGGAGGGGTTACTGGTCAGAAATGGAGGCTTTTACTGAAACGAACAGAGCTGGAACGGGAAAGAAAAATCCCAGTTCCGTGCATGAGACAGTTGAAGGCTTGCAGGGCCCTCCCACCTCCCTCACAGGAAAAGCCCCAGTCCTGTTCACAGACCTCAAGGCCTCACATGACCTGTCTCCCCACACCTCCCTGCCCCATCTCTTCTACTATCTCTGACATGTTTGCCGCTCAGGTTACACTGGGCTCCTCGTGCCTCAGGGCCTTTGCACGGACGGTTGCTGCTGCCTGTGACACCTCCTCTCAAGACATCCACGATTCCTTCCTGCATCTCCCTTAGGCACCCCCTGAACATGCCCAAGCACCCCCTTCCCTGCTTCATTCTCCACCCCCCAGCTCTTCTCCCCAACCACACATATGCCAGGCTTCCCCTCTTCTTGCTTCTTGTTCCCCTCCCCTGCTAGACTGTCAGCCCCATGTCAGCCGGATTTCTGTCTACTTTGTTCACGGCTTTGTCCTTGGCACCTGTGGGAAACCAATCAAGTTCATTGCCGTCCAGTCAATTCTGACTCATGGTGATCTAACAGGACAGGGTGGACAGGGAGTAGAATGCCTCATCTTTCTCCCAAGGAGTGGCTGGTGGTTTTGAACTGCTTACTTTGTAGTTATCAGCTGAACATGTAGCCGCTATGCA
This sequence comes from Echinops telfairi, assembly GCF_000313985.2. NCBI lineage: Eukaryota > Metazoa > Chordata > Mammalia > Afrosoricida > Tenrecidae > Echinops > Echinops telfairi. The sequence continues at coordinate 4,130,929 of NW_022103927.1, read as the reverse complement.
ACCAGGCAGTAGTGTGGATATGCCATAAATATGGAAGGATGGAAGGGAGGGAGGAAGGGAAGGAGGATAGGAGGGCGGGTGGGTGGTGATCCTTGCTTTCTGTATTCCACCATCCCCCCACCCCACTTCATCTCATGCCAGGTCTCCATGGAGTATAGGGGGAAGGTGAAGGACACAATCCGACTCTTGAAATAGGCACCAAGGTGGCCAGAGAGCAGCCAGGAGGGACACTTTAGTTCCTGGCATGGTGGGGGTTGGAGTGGGGGGGAGAGACCTCACCGGAGGCAAAAGTCAAAGGTCACACTGGGTGGTATGGCCTGAGGCTGGAGACTGTCTCAGCCTTTCTAAGCTGCACCCTGATCATCCCGATTTAGCAAGCCTAGGTTCTAGCTCCCAGCTGTGGTGAGCAATGCCTCTGCTCTGGGTGCCTTGCCTCGCTGCTCGCCGATTGGCGCAGGGAGAAAGCACCTGTGTCAGCGGGATCCAGAATAATCAGCCAGGGAGGAGGCCAAGCAGGAGGGGGGTGGGGAATGAAAAGAGAGCTAGCTGCACGGCCTGCTTCAGAAAGGGCTCGGGAAAGTCAGCAGTGCAGGCCGTGCTGCCTGCCAGCGGGTGCAGACTCACAAAGCCTTCTTATCCCCCGCCCCCCACCCCCACCTCAACCCAGGCTGATCGATATATAGCCGGCCAGTGCTGAGGTCCCAGAGAGGGGCTGGCGTAACACTGGAGATATCCAAGCGCTTCTTGGTGGGGGAGGGGGGAGTGGGGGGTGGGGAGACTGTGCAGGGAGAGGGGAGATGGGCTGCATCTGCTCATGGGAGCTTGTTTTTCCCAAGAGGGAAGGTAACATCAATTTGCCAAGTGGGCATAGCTGGTGGTTCCAGCCCTTTAACGGGACCCTGCAGAGGATCCAAGAGCTCTTTCTTTATGCTGTGTCGCCCCTCTCCCTGCCCCCCCCCAAAGCCCCACCTCATTCCCACCCTCCTGAGGTTGGTGTGAAAAATCAAATCTGGTTTGTTAAGTTGTCCCGACCTTGCCCCACTCCAGGGCTGCCTGATGGGCGTGTTCTGAGTCAACGGAGACTTACAGTGAGTCAACGGAGCAGTTGAACTTGCCAGGGGCGTGGGGGTGGGGCCAGCCAACAGACTTTATTTTCAACCGCATTACACGCTCCTCACCATGGTCAGGGACCAAGTGGCGTGCTAGGGTTCTCCATCTATGGGTATGGGGCATAGATTCATGCTCTGCTGAACAAGTGCTCTGGGTTGACTTTGGCAACCCAGCCGCCTGTTATTAAGTGAGTCCTTAAGCAGGCACCATGCTAAGCACTTTATGTGCTCCGGTTCCGTTTCATCCTCCCAGCAGTTGTTGCTCTCTGGCCAGCCCCCAGGTTTCAAAGGGGAAGTTAAGGCTCAGAGGGGCTGGACCAACTGCCGGAGGTCCAAAGGAACCTCTGGCAGTGCTGGGCTGGAGAGGGTGTCAAACCAGATGATCTTTGGTGGAAGGTAGATGGCCTTGACTTTATTTAAAACTTGGGGTCTGGGGACATGTGGGGTCTTACCCATGTGGATTAGACCAAACGGATGAGTGCTGGCTCCACCCCTAACCAACTGCCACACTTCAATTAAGTGATGATCAGCCGAGGTGTGTTGGTCCATGCCCCCCGCCCAAGTGTAATCCTCCTACAGCACCCATCCCAAGTAGATTTCAACTGCCAATAAGCCTCTGATGCTTACCCACGGGCTTTGAACGTTTTGTTATACAGTAGCAGCCACAGTCAAGCCTCAAAAAAGAGCTCCCCACCAACGGAGCAGCCTCGGCACGCTAACAAAGAGCAACCTTGGTGCTGCCGGGATGTTTTCAGCACCAAGGCCAGCGACACGCGGCGCAAGGGTCAGTTCTCATCCACTGTAAAGTTCCGCCAGGGCAAAGGAACTCAAGGCTAAGTATTAACACACCCTGAGACATTTCTGGTGGTGTCGTGGTTACGTTGGACTGCGATCCTCATGGTTGGCAGTTCAAAAATCACCAGCAGCTTCTCGGGAGAAAGACTGGGCTTTCTGGTGAAGAGTTACAATCTCGGAACACCCCCCCCCCCCCCCCCCCGGCGGTCTCTAGGAGACAGCACGGACTGCAGGGCAGTGAGTTGGGTGTTCGGGTTTTGAGACATTTCTGAAGACCTGCATTTCACATCCGTGATGGAGGAAGGTAAGGAGGAGACATTCATTATGTCAGCAGGAAAACTCAATGAAAAGATGTTCTAAAACCCAATGGCAAATGGGTTTGTCTCCCCCCTACCCCCCTCCTCTATATTATCCAAGAGTTCCCAACGCTTTGATACTTCAAAGGGAAATCTGCCCAGGGCAGGTGCATCAAGATTCTGCTAAGAAAAACGAAAATCAGGTGTACTACGCATAGCAGAGGAGAGGAGCTGAAAGTGGGTGGAGCCAGGCGGGGCTCCCCCAGCTTGCACTTCGGACTGGAAAGGTTCATTCTTGAGCCTCGGTTGACTCACATGTAGCATGAGAAGGACACATACCTTTCAGGGGCATCTGGAATGAAAAGCGTCCGTGCACACAGCACATGAGAGCCAGGCTCAGCATGTAGTCAGTGCTGGCTGTGGCTGCTGTAGGAACCTAGCATATGCACTGGGCTGCTAACCACAAGGTCAGCAGTTCAAACCCCAAAGCTGCTCTCTGGGAGAAAAGAGGAGGCTGTCTGGTCCTGTAAGATCCACAACCTTGAAAACTCTATCTAGGGTCGCTATGAGTTGGAATAAACTCATGGCAGCAAGTTTTGGTTTGGGGTGATTAGTGTGATCCTGAGGGAACTTCATACGTGGATGAAAGCTCAGGATGGGGCTGACCTCCTTGCAAGTACACAATGCATGTTTTACTGTTTGTTTGCTATTGTTGCTGTTCATTGCTGTCAAGTCGACTCTGACTCATGGGGAGCTTACGTATCACAGAATGAAAGGCTGCCCATCCCTGTGGCCAGCATCACAATCCTCAGTACGTTTGAATCCAGTAGCATGGCCCTTGTGTCTACTTATCTCACCAAAGGTGTCTTGCCTCGCAAGTGGTCTTTCCTGGTGATGAGTCGAGAGGAAGGAAGCACTCTGGTCGAGTTCCTATTTATTAATTATTATTATTATTGCTGCTATTTCATTGTGCATGCTGGCTGTGTCTTTTCTTACCCATTGTACTGGCTTCCCTGGGCTGTTGTAACAACTTGCCACAAACAGGGTGGCTCTGAGTAACAACAACGGGTCCTTTCACAGTCCTGGATGCCAGAAGTCAGAAATCAAGGCACCTGCAGGGCTACACACGCTCTGAAATTTTGGGGGAGAATGTCTCCTGGCTGTTGGGACCTGGCCTTCCTTGGCTTAGGGCTGCATCATTCGGATCTGCCTGCGTCTTCACATGGAATCTTCCCTGTGGCTCTGTATCCTGTATCTCCCACTCCTTTGCTCTAAGAAGACACCAGCCATGGTATTTCGGGCCCACCCTAAACCCAAGAGGGTCTTGTCTCAAGATCCTTAACTTGATGACAGCTACAAAGACCTTGTTTCCAAATAAGGATTTCACAGGTCACACTGACATAGGGTTGGAACTTTAAACATATCTTTTTTGGGAGAGCCAACTCAACCCACTCCAGCCAGGCGTGGCTCAGTCCCTTCTATTTGCTGGAGGGCTCCCATGCTCAGGTAATCACCCTCCTCCTGGCGAGAGCTCTTCCTGAGTCGGTATGTTTCCAAGCAAAGAACGCAGGGCTCCTGTGTGACCCACTCCCGGAGTATCCGGTTCAAAGAGGATGTTGCAAAACCCAGATTGGTTCTGCTTCTGCCTCTTTCCCCGAAACTGGCTTCTCAGGAACCCCATCGGATGCGTCTGCTCACATCTGGCTCGTGTTTCCCCTAGGCTCTGAAGTGTGGACACACACACCATCCAGGCCCTCTTTCATACAACAACAAAGTGTTCTGACTATAAATGGAAGGTGGTGGTGTAGTGGTTATGCCTTGGGCTGCCAACCGCAAGGTCTGAAGTTTGGCGCCACCAGCCGGCTCCATGAGAGGAAGATGAAGCTTTCAACTCCCGCGAGCCATTACAGTCTCGGCAACGCCCAGGCGCAGTTCTACTCTTTCCTGTAGGATTCAGAGAACACTGAAGGGCAACGTGTTGGAGATAAAGGGGAGATACGTTTCTTGCCATTTTAGAATTTTATATGACTTCACGTAGCAAGTGAAAAGTCCTCACTCCACTCTACCCCACACCAGTACCACTGGCAGAAAAAAACTACCACAGAGACCTGACCTCAATATTCCCAGCCAACACACTTCAAATGCAATCATCCCCTGCCTGTCCGCGGAGGTTTGCGTGTCTCTATGGTGCTGAGCAGGCTTCGTGGGAGCTTCCAGACTCACACAGGCTAGGGAGAAAGGCCCGGGGTCTAAGTTAGAAAACCAGCCAGGGACAACACTATGGACACCGTGGTTCCATTCACACCTGGTCTTGGGCTTGGCGCAGGTGGGCAGTGTTTTGCTCAGTTGTGCATGCAGTCACCATAAGTGGGTGGTTGACTTGATACGCACTAACTATTGCCACGCTAAGAGTTTGGTCCTTAACTTTCAGAGAGTCCCCTGTGCATTCTTTGCACTGGCTGCTGCCCTTTTCTGGACTGTCCTTCCCTCAGGCACCTACCCCTACCCCCCGGCCCCGTCTTCTTCAGGTGAACTCCCCTCGACTGCCAAACCCAAACTCCCCAACACCTCCATCCTCCCCGCTTGTTCATGCTCTTTTATTTCTAGCACGCTCATCACCTGGAACAGACCGTAGATTTTACCTGTTTACCTTTTGTGTGTCCATCTTCTCATGAGAACGTCAGACCCATTAGCCCAGGGAATTGTCTGGCTTGCTCCTGGCTGGCATAGTTGTCACATGTTAGGCCGCTAACCACAAGGTCAGCAGTTTGAAACCATCAGCTGGTCCTCAGGAGAAAGATGAGGCTTTCTACTCCCGTAAACAGGTATTGTCTCAGAAACCCCCAGGGGCAGTTCTACCCTGTCCCATAGCGTCTCTGTGAGTCAGGGGGGGCAGGATGGCAGTTAATTTTTTTTTTTGAGAGTGAGTTCCTGGCTGGGTCCCCAGCACCTTGGAAAGAGCCTGATACAGAGCCGGTGCTCAGTGCATATTAATGAATGCATGAAAACAAACATGCACAACCACATATTCTCTTTACATAACTGGGACGCAAATGCACAACGCTCTGAGGTTGGCTGGGCTCCTTCTCACCCTGGGCACCTTTCCCCACACCGGCAGAGCAGCCTTCCCCCTTTCCACATGGGCTGCCAGGAAGAGGGTGCATCAGCTGTTGTGTAACCATTGCCCCCAACACGTCCGGTTTGTCTCGATTCCAGGCAGGGCTCTGACCATACATCTTGGTGCACTTGTGAGAACATTCTGCAGGATAAATGTCTACATGTGTGGGATTCTGGGTCAGAGAGGATGGACACTTGACATTCTCCTGGATGCTGCCCAACTCTCCCCTTGAGATCTATGGGGTTGGGTCTGATAGCTTTACCAAAGGTGCACACAGGAGCGAGGGTGTGTGTGTGCGTGCGCGCGCTCATGCACACACACACACACACACACACACACACACGCTCCTACCTGGGGGCCTTTGCACCTGCTGTTTCCCCTGCCTGAGACTCTCTTCCCCTCTTTCATACTCTGCTCACACCTCTGTGCTTCTTAACCTTCGAGTCTTTGTTTCCTTGGCACTTCTGCCTCCCTAGTGATTCTCCAACCAAAGGACCTCGCTTGTTTTCTTCGGCATAGTGGTTACTCGTCGGGCCCCTAACTGCAAGGTTGGCAGTTTGAAACCACCAGCTACTCCGAGGGAAAGAAATAGGACCTTCTACTCCTGTAAAGAGCTACAGTCAGACACTCACAGGGCCAGTTCTATCCTGTCCTATAGAACCACGATGAGCTGGCACCAATTGGATGGCAGTGAGTTTATTTATTTTGTTGTTGTTGTTTTGGGGGGTCCTTATTGTAAATGGTGAGCATGCCTGTATTTGTTGGAGTCTCTATTTAACATCTTCTTCTCCAACTACAAGTTCCATGAGGAGCGGGAAACACGCATTTATCTGCTCACCATTATCTCCTCAGCCATATCCCAGTGCTGGGCACACGGCAGGACCCCAGTGAATGTCTGCTGAATGAAAACGTGAATCAACATCTACTTCCTTTCTCTTTGTACCTCCGGGGCCTCTTTTCTGCCTCTTCGCCCGTCTCTCCCAACTCTCCCAGCCGTTGCTTTGCAAGCCAAGTTGAGATTTCCCAGAATGCCTCAAGCCTCCAATGAATTTCTGACACTTCCTTATCACCCTCCCCCAAATATTTGGGTCTACCCGCCTTTCCCTTTGCTGGCCTTACCAACTGTGAAGATTCTCCTTGAAGCCTGATCATTAAAATAACAACAACAACAACAACAACAATAATAATAAACCAACATGCTCTGTGCTTCCACAAGCACCTCTGACTTTTGCAAACCTTATCGATTGGATCCTAGAGGCTGCTGGCAGCCGTCCCGAGAGCTTAATCGATATGACAACACCCAGCGCCATCAGAACATCAAGGAGCCTCCGCCAAGATCTGCCTGGGTCTTCACCGACCTCAACTACACAGAAAGGTTTACAGCAGCGGACAGGGTATTTGCAACTGCTCCAGGATCCCGCTTAGGTGAGCAAAAGGAAATGCCTTCAAGCTCCAGGCTCTGCGGAACCATTTGTTAATTTGCTACCACGTCCAATTCCCAGTAGAGCGAAGCAAACAAGCAACTTAAGATCGCAACAGAGAGACACTGCAGGCTCTGGGACCTGAGCATGACTAGCTCCCTGGGCGGATGCGCGAGGGTAGGACCCACGGGGGCTCGAGGAGGTGGAGAAAGGGAGATGAAGAAGGCAGGAGTTAAACCGGAAGGAGAATAAGGGTGGCTTCCCCCATCGGCAGAGACTAAGTGGCCAGAGAAATAAGGAATGAAGGCCGGAGGAGAAGGAGGTTGGGGGTGACGGAATCGGTGCCCCAGGTTTTAGAAATCATTAGTAGCCTCTATGAGAGTCAAACAATTCTTTTTCCAGATTAAAAAGAAAGAAAGAAAGTAGAAGTCTTAGGTTAAGAAGGTAGGAGGGAAGCCATGTTTATTCATCTGAAATTTGTGGGCATGTGACTTTATATATTCATCACCCAAACTTTGCACTTAGAGATCAGCCTATTCCACCAACGATGAAGTTCTGTAGTCGGGTGAATCTAGGTCCTGCGGCAGTAACAAAACACATCCGGGATCTCAGTAGCTGAAACCATCAGAGATCTATTCTCCTGCTCATACCAGGTACCTATGGCAGGTGGGATGGGGCGAGGTTCCTGACTACCTTCTCAAGCACCTAGCAAGAGGGGTGAGGGAGGCTCGGTCTCTATGCGTTTATGAAAAGGGAGCACAGTGCATCCCATACTGGTCCTTACAGCTTCTGCCCAGAAACGATATCTGTCATTTCCTTCGCATTTCATTGGCTAAAGCAAGTCACATGGCCACATCCTATTGTGGCCCCAGAGGCGAACCAGAAATATTAAGGGAGCAAGGTGAAAGACTCTCACACGCAGGAAGCTTAAATGGCAGGTCTCAAGTCCAACAGCACCGAAGGTGGCAGAAGTGGGATCCGAACTCAGGGCTGTATGGCCCACGTGCTCTTTGCTGAGAACAGAACTTCAGAATAAAATAGAGGTCCCCATGAGGAGAAATGTCGATGGAGGCAAGGACACAGAACAAAGAAAAATAATATATCCAGCGAGGGAGAGATAGAAGGAGCCAGAAAATTACACCTGGAACATAATTTGGGGGTGGGGGAGTGGCATAACTTTAGAAACCAAAGCGCATTGCAAATATTAGACAAGAGGAGGGGACTTTTCTCCTTCCAAAGAGGGGCAAGCAGCAACAAAAGCTAGGATAGGCACAGGGAGGGAACCTGAATGCTGCCTGCTTATCCTCTGAAAGGCCCCTCTTGGCTCAGGCTGAAGGTCCAATAAGCACTCACGGGTATAAGAGCAGACCCGGGAAGCCTGGGCGGCCACATCGTTCCTCCCTGGACATTTTCTCGCTCAGTTCTGGGAAAGACGGACCAGCGTTGGATGCAGTTCCAGAACGGATGGTGCTGGCTTGCACCTTCTGATCACTCCTCCCCCAGTGCTCCCCGGCCAGGCGGGATGTATGCAGAGATCCTGGCTCTGAGGCCCTCCTGTCAGCAGTCAGGAATTCCAAAGAGACGGCAGGCCAGTTCAGCACTAACGAGAGGCTTCGGGAAGGCACTTAGCATCACTGCCAACTCCTCCGGGCCATTTCCGTGTGGCGGACTTCCTAGGTGCCACCTGAGTGCCTTTTGTATGACTTCGTTGCGCCCTCACCACCTTATCTGTCCAGATAGCCTACTGGTTAACCTTCAAATCATACCTAGGACCAGGAGCCCTGGCAGCACAGCGGTTACTCAAGGGGCTGCTAACCACATGGTCAGCAGTTCGAAACCACCAGCCGCTCCAGGGGAGACAGGGGGCTTTCTACTCCTGCAAACGGTCTCGGAAACCCACAGAGGCAGTTCTGCTCTGTCCTGCAGGGTCGTGATGAGTCAGAATTGACATAATGGCCTTGGAGGGGCGGGGCCGGAGGGGATGGGGAGTGACAGTTGTCGAGTGGATGGGAGATTTCCTTTTTGGGGTGATGCAAATGTTACGGGACTAGGCACTAACCATGCCAAGGGACTGTACTTTTTAAAACGGTCAAGGGTAAACTTTATGATGAGTGCCTTTTACCGTATCAAACACTTCCACATTATATCCAGGATCACTTACTCCTCATCGTCTCCACAGCCAACATCTGGGTACAGTCCCCATCCCACTCCCTGGACCAGCAGTCACCTCATCTCTGGTTTACAGCTCCCTGCCTCACCCCCACAGCGCCCCCCACCCTACCCACTCAACATTGCTTCTTCCAGAGGGCATCTGTGAGCACACCCCTCCTCTGCTCAGAACCCTCCTGAGCTCCCCTGTTCACCCACTCAAGACAAAAGCCCAAGCCCTCCCCATAAGGCCCTCCTGTTCCTCCACCATGCCAAACCTGACCTCCCCGCGGGATCTTGGCACGTGCCGTTCCCTCTTTCCCTAAAGTCCCTGTCTAATACAACAGCCAGCCTCTCCCTCCCTTCTCCCTGTCATCTTCCTTTTGGTTCGGTTGCCCTGAGCCTCTCCTAGAGTACATGCGATGTAACCCACTTGCTACTGTGTTTGCTGTGTATCCGAAATCTCCCCCAGGGAGAATGGGAGCCCCCCAAGGGGAGGAACTCCGGTCTACCCCCTGTCTTTAGGATGGTGCCTCAGCCCCCACATGCACACAGTCAGCGTTTGCTCAAGGAGTGTACATTTCATAGAGGAGGAAACCTGAGAATCACGATCAGACATGGATGGGATTCAGCCGGTTCCCACCGGCTCGGCACAACCGATACCTAATGCTTTGTTGAGTTGGGCGAACTGGTGGCTGAAATGGCACTTGTAATTGGGGTCCTCTCTAAGTTGAGCGGCTGGGCAGCCACCCAATACAGGCATCACAGTTTTACATGTCTTACTCTTTTTTTAATGTTCATCCACACAACTCTTTCTTATCATCTAGTTTTATGTACTTCTTTTACTGCTATTATTTAATTAGTAACTGTATAAAACTATAAACTACCTCTCAGTGTATCTTTTTCTTAATACCTAAAATGGGCCTTAGGGCAGCTAACTGGTGGTTAGATTATTTGAATCCCACCCCTGGATGGTTCCCAGACTCAGTCTGAACCCAGAGCGCAGGCTCACCACCACCACCACCATTGCTCTGTGTTGTTCACCGGGGAAGGGGCGATTCTACTCCGTCATTGGGCTGCCATGAGTCGTAACAGACTCGATGGAAGTGAGTTTGGTTTTGGGTTTTTGGAAGGATGAACTGAGCACTCACTCCATGCCAGGCCATGTTCTTGGCATCACGCATATGAGGGGTAACCCACCCCCCACCCAAACTGGCATTGCACCGGACGGAGCAAAGCTTCCTTATTACACATTTTTACAGCTGGGCGGGCATGCAGCAACTCACTCTGAGTTAGTGCACCCAGCGGCGTTGCCTGGGAAGGGTCTTTCTCTCTGGTCACAGTGAATTTTTTTTGTAAACGTTGATTCGCTTGAACCTCGGTTTTTGTGATGGCTGATGTAAGGGAACGGCGTGCGGCTGTGAAATTTTGTTTTCTGCTCAAGAAAAATGCTGAGCAACTGTTGTGTTGTTGAACACAGCTTACAAGGACAGCACTATGGGAGAAAAAAACCCTCAAGTGTATGAATGGTTTTCTGGTTTCAAAAAGGTGAAATGTTGATTGATGACAAACCTCGTTCTGGACGTCCATCAACTTCCCGAACAGATGAAAATGTCAACTTGCCCTGCATTTGGAGTGGGTTCCACCAGGCCAGTTAATCACGCTTGCTACTTAGAAGTTCTGAAAGATTGCGTAGCAGTGTACGACAAAAAAAGGTCTGATTTGTGGCAGACGGGGGACTGGTTTTGCCACCACGACAATACACCTACTCACGCAGCCATTTCAGCGTGCCAGTTTTTGGCCAAAAAAAGCATGCCTCTCTTGCCCCACGCACCTTACTCACCTCATTTCACACTGTGCGACGTTTTTTGTTTCCTCGAATGAAGAGGAGCATGAAAGGACAGAGATTTGACGACGTCGAAGAGGTGACCAAGAAAACGAGGGAGATGCTGTCAGCCATCCAAACAGATGAGTTTGATAAATGTTTCCAAGAATGGAATCACAGATTTGACAAATGTATTAAGTGTAACAGAGAGTACAGTGAACCTTCGCCACTTCGCGCTTCGACTTCACACTCAGAGATCTTGGGTCCTCTCTCCTCACCACCATGCTTGTAAATTTTTGGTCCAAGAGGCCGCCAATAGCTCACCTCCTCCAGAAGGCACCCCATAGTCCCTTCCCCATGCCAGTCAGCTCTCCCTCCTTGTAAACTCCGAGAAGCTGACTCACAAAGGCTT
>NW_022103927.1:4112470-4119701 GCF_000313985.2 Echinops telfairi | reverse complement strand
AGCTCACCTCCTCCAGAAGGCACCCCATAGTCCCTTCCCCATGCCAGTCAGCTCTCCCTCCTTGTAAACTCCGAGAAGCTGACTCACAAAGGCTTGTGGGTTGGGTCATCTCCTTTCCTATCTGGAGGGAGGCAGTTCTGGCCAGAATGCCACATCCGGTCCCACCTGCTGCGACCCGAGCCAGGTCCTTCTCCTCTCCAGGCCCCAATTCCCTGTCCGTCTGACTGAGACCAACAATTCCTCTTGGAGGGGAGGCCGTTCGGATTGGACACAAGGGATGCGGATGCCCGGACGTTCATTTATTCCACTTACACCCAGTCAGGGCCTTTTCCTGACAGGTGCTGCTCTGTCCCACCCCGACATGAGCAAGTCCAAGAGCAAATCCTGTTTTCCTGGAGGTCGCAATCCAGGGAAGAGGCAGCAGACAGACAGACAAGTCACATGCCGAGTCGCCAGGAGTCCCTGAGTGGTTGGCGGACCTGACTGCTCACCAGAACTGGTCAGCAGTGGACACGCTGATTGCTAACGGAAAGGGTGCCACCTGGAGTCCACCTTGGGGGGACCCAGAAGAAAGGACTGAAGAGCTACTTCTCTCCCAAGCAGTCGGCGAATACCTTTGGGCGCACAGGTCTCCTGGGAGAACCATGGGGTTGCTGGGAGAGGGTGTTGGCTCTGCGGCAGCTGGGTTCCACAGTGCAATAAGCAGTGGGTGGGCTGTGCTGGAGGGAAAAATTGAAACTAAGCAAGTGCTGGGGGGGCATGTGATTTTAGAAAGGGCAGGCGCTGAGAAGGGACCTTTGGTTCAAAAAGGGCGGAGAAAGTGGGGGAGGAAAGTGTTCCAGGTAGAGGGAATAGCAAGTGCAAAGGCCCCGAGGCAGGGATAAACTTGTTGTAGGCAGGGACCAGAAGGAAGGTCAACGAGGGTAACTCCAGGGCTGCTTGTGTGTGAGCCGGCAGGGTCTCAAAGAGACGTGTGGAGGACCTGATGGGTGGGAGGGAGTAGGGGTTCAGGTGGGTTCCCCTGCTGCTCTCTGACACCCGTCATGGAGTCAATTCTGACTCACAGCCAGTCTGTAGGACAGGGTATATCACTCCCCCTGTGGGGTTGCGACACTGGAACTCTTCACTGGAACAGATGCCGCATCTTTCTCCAAAGGAGTGGCTGGTGGTTTCTGGTTTCCAAGTGCCGACCAACATGTAACCACGGTGCCCATTCTACCAAGGATGTCATGTGTGCTAGAGTAGAGGGGCAGCCGAGGCGAGGAAGCCTTGAGGAGACTGACTGATACCGTGGCTGCAGCCATGGGCTCCAGCTTAGGCAGCATTGGGAGCCCGGCACAAGCCGGCCGTGTTTCCTTCTGGTGTGTGCACAAGGCCACTCTGGGTCGGAAGCGGCTTGATGGCACTTAACGTATCAGGCAGAGGCTAACGACAGCCCGGGGCCTATTGTAGTAAATAAAGTTTTATTGGCACGCAGCCATGCCTGTGTCTTTAGGTACTGCCGGTGGCTGCCTTGACTCAAGAGCAGAGTCATGTTGGTTTGGCAGAGATTGAAGGCCCACAGAGCAGGGGTTGGGGGTGGGGGAGGGAGGACTCTTCAGCCTTTTACAGATCACCACCCTACAGACCCCTTACTACAGCAATAAGAATAGTGGGGCTATCGAACATAACACAGAGCGGCAAGATGTTTCAATATGAGAGCTGCGTCTACATCGAACACTAGTATATCATGCTGTGTTGTCAGGAGAGACCAGTCCCTGGAGAAGGACATCATGCTGGGTAAGGGGGAGGGGCAGCAACAAAGAGGCAGGCCCTCAAGGAGCTGGACGGACATGGTGGCTGCAACCGGGGGCTCAGGCATCGGAAGCATTGTGAGTGAGGCTGGCGCAGGAACGGGCAGGGTGGGTCCGAACTGACTCGATGGAAACTAACCACAGCAACCATAGCCGATGACCTGCGTAGGCAGATGGAACCATATGGCATAACGATCACTATTATAAAATGTTTATAATTGCAGCTGTCCAGTCAATTCTGACTCACAGTGACCCTCCAAGACGGGGTTGAACTGCCTGCTGGGACTTCCAAGACCGCCATCTTTCTGGACACAGACTGCCATGTGATTCTCCTGTGGAGCCCACGGTGGGTTTGAACAGCCCACCTCTCAGTGAGCAAACAAGGCTTAAGCATGCCGAGCTACCGAGGCTCCTAATCCCTATTAGGATGAATGTAGATTGAGTGCTCACTGTGCACCGGGTGTTGAGAGCTAAGTTGTTTGTTTGATTGTTTTTTGTCTCCGTTATAGCCTCTGCTCAACATCTACTGAATTAGTGCATTAGCATAATCAGAATCATTATTATTGACCAAGAGCATAGACTCCAAAGTCAGTTAGGCTGCGTTGTGAGTCCATACAAGGGCCGCTTTGCCTCTCTCAGCCCTGATTTTCTCTCCTGTCACAAGGGATGGGCCACCGTGGGGAGGAAGTGTGAGTGAGGCACTTGGAAGAGAGCTAAGGACTCAACTTACCCACTATTGTCCTTATCTTAGAGGTCAGGAAACCGAGGCACCGGATAGTGAAGGCACCTGCCCATGTCGGCCAGTGGCAGGGCTGAGAACTGGACTTATGGAGCCTGCCCCATCAGGAGCCCTGGGGCCGGGGGGGTTGTATTTGGCTGCCAACTGCAAGGTCAACAGTTAAAAACCCCTGGCTCTTCTGAGGGAGAAGGATGAGGCTTTCTACTCTCATAAAGAGTTAGTCTTGGAAACCCAGGGGGGCTGTTCTACTCTGCCCTATGGGGTCATTGTGAGCCAGAATCAACAGGCTGATGGTGAGCTTTGGTTTGGGTTTGGAGCCTGGAGAAGGGCATCAGGCTTGGTAGAGGGTCGGTGCAAAAGAGGAAGTCCCTCTGCAAGTTGGATTGACACAGGGCCTGCAACGATGGGCTCAAACCGAGCAAGGGTGGTGGGGATTGGGGCAGGAGAGAAGGGGGCCTCAGTCTGTAGTCTGCAGGGTCACTGTGAGTCGGAACTGCCTTGACAGCCCTACCTGCATTATGAGTAGCCTGGCTGAACGGCCCACACTGCCAACCATCACTGTGGAAGAGGGGCCCAGCAGAGTTGTCTGGAGGGGGATGAAAACCAGGGGACCATGGCGTTGGATGGGGCACCAACGCATGGCCCTGGGGACTCAGACCTGCGCCACCTCTCACTGCATTGTTGTCCTGGATCTTGGAGCAGTCCGGAAGACACAGACATGACTGGCTGGTTCCCAGGGCCCGGGGTGGGTGGGTGTGAGAGAGAATGGGAGATGGTTCCTTTTCCGTTCTACCTCAAGGGGAAGGGAGGCCACTTGGGCTTGAAGGAAGGAAGCCAAAGCTGCGACAGCCCTGCCATCACAGAGCCCTGAGAAGTTCCAAGAAGTGGGCAATGCTGGGAGGGGGCAGACTATTGTTCTGGTCCTAGGCTGACCCGGGGGGTTGGGGACTGGGCCCACAGCTGCACAGCTGGGCTGCATAGGGGTGGGGTGGCACCAGCCTCTTGTGCCCATGTCCAGGCTGCCATTTCACGTATGCACCTAAGCCTGGCTGCCGCCACAAGAGGAGAATGCAGGTGGAGCAGCGAGGCATGCGAGCACTTTTTTGTTTGGGGACCCAAGCGCCTCTTTTGAGACCCCCCAATCACACACTTGCTAGAGGGATGGTCCCCTCAGGAAAAGCACTGCCAGAGCAGAACCCCGCTCCCCTAGAATGCCACCCCACCCCCTGACTCACAAGCCTGCTATAAAACGTAGCACCCTTCCAATGACCGAATCCACTGTCCCCACATTGATTCCGACTCATAGCCAATGTCCTAGGTACTGACTCAGACCCACTGTCATTCACTTCCTGCTCACAGTGACCCCAGGGGACATAGTGCAGCTTCCCCCGTGGGTTTCTGAGTCTGTAAATCTTTACAGGAGCAGACAGCTTCATTTTCTCCCTCGGAGCTGCTGCTGGGTGTGAACCCCCCCACCTTGAGCCTTCTAGCCGAACGCCCAGCCAATGGACACTGGAAGATCTTCCCCAAAACTCGGAATGCCCACCGCTTGAAAAACTCACTGGCGGATGGTGGATTCTGATGCACAGGGACCCCATCCAGGGTTCCTGAGGCTGTAAATCTTTACAGGGGCAGAGAGCCTCGTCTTTCCCCCCCGCAGAGGCATCGGTGGGTTTGAACTGGTGACCTTTCTTTTAGCAGCCCAACGCTTACCCCACAGAGCCAGCAGAGCAAGAAGAAACAACACATTCGCAGAGACTCAACAACACCAAGGGCAACACTAATCCGTGCAAAGTAGACCTTTTTTTTCCCTTTTTTTCTTTTTGCTGTGTAGGAACCTGATATCTCCTTGTGGAAAGGCCAAGGTGGCAGGTCCCCTTACCTGCTTCTCCAGGATGTGGAGGGACTCAGATTCCCAGTCTGCTCAGCAGTTGAGGGTGGGGGAGGGCATGGAGCTGGTGCGGGGTGGAAGGAGGACCTGCGCTAGGGCTGGGGTAGCCGTGTGCGGGCTGAGCCAATCAAGGCACTCCTTCCCTCACTTCCCATTTCCCGACAACGATTGGTTCAGGCGTGCGCACATGACCGCCAGCACAGCCAATCAAATCCAAGGATTCACTGGCTGACAAATTGGGGGGGAAGATGATAGAAAAGAGAACCTCTTTTGATAGGATCTTTGGGGTGGGGAGGGGGAGAAAGGTGGCTATTGAGTGGATACTAGTCTCACGGTGGCTTCATGTGTGTCCAAGTCAATCTGGGTATGCTCCATGGCCAAGCAGCGTGCCTCTGGGTGGACTCGAACCACCAACGTTTGGAACAGCAGCAGAGTCCTTAGCCTTTTGCATTACCCGAGGAATGTCAACATGATCCTGCGAGGACCGAATGACTGGAGCCGCAGTCAAATCAAGTCCCCACGGGGAATGGAGCCCACTGCCATAGGCAGAACCAGGAAGGAGGGACCTCGTGCCGTCATCTGGCCCCTGATCCAAGCAAGCCGGAAGCCACTCAACCCCTGCAGTCCTCAGCCCAGCAGCCAAGAAACTCTTGATTGAATCTGGGTTGCATCCTTCCGTTACTTGCACCCAAGGGTACTAATAGCTATAGGGAGGGGACGGGGAAGAGCCTCTTGCTTTGTGTCCACATAACCACCAGTGAGGTGCTGTTGTCAGGTGTCCATGCGCAGCACAAGGACGCACTGCCTGCGCCTGTAGCAGCCTCCCAGTCCTCCTCGTATGTGAGCCCAGTGTTGCAGCCACTGTGTCCAGTCATCTTGTCCAGGGCCTTCGTCACTGTCCCTCGACTTTCCCGAACATGATGTCCTCTTCCAGGGACTGGTCTCCCCTGACATGTCCAAAGTAGGTGAGTCGAAGTCTCGCCAGCCTTGTCTCTAAGGAGCACTCTGGCCGTGGCCCTGGGGGTGTAGTGGGTTACGTGTTGGGTGGCTAACCACCAGGTCAGCGGTTTGAAACCACCAGCCACTCCTTGGAGGAAAAGATGAGGCTTTCTACTCAGTTTCCGGAACCTACAGGGTGTCGCTCTGTGTCAGCATTGCCTTGATGGCTGTGAGTTACCAGAAAGGTAGATGTTTTTAATTTTAATCCTCACCTTCAAGGAGGACACCCTAGAGGGAAACCGTTGGCAAAAGGATATGCTTGGGGTGGGGACGTGCTAGCTTGTGTCTGTGGGAATGAGCCCAAAAGACGAGGAGCTGGATCTCTGTCAACCGTGGTAGCCTCTGTATGATCTCAGAGCATGCCGCTGAACTCTGCCCAGCCGGCAGTAAAACTGACATGAAGATCCTCTTCCTCACCCATCTCGTCCGGTCAGCCGGGGTAACAAAATGAGGTGAGAGCGAAAATGCGCTTTTAAGGAAAGGCGGCCTCATCATTGCTCCTGTTATTAAGAAATGGCCGTTGTTGAACTCGCTCCAGAAAACCCTGGGGGCCAGGGCCTGTCCAGAGCCACTCTTGGCTAGCATTCCGGGGACCATCTGTGGCAAACACGTTCTCAAGAACACATACCCTTGGCAGGATGGCAAACTGCTTCCCTCTCCCAGAAAAAGCAACCAGAAAAGGAAGAAGGATGGGGAGCGGGAAGAGGGAGGGGAACATCATGCCAGCTCGCAAATATCATTCAGCCTGGCCCCCCGTTGTCCTTCTCCCCGATACCATCCCAGTCGGAGGCCCAGCTTCTCCCCCTCGGAGGGCTTCAGCAATCCCCTAATTGGTCTCATGGCTTTTCCTCTCGCCACCATCCAATCGCCTCTCCATACAGCACCCAGCCGGCCTGCCACTCACAAACGCATCTTATCACATGGCAGCATCAATGGCCTGACAGTACTTTTAGGATAAATATCAAACTCCTAAGCATCTGCTGCAGGGCCTTTGCACGTGCTGTTCTCTTTGGCCATAGCATCGTTCCCACCCCCACGTCCCCCATAGCACAGTCCTATAAAGACTCGGCTTAGCCTCACTTCCTCGGGGGAGGTTGTTTTACACGCTGCTCTTTGAGCAAGCTGGGCCTGTCCCTCCTGCGGGGCTTATGACATTTGTCGTTGTCAGTTAAGTTGCCATAGTTGTTTATTTAATGTGCATCACCCTGGTCAGACCGTCAGCTCCATGAAAACATGGACCACATCTGTCACGGTTCATCACCGTAGCGCTCAGTGCCTAGGATAGAACCGGTGCTCCAGAAATACTTAAGACTTGACTGGCCGAGCACAAAATCAGATGAGACCAAAGTGGGGGGCAGCTAACCAGTCAGAGAGGTTATCTTGGAATAGTGGGTATGGATGGATGGACTTCTTAATAAATGGTGCTCGAATGGTTTATGTGGAATAAGAGGGAAATTAGACCCCTACCTCACACCACACATACAAAATCCATAGCCATGTGATTAGAGGCACACAATGAACAAAACCAGAAAGCTTTCTTTAAAAAACACTTAATAGACGTTGACAAAGATTATAGACGATCTCCTTGACCTAGCATAGGAGCAGTTTTCTTAACTGCTGAAGACATAAAACCCCAAAACGGTAAGAAAAGGATTTCTAATTGCCAGCACTCTAAAAGCAAGCACTGGTATTGCTCTAAAGACATCATAAAAAATAATCAAAAGTCAAGCCAACATTACACAGCATATAATGACAAAGGACCCGTTTCCACCATACATCAAGATTGCTTACAAATCAATAAGCAAACGA
>NW_022103927.1:4109520-4112313 GCF_000313985.2 Echinops telfairi | reverse complement strand
ACCACAATGAGAAGTCACAACACAGCCACCAGGTAGGCGGCGATCTTCAAAACCTGACACAGACCTCGTGCTGATGCGGTGGTGGAGGCAGGAGCGTGGAGGAGCACAGGCACTTGGGAAAGCAGTTTGGCAGCATCTAGTCGAGTGCAAGACGCACACATCTCAGTACACGGCAAGTGCCCACCTGGGCATCTCCCCAGAGAAGCCTCTAGGCCTGTGCAGGAGGGTCCTCAACCAACCAGCGCCGTTGCCCATCATGGCAGCTCCAAGGGGGTCAACCCATGTCGGGGGACATGGCAACAAAGGGAGAGCAGCGACCACTTAGAAGAAGGACTCTTAGGATGTCACTGTGAGTTAGGCACACCACATCACTTGGTTCACATAACGTTTAACGGTCGTACTTCAACGTGCTGGGAGACAAACAGGCTGTAAAACCACAGAGAAAGCCCGAGGATGACTGCCACAAGTCTTCAATAGTGGTTCCTCTAGGTGGTGAGAGGAGCCTTGGTGGCGTAGGGGGTTATGGGTTGGGCTGCTAACTGCAAGGTCAGCAGTTCAAGACCACCAGCCACTCAGAGGGAGAATGAAGAGGCTTTCTATTCCTGTAAAGGGTTCCATCCTTGGAAACCCCAAAGGGGAAGTTCTATCCTTGTCCCACAAAGTTAGTATGAGTCAGAATCGACTCAGAGACACTGAGTTTGAATTTTGAGTCTTGGTGGGGAGAAGGGAGTCCCCAGGGGATGCAGATAGTTGAGCACGTGGTGACTAACGGGAAGGTTGGTGGTTAGAGTCCGCCTAGAGCAGTGGTTCTCAACCACGACCCTTTAATACAGTTCCTCATGTGGTGGTGACCCCCCAACCATAAAATTGTTTTCGTTGCTACTTCATAACTATAATTTTGCTACTGTTATGATTGGGCGGCCCCAGTGAAAGGGTCATTTGACCCCCGAAGGGGTCGCGACCCACAGGTTGAGAACCACTGCCCTAGAGGAACCTCGGAAGAAAATCCTGGTATCTATTCCCAAAAGGCCAAGGCTATGAAATGGACTTGCAAGCAATGAGTACGGTCAGGTTTGGGGAGGGTGTTAGGGGTTAATTGGGGTGGGACCCGTATAGGGAGGTCAGAGGAGATGGCAGCATTCCACTGTGTCCATTCTCCTCTCTCTCTCTCTCTCTCTCTCTCTCTCTCTCACACACACACACACACACACACAGGCACATACAGCACCAGACGTCACTAGAAGAACAAAAAACAAGACACACCATCGGACGGTTAATGAAGCGGAAGAGAAAAGGCACAAACACCCGGAAAGAAAACGAAAAGATAACAGCACAGGAAATGAAAGGGATCTGGGGCTGGTGAAAAGGTGAGAAAGAGGAGGAAATGAGAAATGGGGAGACAAAAGACCCAAAGGTGTCGGAGGACAGTGGGGAGGGAGAAGACCGCCAGGCAGCAGCCTTCTCCATTGTCTTCCCGCTTGACTCTCCCTCCAGCTCCCTCCATGTCCTCCGTGTCTCCCCCCATCTTCATCCTCCTCTCTCCATCTCCCTAGCTCTCTCCATCCATACACAGCCAACCTCTCTTTTAGCACACACTTATCAAGTGAGCCCCCTGTGCCAGACAGAGGGGGGGGGTGCCTGGCTGGGGGCATTGTGGCCACTATGCTTCTGTGGCCCGGGCTCCGTGTAGGTCTGCAACCCCTGGGGTGTCCGTGGCCAGGCTCAGGCAGGAACCTGTGGCTGCCTCGGCTCTCTCCCCCTCATTAATTTCACTATCAAACGCTCCCCAGCATCACACGTTGTAGGTCTTATTTATTAAATATTTAACTAAGAGAAACCCAGCTGAGATGAAGCCTCTCATTTGTGGCAGCCCCGGGAGAGCAGGACATGGAATTGCTGCTGGGATGTACACGCTAAGCCCATGCCCGGGACCTGGCTGGCGGGGAGACCCGGGGGCTCGGGAGGGGGCCAGAGTAGCAGGGGCAGCTCTGCCCCTCTGCATGGCAGGCACCAAATGGGTAGAGCTTTCTCCACAATCTGGGAGGTTGCCTGTCAGCCAGGGGTGGGGACGTCAAAGCCATCAAGATAGATCTAGAGTCTGAACGCAGACTGACGGCTGCCAGGGGCTGGCGGTGAGAAGAGGGGCCCTGGGTTTGCTTTTGAGGTGAATGTGTGTCAGAACTAGACGGCAGTGCTGACGGCCCGCAGTTGTGGGTGTGCTTCACGCCCTGAAATTGTACACTCTGAGAGAGTTCAGCTTCTACCACTCCGACTATTAGCTCTCAGGCTGGCTGTTGACCTCGTTTGAAAAATGAGCACGCATTAGGGAGGGAGTGCTTGCTTACTGCATCCCAGCCCCTGGTGAAGCACTTTGAACCTCCGCGGAGGTTACCCCTCCGAGCCCGGGAGGAGAGAAGTGCCAGCAGCCCCCTGGTTTCACAGAGGAGACCCGAGGCTCAGAGAGGATCAGCCGCCTGCCCAAGGGTCACACAGCTCCAAGCCTGGCAAGGGACCTGCCTCTGGGAGTGATTTTAACCACCTGCTGGGCCCTCGGGCAGCCTGGGGGAGAGGTTGCTTCCCAGGCGTCCCTGGGAGGTGCAAAAGGGTGAAGCCCAGAGGTGCTTCAGAAGAAAAGCCTGGTGGTCCAACTTCTGAACAAAACAACAGCCATTGGAAACCCTACGGAGCACGGGTCCACCCCTCTAACATACACAGTTTACAGGACTCGGAATGGACTTAGCCAATTGTGATTCATTTTGAAGGGAATTTGCACAAATCCCACCCCCCTCCCGC
>NW_022103927.1:4105366-4109382 GCF_000313985.2 Echinops telfairi | reverse complement strand
GGGGGGGATGGGGACTGAGACTCTGCATTTCCCACAGCTGGTACAGGGACCCCCTGGGGGAGGCTCCAGAGGGGCCAGATGGCCCAACGGCATTGGCTGAGATATGGACTATTCTAGACCTGCGCTGTCCAGGCAGGTCACCATTAGCCACATGTGGTTACGAAGCATTTGAAATGTGACTGCTGCCCTCCGCCCCCCGAGGAACTGGATTTTCATTCGATTATGTGTTCACTAATTTTTAAACTGCAATAGCCTCGTGTGGCAGCCCAGCTCTAGACAACCAGAAGAGAGGCATCAAGTAGATGAGGAAATGGCATCTTCGAGAACATTAACAAGCTGGTGCCTTAACAGTGAGCCCAAGGCTGTCTCTTTAAGTCACCTGGGTGGTTGGGGACAGATGAGCAAACACCTGGGGTGCAAGAAAGAGGTAAGAAACGCCTCTGGAGGCTTCCCACTTGTCCTTTCCCACCATTGTCCACCTGCTCAGGTAGCCTCACCTGTCCCCTTCACCAGGCCCACCTAATGGGGCAGGTTCTCCCCACCAGCCTCTCTTCACCTCTCAGACATTGCCACCCAGACCTCTAGGCTCACCGCACCTGCTCCTCACCCCCTGCTTCCCAGAGCAGCCAACGTAGGCCTACGCCTCCCTCGGTCTCCTCTGAGCGCATCTGCTCAGGCTGGGGACCACCCTACGTACACAGAAACCCCCCTAGAAGTCGTAGCTCCGGCCTCTGCTCTGTACACGCCGAGGCACTCGTTGCACTCAGCCAAGACATCTCGTCTTGGTTGTCTGGCTGTTGGGCTGTTTTCCCAGCGGGAACATCAGCCACTCCCCCCTCCCCACCGTGTATCGCACATCTGTTGGGTGCTGACCAGGATGGCAGGGCACCACACAAGGAGGGAGGAAACCAGCCAGTCGACATCACTTTGATTCTGACCAACGTGGTCGCCCACGTGCCAGAGTGGAGCGGTGTGCCGCTGGCTTGTTAGCGGCCACTTTTAGATGCTTGCTGCCAGATCTCTCTTCCAAAGGACCTCTGAGTGGATTCAAAGCCCCAGCCTTTCAGTTAGCAGCCGCGTGTGTGTTGATCATCTGCACCCCTGTAAAGAGGAGCTCACATAACAAACGCACTGCCATCGAGTCCTGTCGAGTCCAGGACCCTATAGAACAGGGCGGAACGGCCCCTGTGGGTTTCCAAGACTATAGCTCTCTGTAGAAGTGGACAGCCTCATCTTTCTCTCGTGGAGGGTTAGGGTGGGTTCGAACAGCTGACCTTGTGGTTAGTGGCTCGGTCATAGCCCGTATGTCACCAGAGCTTCTCAAGAAGAGCCAGGTAGTTACATTACGATTATTCTTTACAAAGAAGAAGACCATTTTCAGGACTGTAAGTCTTCTGCACAACGCTGGTCCACTTTCATGCCCTCCGGGACGTGATGCCTCCTCTTTATCGGAGTTGGAATGAAATCCTGGGCAGGGACAAGGACGGGACTCCAGGAAAGGGCACTTCCACAAGCCACTGTGACCATGGACGACGGCTTAGTGCTTTTCATCACGGGTTTGGGGTGAAAGGTTTGGGGTGGTTGGCTAGACAAGTGGCACCGAGCATGGAGCCTGGGGGGCCTCTTCTATATCATGTGGCAACCACGATGCCACCACACAAAGGGGTGTGTGTGTGTTCTTTCTCTCTCAGACTAGTGCATACCTAGGCCAGAGTCATTCTGCTGTTTTTTTAGTTGCCGCCAAGTCGACCCTGACTCCTGGTGACCCTTGCGTGTGTCAGCGCAGAACTGTGCTCTACAATTGTCCCCGTTGCAAGAGCTGAATTGGAGGCCCAGGGGCTGGCGTGACTTGCCCGGGCTGACAGGGATGGAAAGGAGAGGAGCTGGGACTTGGGTTCAAGCAGCCTGGCTCTACACTGCCCCCAACATTGCACTGCCTCAAGCCACCAGGTAGCCCAAGGACCCTCCCTGCCTATAAAGCCAGTCTTCCCCTGGCTCCGCCCCCCACAAGACAGCCGTGAGGTCCAGCCTTAGAGAAAGCAGGGCGAAGGGTGTGAACACAGAGGTCACAAAGGACATACGAACACGCATGTAGAAAAGACCCATGCGTCCCCATTAACAGAAAACGTGGGTGCGATTCCCCCACGGGTTCCTGCTCTTCACCTGCCTGACTGGCAGAATCCTGTAATCAAGAGAAGCCAGTTGGCTCAGAGGCTGAGGCGAGGGGCTCTTCGAGTGTGAAAGGGTGCTCACGCTCCACCCTTGCCCGTCTTGACCGAAAGCCGGACCCATGACCTAGCCCATTACCCATTACCATCTCCAGGAACCCGCCCTCAGCAAACAGCCACAGACGTGTGCGAGGACTATCAAGAGGGTGGTCGCCACATGGTTAGTGAGGATGGACCAGCTGCAGATCACAAAACACAGACCCTCCCTCCGCCCCCCAATGACCAAATTTTGGTTATGGAAACACACACACAAAGCCCAGAGTGTTGATGTGCTAGTTTAAAAAGTGGGGGGCAGGGGACTGATCATGCCATTTTCCTTGGAGTCAGACCTAGTGTTCCCCTGATGCCCACAGCCAGGCACAGCCTGCCCTTGTTGCTCTGCGGCCCCTCACCTCCCTGTCCTCGTCTCCCTCCCTTGGCCAGGCAGGCAGCTGGTACTTACTGAACAATACGAACCAAGGCAGGTATGCCCCCATCTCCTCACCACATGGTAAAGCTGCTCTGGCCCCAGGGGGCCTCGGCCCCTCCATGCCCAGCACCAGCCCTGGGTGGGAGCCGGCTTCTCTACCATAGCGCGCAAGCTGCCAGCAGCCGGGGGAACAGCAGTGAGGCACGACTTCTGAAGGGGGCAGCAGAAGGAGGAGGGAGAAGGCGAGGCCACGGCGGCTTCCTGCTACCGTTTGCCTAACTCTGGTGGAGACTGCCTTCTTCTCACTCTATATTTACATCAGTGGAGCTGTCGGTGGCAAGCCTGTTGCTGATCGTGTGGGATCTGAAGTTCACAAAAAGCTGCCTTAGACACCCAGCCTGGCAGAGAAACTGTAAATTAAACTTCAGTCACCCAAACCCCTAAATCCACCCACGCCCCTCCAAGAAACCTGTGACTCTTTTCCATCGGGCTTTCTTCCTCTCCGCACATCTTGACAGGCTGGGCTGAAGAGTTTTTTGCTTGGGGTGGGGGCATGGGGGTGAGGAGGGCCTGTTCATTTCAGGATGCCCAGGGGCATCCTTTGCCTCAACCCACTAGATGCCAGAAACACCTCCCCGTTCATGACGACCAACAACATTTACCAACATGGTTAAACGGCCCCTGGTGGGATAAACTCATGCCCAGTTCAATAGCATGGCTTGCCATGCCAGCCAGGAAAGAAATCCAAATCAACGAATGGCCCCTTTCCTGCTCATTGTCCTCAGCTTCCTGAATCAATCCATCACCTGCTTTCCGAATCCCTTTTACAGACCCAGGAAAAGGGTTAGCAATTGAGTCTCCGTACTGGGGGCCCCCCTCTGAGCAGACAAGTATTATAGTTTGGACGGCATCATAACCTTGGACAGAGATCTGTGCAACTAGATGGTCCGTGCCGAATCGTTGACCAGGGCAAAACAAAGGAACAACTGGAGACACGCCTAAAGAGAGCTAGCCCTGAGCTATTAACAGCAGTCTTTTCTGGGGAGGCCACCCACCGGTACAGCACAACTGTGCACATTTCAACAAGACGCCCCTTTCTCAAGTCGGTAGGTCCATCTGTCAAAAAATTGTCATAATATCTTGGCTTTGCTAGAACAAGATATTTCAGCTCCCTTCATCCGGGAGATGGAAATACTAGATACACAGCTCTGTGGTGGGGGTGACACGGGGTGTGGTGCCCACATGTAGCTTACAGCCTGTACAGCTATACATGACAGCCTCGGGGCTTTCCAAAACTCTTTTGCGGCATGGAAAAGTGTCCACACTACAATACTGCATGAAGAACAAAAAATGTGTGTGTGGAAGGGGGCGGGAGGTGG
>NW_022103927.1:4097407-4103020 GCF_000313985.2 Echinops telfairi | reverse complement strand
CTCCTTTAGGGTCGCTATGAGTCGATATCACTTCAATGGCAGGGAGTTTTCCTGGTTTTGTTTTGACCTTCAAGGCGGAGCTTTCGAATGAGAATGATAAGGCATAAATATATGATCTTGTTGGTTTTCAGAAAAGTGTGCACGAGTCATGTCACGATGGAAAGGGCACAACTGTTGGGGTGAGCAGGACACAAGTCAATAAGAACATCAAAGGTGAGAGAGCCTCAATATGAAACTCACCTTTCCATACACCCTTATGCCCAATGGTCCTTCCATCCACCCATCTGTTTCCCTGTCCATTCATCCATCCACCTACCCACCCATCTAGTCATCCATTTTCACCCTTGAATCTCATCATCTCCCCATCGACTCATCCATCCAACCATTCATTCCAACCCACCCAGTCAATTATCCATCCATTCTATATCTACTCATACTTTTTACCTCTCATTCACCCACCCATCATTCCTCCATCACATTTGATCCCTCATGCACACCCACACCCACACATGCAGCACTAAGGACATGAGATGCCTCTTCCCCTTTCTGTTGAAACCATATCCATTGTTCGTAACTTAAAAAGTTGCATTGTGTTTGGGAACAAGCCAAACATTTGCATTCTGATCATTCTCGTAAAGATCACTCAAGTCTGCACATATTTCTGGCTGGTCCACTTAATCCAAGATCCAAATATTCAGTCTTTATAAGATCCCCATAGAAAGCTGGCCTATCGTTGCTGTTTTGAAGTATCTGTCCTCAAAATGGTGCTTTGAGGCAGAAGGCAAAGTGAACAAGGGAAGGCATGATTAGAGGCAATGGAGAGCTGTGAGCTATTTGGAGAGTCTGGCATGGCCTCAGTGGGGAGGAGCGAATTGGAGAGAGCCGATTCAGAATATGGAAGATGATTGCTAAGAGGTAGGGGAAATTCTGCTCCGACCTGGACATTATGACATTTTGGTGTCCACAATAAATGTGACCCTGAAATGTTTTCCCTTTTGGTGTCTAGGTTGGAGCAATGATTGTTGAGTTGATCATCCAGGAGAGTAGGTTCAAGACAGAGATATCTTCTATCTGTGTGCCCGTCCATCCATCCATCCATCCATCCATCCATCCATCCATCCATCCATCCATCTATCCATGCATCCATTCATGTATGCACACCTACAGTACTTACTAAGTGCCAGGCACCATTGGAAGCACCGCGTATCTTAAATCTTTTCATCTTCTGAATCAACTCCTATTAGAACCCCCCACTAGGCTGTTGGTGATGCTGACACACCGAGTTATTTACGGCCACGCAGCCAATGACTCTTTGGGCTTGGAACTCCAGCCATGTGGCCCCAGAGCCCACGGCCACGCCCACTCTGCCATGCTGTTCTGTAATCCACCTCCATTGCCAATGCCTAGACCACAAGGATTGGTTTTCAGAGGGCTCTCCCGCTGGTCCAAGCCTTACAGAGAAGGATGAGTGGACGGCGAAAGGCGCAGCCGATCAGGCGCTGCCGTTCCACAGACACCGGTGATTCTCCTCTCTGCTGACGTACACACACTAAATCTAACACCTCGAATGAATTCATTCAAAATTATTTGCTCATCACTGCAGCCCTGTTCCTAACGCCAGGAAGGAAAAAAAGGAAACAACCCAAACTGGAAACCTCGTGGACATCCATCGTCCGCGAAAGCGCGTACAGAAACTGTATCGTCGCAGAATGCAAGGGTACACGGCAGGAAGGACGAATGACCTCCATCGACACCCAACAGCAGGACGGATCTTGGAAACACGCTGTGAAGTGGAGAACCCAGACGCACATCCCCAAAGGCTGCCTACAGCACACAGGCCCTCGTGAAATGCTCAGACTCCAGGGCCGTGAAATGTGCATGGTGAAAGCCACACAGGAAACCAAACCGGCTGCCACAGAGCACATTGGGACTCTCCGGGACAGAGCAAACTGCTCCCTGGGATTCCAAGGCAATGCTCTTTCCTGTAGCCGAATGCCCTGTCTCCCTCCCACGGAGTGGCTGGTGGGATCAAACTGCTGACCTCTTAGATGGTTAAGCCCAACTCACTGCTGTCGAATTGAAGCCGACTCATCGTGACTCGACAGGACAGGGTAGAGCTATCCTTGTGAGTTTCCGAGACTGTAGCTCTCTACGGGCGTAGGAGGTCTCCATTTTCTCCCATGGGGCAGCTGGCGGTTTCGAACGGCTGACCTTTCAGATCGCAGCCCAGTGAGTAACCACTAGGCCACCAGGGCTCTTAGGTTATATAGTTAGATGGAGTTGATGCTGACTCATGGAGACCCTATAGGACAGATTTGAACTGGCCCTGTGGGTTTCTGAGACCGTAACTCTTACTGGAAGTAGAGAGCCCCATCTCTTTCTCTTATATAATTAAGACCTCTATTAGTATATGATAATTTTTTTAAGTAGAGGAATAAGATTCACAACTCAGCAGGGGAATAGTAGGCAAAGCAGCAGGGGGGAAAGGCAGGGGTGGAAACCATGGGTGGAAGTCAGTTATAGGCTATAACTATTCTAATTCAACAGGTTCTCCAAGTGTGTTTCCCCGGCCACTAGCACCAGCACCATCTCAGAACCTGTTGGAAGTGACACTTGCAGACCCCCACCCCAAACTTCCTGAATCACAGATTCTGGGGGATGCAGCCCAGACACCTGAGCTGAGACCACCCTCTATGTACACTACCTCTGCCTTGTGACACAGCGGCCCTTGTGCCAGCTCTTTACTTAAGCAGCAGGTCTGCCAGGGCTTCTGCAGATTCTTAAACACCCAGGACACAATGTGGAGAGGGTGTCAGGAGCAAGAACAACAACAGCAAGATGATCGAAGCCACGTGCTTCCGACCCAAGGCAGGAACATGTCGTCAGCCCCTGTGTGTGCCAGGCATGGAACTGAGCGGGCAAATACAATGAGCCTCACTTCTGCCCTCATGGCGTCTAAAAGCAGTCCACCCTGCAGTGTTTTCGACGGAACACGCGTGTCCTACGCACCAGCTCTCTTTTTTCATTGAGTTCAATGCTTATAAAATGTACCACTAAGGGCAGTTAGCACACTCACAATGTTGTGCGAACATCACCTCTATGTACTTCCAGAACATGTCCACCAGTCTGTCAGACCCTTAGGCAGCCACTCTCCCCCACATCCTCCCCAGAGCCCCAGGCACCCACTCATCGCACTTCTGTCTCTATACATGTGTTGGTTCTTGGACGTCCCATCCACTACTCCCTGGAGTTGGGAATGCTGTTCCCGTTTTCCAGATGAGGAGGCTGGAACTCTGCTCCTGTGAGACATCCTCTGATTCCAAACCTTGTGCACTTACGTGGCTTCCATCGAAACCACTCCTCCTCCCTACCTCGACTTCCTCCTTCAACCTCCGCTCCTGGTGGGCGCCCTCAGAAACATGTCCACAGGCCTATGGTTGGCACGGCCCCACATTCCCCTCACCCCTACTGGAAAACAAACAAACAAACAGAACCCAAGCCAATGGGATGTACAGAGGGTTCTCAGGAGGCAGAATCCTCTGCCACCCTACAGAGGCAAGCTCTCCCTCTGCAGCAGCATCTCATTTCAGAGGAACCAGTCGCTATATTCCTGCAAATGAACAAGGAACATCCCAGCTTAGGAAATCTCCCACAACGGCTGCTTGCATAAAAGGGATTTTCACAATTGGTTTAAAATGATCATGTTTTTTTTTACCCACAGGTCATGTGGTGACCACCCTGCTTTCCCCACGTCAGGCCCTGCCCTTTGTGATATTCAGCTGTTGGGCCGTGGGGTGGTTCTAACTGCAGGGCGCTCCTGAGCGCTGAGGGCTTCCTAGGAAGCCCCAAAGCTGTCCCCAGCCTGGACCAAAGAGAAAGCCATCTTTGTCCTGGGAAAGACCACAAAACCTGATTCTGAATTAACTGGGGAGCTTAGCTCCATGGCCGGGTTTTGTTCACCTGGATGGCCTTTAAGGTGGCTTCGGATAGCAGAAGTCATTCAACTGAAAGGGCTCAGCTTCCCAATTCTTTTACTCATTTTTGCATGGACACCATCTTCCTTTCTCTCTCCTCCCTGGGTTTTGGTGAGCAAAACCCACAGCCCGAGTGACTGACCACACCAGTCTGCCCAGGACAGAGGGGGTTTCTGGGATGGGAGACTTCTGGGACTAAAGCTAGATACTCCCAGCCCAACTGGGATGCATGGTCAACCCAACAGGGCCAAGGCCGATGCCTGGAGGCTTTCCAGATCCAAGTTGGCAAGCCCACTGGTCTGTGCTCCTGCCAGGGACCTTCGCTTAGTCTCTTAAGGAGAATCGAGCTGGCCTTCCCAACCGAGCCTTCCACTCCTGAGGAGATGGTCTGGCTGGCTAATGGGGGACAAAAACTCCAAGCACCCGAGGTGCTCCCAAGTTCCTGCAGGAAGACTTCATGTTCAATAGAACACTGCTCCCCAACTTCTCAAGGAAGAAGACAGAGGACAGGGTGCTCTCTTCGAATCCGGGTAACTTTCTGTGGCGACGCTCACAATGGGTGCCTGGGCCTGCGGCCTTCATCCCGGGCTGGACTCCTGCCTTGCTCAGAAGGAGGAGATGGGAGTGGAGGGGGCAGGGATGAGGAAAGCTAATTATATACTTTAAAACTCCCTCACCTTGTCACCCACGGAGGGAGGGACGGCAGGAGGGGGGGTGGGGAGGAGAGGAGGCTTGTTATCTAAGACCGAAGGGCACAGAAAAATGGGTCAAATGGGCAAGGATGTTTGCTCCTGACAGGTCCCAGAGAAACTGGAGAATGTGACATAGCCAAACGTTGTGGTTCAGAGGGCCGCGTTCCGCTGAACCAAACCAAGCCGGCTGGTCACCGAGGGGTCCTCTGTCCCCTTCCTCCCTAAAAGAATCCTCCTCCCGAGCCAAAGTTTCTCAAAAGGACCATTGGAGAACACGACGTTATCTCACAGTATTCTGACATGTTATTTCGGGGGCTTTCTCCACGCCGGACATTGACCCTTCTTGAATGGTCTGAGGGAGATCCTATCAGAAGCAAAACAAGATCCTCATGGAGCCGGTGAGGAAACTGAGGCTTGGCGGGCCACTGGCCAGACCAGTGAGTGGCTCCAGCTGACCACTGCCTAGTGCCCAGAGAGCTGCCGGACTGTGCCCTCCTCAGGACAGGGCCCTTGCGCAGGCGCTGAACTAGCATTCTCAGAAGTGGTAGGACCTCGTGGACATCAACCACCTTGGGACTGAATTCACCTCCCTAGAGGAGTCTTCCACGGCAGAGGGTGCCTCCGGGGCTGGATAACAAGGGGTAACAGCTATGGGGGACACAGCCCCAGGCACGGGACAGACCCATCCGGAGCTCCAAAGGAGGACTTTGCGCTCAAGAGACGGTTGCTCTCCAGCTTCTCCAGCGCCCATATGTCAGGTGTCTGACAACTTTGCGAGCACCCTCCCCCATCACAGAAAACACACAGGAAGTCTGAAACCTCGGCACGAGGGTCAGCCACGTGGCTGTGGCTGTTGTGTGCCATTGGCTCCAACTCCCAATGACCTTACCAGACAGGGTGGCCCTGCCCCATGGGGGTCCTCTCGTCTCACTTGCCAAGACCACCTA
>NW_022103927.1:4094502-4095931 GCF_000313985.2 Echinops telfairi | reverse complement strand
TAATAGGAGTAGAGAGCCTCATCTTTCTTCAGCAGAGTAGCTGGTGGTTTTGAACTGTTGACCTTGTAGTTAGTAGCCCAGCATTACCACTCTGTACTCAGTGGTCAAAAATGATGAAGTATTGAAACATGAATGGATCTCAAAGGCATGACACCAAGCAACAGAAACCACTGGGCCACACATTGTGTGATTCCGCTGGAAGAACCTTCTGGAGAAGGCTAAATAACAGGGATGGAGAGCAGATGGATGGTGGCCAGAAGCTGGAGGGTGAGGGAGTCTTGGACTCGACGGGGCAGTAGGGAACATTCCAGGGTGATGGGACTGTTCTCTATGCTAATTTTTGTGGTGGTTACCCAACCACATACCTTTGTCAAAGCTCAAAGAACTGTCCCTCAAAAGGATGCATGTTCCCATCAATGGACTAAACTTCTACCATCCTGATTAAGAAAAAAGAAGATGAACCAGAACTGATGCTTCTATGACGCGATCTGGATACTTCGTGGTTCTTGAAAAGCAGTCTCAGACCCCATCCCAGATGTGCAGAACCAAAATCACCATCCTAACAAGATGCTCAGGTGAGTCTCCTGCACACGAGAGAAGGCCATCCACATCAAAGGTACCAGTTCCCCGTGGGGGCTGACATGTCCTTCCCATTCAAGCACATTTTACTTTTCCGCAGCAAAACAGACCCAAATTCACACCAAATGGGATCGAAAACTATAAACAGCCTTGGGTCAAATTAGACCACTTTCTCCCCAACCCTCCCCACTCCTTCCCGCCACATGAGCTCAGAAACAGCTGTTTCAGAGCCTTCCGGATTTTGGAATTATGGGGGAGAGACTATATCCTTGTAGGAGACAATCCCAACGGAAAAAGCCAAGCGCATTCTTAAAGCCACTGCT
The DNA here is from genome assembly GCF_000313985.2 of Echinops telfairi. Lineage (NCBI taxonomy): Eukaryota > Metazoa > Chordata > Mammalia > Afrosoricida > Tenrecidae > Echinops > Echinops telfairi. Next base: position 4,095,029 of record NW_022103927.1, on the reverse strand, counting down.
TTCTAATCCATTCTGACTCAGTAAAACTGCTCACCCAATGGGTTCCCAAGGGTGTCATCTTCACAGTCCTTGAGGAGGTGTTCCAGCTCTCTCCTGTGGAGGGAGTGGCTGCTGGGTTTGAACCCCCAGCCTTTTGATTAGCAACTAAGCACTTTGCTGTGCCACCAGGGCTTCTTGGAAACGCGCTCCTCTGGAATGACAGCCAAGCTGACCTAGCAGAATGATCCTAAGGACCCTGGGCCACTCTGTCCTTTTTGTCTGTACTGCCGTAGCTATCTGCGAGCACATCCTACCTCATCGTACAGGGAAGCACCTGATCGCTGAACCCAAATTCTCCCAGGGCTCTCTCCACTTTCTTGTGAGACCCTTCAGCTTCCTGCCCTGCAGAACTTTCTTGTGAGAGCCTTCAGCTCTTGTGGCATAGTGGGTTACAGGTAGGTTTGCTACCTGACAGGTCAGCAGTTTGGAAGCACCAGCCACTCGGCAGGAGAAAGATGAGGCTCTCTATTCCAGTAAAGATTCACAGG
>NW_022103927.1:4091671-4093763 GCF_000313985.2 Echinops telfairi | reverse complement strand
GAATACAAGTCAGGGCAATGTTAGCCCCTCAATGTGAAGGTGTGTGCCCAGGGGCTCTCCTCTCCCGGCCCCCCAGTTCCCTGCGCGAGAGCGCCGGCCCCCTCCTCGGGAAGGCAGGCTGGGGAGGCCGGGCTCTGGGGCTGGAAGAACAGGGCGAGGGGCGGCTCAGGCAGGCGGCCAGAGCCCCTGGCCACCCCCCTGCCCTGGCCAGCAGCGCCCAGGCCACGGCCCAGGTCCAGTTCGCGCAGGAGAACTCGGACCCTCCTGAACTGGCCCTGAAGCCCTCGCCAAAGCCCCATCCGACCCCCAGGCCCGGCCCTCATTCTGGCCGAGGGTCCGCTGGATGGCACCCCCCCGCCCCCCGAGCCTCCCCAACACCCCAACTCGGGGGTGGAGAGCTCGCACTCTTCCCGGAGGCCCCCCGCCCCTCTCGCCAGTCCCAAGAAGACCCCCCCACCTCCCATCAGCCCCCGGTCTCTCCCCGCGGGGAAGAGGGAGGCGGCGGGGAGGGGGAGGCGCCGCGGGGCTCGGGCAAAGGATATGGCCATTCGGTGATCTTTTTGGCGTATTTTCTCACCACGCTGTCCTCGCTGAAGAGGAACAGGGACCGGTTGACCGTGAGGCAGCTCTGTCGGACGGGGATGGGGTTGTAGAGGGCCATGGTCCGCGCTCTCTGCGCCATGGACTGCTTGTACATCCTCGGCGCCCCGGGCTGCCCGCCCTGCCGGCTGCCCCCGGGATGCTGAAGAACATACGGTATGCCTCCCTGCGCACGGAGTTCAAAACGAGACAGCTCGGATCTGTGGGTTTGGAAGGGCAGCGTGTGGTGACCCTTGTGGCAGGGAGCAACTGGGAGGGGACGTCAGGGGCTCTAGAGTGTCAGCCACCTTCTGTTTCTTGATCCGGCTAGCCCTCGACTTCGTCCAAAATGGATTAGGCTCGACCCAATTTGTACGGACATTGGGCTTTATTCCAAAAGTTCAAAAATCAACCCTTAAACACCTTAAAAAAACAACAACAACGAACCCCAGATAAAGGAACCCCTCCCCCACCTCCTCTGAGCTGCCACTCAGCCTTTGGCCCAACTTGCTTTTCTGAGTTGACATGTTCCTCAATTATCTGCGGCAACCTCCATCCGTGTGCCTCTCATACCCAACCTGTGGGGTCTCTGCCCTTGCCCTCATCTCCCCCAGAGAAGAACTAGCCCTGGAGGACCCTGCTTGGTGACAGCTGGGGAGGGGCTCTTTCTCTTCCAGAGCAGGGCTGTGAAAGTGGGTTTGCGACCTCGGGCCAGAGAGAAAACTTGTTTGCAGAGAGCAAAACGCACAAACTCCTCTGGAAGCGACAGAGAAAGCTTTCGGGGAGCTCGCTGAGCCCGGCCTGAGGTTGTCAGTACATGTTCCCTTCACCTGCATCCTCCACCCAGCCTCCTCCTGAGCATTCCCTGCAATTCCCTCCTCCCCACCACCTCTCTGCTGCAGGATCCAGGCTGGACCAGGGCGAGCTAAGGACACCATGGAAAGACTCCCACCGCCTCCTTCTCCCCCAAAAGACTCCACACCCAGCCTTCAAAAGGCAGCTAGCTCTAACATATCCAGCTGACATCCAGCGACACCCCGCTCCCAGACCCCCACAGTGATCTGAGGTTGCACGCACTGGCATCTCCAAGACCTCTCCACTCACCCAGGGGTGAGAAGAGGTCAGGGTACCACCCAGCCCCACTGAGGGCTTCAGCAGGCCTCCTGTGGGAAGGAATAGTCCATGGTGAGGACCAGCCTCTTCCTGAGGTTGGAACTTAGGAGGTCAAGACCATGTTTTCATCTACGGCACCATTTGAGATGATACCACGGCTGGTGGAGGGAGGGGGGACTCCTCCCCAGAGGAAGCTCTGCTGAACCTTTGACCACCTCAAAGTAGGCAGTCTGCACACTTCAAAATCTCAGAGTCCCCTTACAATGTCAGGACTCAGAAGCCAAGAACCTGGTTCCACCTCCAGGTCCCCCAAAGAGCAGCATCAGGACTATCTGGGACCCCAGCTCAGCAGAGTCTATGCAATAGGTAAAATGGAACCCCGAGAGGATGGGGCACTGGG
>NW_022103927.1:4072776-4089595 GCF_000313985.2 Echinops telfairi | reverse complement strand
TGGCTGGGGGTGGGGGGGTGGGGTGGCGGGCGGGGAGGGGAACGCTCCCAATGATATCCCCTTTTCCCGTTTGCCTTAAGTTCCTAGAGCTTCGAAGTCACCCAAGCAATCAATCCGAGGCGATCGAAAAGATCGGAGCGGGGTTCGGATGCGGGGGAGGGGCGGGGACGCGCTCCGGAGGTCTTTTGAGGTGTCTCGAAGCCGCAGGGTCCTCAGGTCTTTGCTTTTTTTTTTTGCCCCCCCCCCCTTTCCTGAATCACCCGCGCCTCTGCCGCTTTGGCTCGGGAGAGGGTGCGTGTGCGTGTGCGCGCAGCGTTCCGCTCAACGGTGCCTCATCTTGGGGGTAAATTGCAGCAATGAAATCCTGAAAATTCCCAACGGAGGTGGGGGGGGGGGGCGGTTAGAGAGAGAGAGGTATGCGCTGCCGTTCGCTTAGCGACTCAGTAGTTGCTTCTGGGTGCTGCATTGCCTAGGCAGGTCCTCCCTAAGAAATGCCTCCTCCACCTCCTCCTCCTCCCGGTTTTGCTAAAATAAGACTGGCGTGGAGGGGTGAGGAAGAGAGGAAGGGTGGGTGGGATGGGGGAAATGGGCGCAAGGGTCCGACCCACTGGCCAGCGCAGCTCCAAAGAGGAGCGATTGATGAGTTTAACCGGAGAAAGACCCACCCCGCCACTGGGCACATGATGGCCCGGGACCAATCGTGGAGGCGCTGGGGGACCAGGCTCACCCGAGTTTGTGGGGGAAAGAAGGGGAGAACCGAGGGTCGATGGTGGCGACATAGCCCACCCACCCACCCACCCGGCCTGGGAGAAAAGCCGGGTTTCATACCGTGGCCCGCAACCCTAACGCTCCCAAGCATCTTGCAAGTAGAGGGTCAGGAGCAAAGAAGGGAGAAACTTAAAGATAGAAAGGGAAGAGGATTCGTGTCTAGAGGTGCAATTAGTCAATCTCTAAATAAATCTGGTCTATTCAGCAAACCACTTTTTCTTTTCTTGAAAGCAAGGAAGAATCGTTTCGGGCACTTCTTTGTAATCTGCAAATCACAAGGGCTCTGCAAACAAGAATACAAAGTTTACCTCCATCTTTGCGACCTCCGCCCCCCACCCCCACCCCCCAGAGGGGCAAACCTTAACTGCTAGGGGCAAATCACCCACCAGGACCTAGTTGGCTGGCTAAGGCTTTGACTCTCAGAACCACCACCTTTAATGCCGACCTTCCTTTGATAAAGTGAATTTCAGTAAGCACACAGAAGAACACACATAGGGTTCAAAGTTGCTGCAAAACCAGCACTTGGGGGCTAGGTCTGGGATTAGACATGGAGTGTTGTTGTTGCTGTTGGGTGCTATCGAGTCAGTTCCAACCAGCCTCCCAGTCCTGTGCCAGCCTGGCAATCGTTCCTGTGCCCGAGCCCATGTTTGCAGCCGCTGTGTCCATCCACCTGGTTGAGGCTCTCTCTCTTTTTTGCTGCCCTTCTACTTTACCAAGCATGATGCCCCTGTTCCAGGGACGAGTCTCTCCTGATAACATGTCCACAGTACGTGAGATGAGTTTCGCCATCCTTGCCTCTAAGGAGCAGTCTGGCCGTACTTCTTCCAAAACAGATGTGTTTGTTCTTTTGGCAGTCCGTGGGGCTTTCAACAGTCTTCTCCAGGAGCATTGTCAGCTTCCCAGAAACATCTCTGCCCTAGGCACATCTACACTCTCCTTCTCTCCATCAGTAACCACCCCCCTTGCTTTTCTGTATAGTTTTGCTACCCTCGTGTGCATTCCTGAACAGTACCACCGAGCTTAGCTTCCTTTTGAATACCATGCCAAATGGGCCCAGACCTGGTATGGTCTGTGGCGTCTTTTGTTCAGCATCATGTCTTTAAGAGTAACCTGTTGGCTGCATGGCGCTGGAGTTGGTTCATTTTCATTGCTATATAGTATTCCGGTGGAAGAATATGCACAATTTGTTGGTTGAGGGACAATCGGGTTGTCTCCCATTGAGGCAGGGGCAGATACTGGTGCAGAGAAGCGAGCTTTTCTGCAGGACTCTCGCCAGGCACGGAGTTGTTAATGCTGAGGCATGTGTGCCCTTAGGGTTTCAAGATGGCTTCAAATGTTTTTCCAAAGTGGTTGTACCAAGATCCGACTGAGTTTTCAGGAAGCATTGCGGAGCATGGGAGGGAGTGTGGGGGTGGGCACAGGGGAAGTGGATGAAGAAGGCAATTTTTTTTTTTCTTTTAAGCTTCAGCTCATGAATCCTAGTTGATTCCCTACACATCAGTATTTGGGTTCGCTGAGGAATTCTGGGAAGATGCTGTTCCAAAGATAAACGAGACAAACTCACTGCCATTGAGTCCACGGCTGACTCATAGCGACCTCTATCGGAGAGAGTAGAACCACCCCTGTGGGTTTCCAAGGCTGAAACTCTTTACAGAAGCAGAAAGCCTTACTTTGTCCCGAGAAGATGATTCTGGGTGCTAACTGCTGGCCTTACAGTTAGCCACGCAACACGTGACCGCTACGCCACCAGGGCTCCCTGGTAAAAAACCACACAAAACCAAGCCCGCTGCCATCAGTCAATGCAGACTCAGCAACCTTACAGGACAGGGTCGAACCGCGTCTGTGAATTCCCCAGACTGTCACTCTTAACAGGAGTAGAAAGCCTGGTCTTTCTCTCGCACAGCAGCTGGTTTCAAACCGCTGACCTTGGCGTTAGCAGGTCAATGTACAGCCTCTACGCCTCCAGGGTTGTTAGCTATTGTGAACGGTGATCCGGCCAGTTCCTACTCATGGCATCCCCACAGGGGATGTGTGCAGGAGCAGAACTGCTCCATAGGGTTTGCAAGGCAGGTGGTCAGGCCTCTCGTCCAGGATGCACCTGAGTGGGTTTGAACCACCAACCTTTCAGCCAGTGGCCTAGCGCTTTACTATTTGTGATACCCAAGAACTCCTAGCACTTTTCACAACAGCAAATAGAAAAACTAAAAAAACCCCCAAACCAACAACCCCCCAAACACCGCCATCAAGTAGATGCAGACTTACTGTGACCCTATCAGACAAGGTAGAACTGTCCCTGTGAGTTTCTGAGACCGTAACTCTCTGTGGGAGTAGAAGTCCCATCTAGTGGTTTTGAACTGCTGACCTTGCAGTTAGCGGCCCAACACATAATCACTATGACACCAAGGCTCCAGCAATAAAAGGAGGAGGCTCCCCAAAGATCCATCAATAGAATGAAGAGATGTGCCCTGGGACAGTTTCCCTGAGACCTCTCCACAGCCAGGCAAATGGTCAACCTGCAGTAAAGCACAGGTCCTCAGGTGAGCCTCACAGCATGTGCCAAACCAGAGAAGTCAGACACGAATAGATTGTACTGTGTAATTCCTGTTACAGGAAGTTCAGAGATGGCAAAGGTAAGGTGTGCATTGAGAAGACAGGATGGTGGTCACCCTGAGGGTGAAGGAGATTCTGGAAGCTTCTCCATCTGCATGGTAGCTACATGGCTTTGTGACATTTCGCTGAGTTGCACACCTGCGATTTGTGCACTGAGTGGTGATTGATGTAGTTGTGATGCTTCTGAATGCAGGGACCAGGGGTGAGCTTGTCGGTTGCTCTGTGGTCCTTCTCCATGTGTACTCTGGCCACAGAGCCTCCCCGTGGTTCTGCAGAGGATGAAGCACAGCCCTCTGCGATGGCCTAGCCCATCAGCCCATCGCTGGACAGCAGACAAAGCTGGCTGTGGACCAGAATTTCCTGTGAAGTTTTGAAAAGATTCCGATTCCTGGGCCTAGTGCCTCCCCTGGTTTTCACTCAGTGTGACGGGAGGCGGCCCTGGGAGTCAGGGTTTCAACATCACTGCTGTGGTTCAGCCAAGGGTGGTGGCCGTTGCTTTCTCAGCATTCTTCGGGGTTGTCAGTAGGCTGGACCTTGGCATTTGGAGGTGGGGCCTTTTTGCTCTTCTGGGCTGTCCTGAGCATTGTGGACTGTTAGTGTCGCAGCCCTGTGAGAACCAGACGCTCAGCCACATTTCCAAAAGGGTTTCCAGGAGGCAGAAGAATCTATTCTTTCCTTTTATCAAATGGTGTTCCCAGGGCTGCCCTGATGATGCAGTTGACATGCTGGGGTTCCCTTCTCCCTCCTTGTGATCTCCCCAAGTCCTCCAAACTCCCCCATTGCTCGATCTCCTTCTTCCAGGAAGAACTCAACTCACTCATCCTCCAAAGTGTCAGGGCTCGGATTTTCCTAAAGGATTCACATTGCAGAAGAGCGGCACAGGAATAAATCTCTTAACAGTGAAATGATTAGTATTAGACCCCAAACCCAACCCACCACCATCAAATGAAGTCTGGCTCATGGTGGCCCGAGAGGATTGGTGTCAGGCTGTAAATCTCTACTGGAGCAGATTGCCTTTCTTTTTGCCATGAGAGAGGCTATGGGGTTCGAACCACTTCCCTTTAGGTGAGCAACCCATCAGGGCTTCTTGGAATCTCACATACCCCTAGTACATGTGAGGGGTTGGGGGTGGCCACAAAGTCTTCCTGGCTCCTCAACAGACAGCAGCAGGTAGGTAGGTCCTTGCCCCTCACTCGTCAGAATTACGGAAGTTGATCGAGGTAGACATACGTGGAATTTCGTTGGCACTGAAGACAGAAACAGTTCCACAGCATGCTGCCGGAAAGTAGCCCATGCCCATCGGTTCTAATCTTTAACATATCTGCCAGCTGGGGATTTAATTTATCAATCAGCAGCAGCATTTCCATACTGGCTCTGAGGATGCTATTCAATTGACTAGGGCTAGCATCTCTGAAATAAATGCATCTCAAAATAAATAATTGCAAATTGCATTCATTTGACTGCTAAAACAATGGCCCACTAATCCAGTCATGTTGAGTTGCAGGAATCAATCAGCCAAAAGACATTTTGTCTTTGCCTTCGGGGCTGGCCATGGTCAGGATGGGTTGGTCCCCAGATCTTTGAGAGGTGGGGTGGGGGTGTATGAATGACAAAAACACATCTGGTCATCTGGTCATGGCTGCAGCTCATGGTGCAGTCACCCAAGTGTGAGTGCCGAGATGAAGTGGAGCGGTCACTCCAGGTGTAAGGGTGCACTGCAGCCCCCTGCCTTGCACACTTCTGAAACAAGAATAAGAAGAGCTGGAACCTCATTCTGGATGCTGCTCTGAGTTCAAATCCCAGCGCTAGCACTTCCTAGCTGTGTGTTTTTGGAAAAGTGCCTCACTGCTGGCCCTCCGCTTTCTCATGGAAAATGGGGACAAGTGTGCTTACTCCACAGGGGCTGTCAAGGTTAAGGTCAAGCAGGCAAGCACCTCACAGGTAGTCAGTGGGCAAGAAATGGTGACAAACAGAATGTTATTGATTGAAATCCTCCCACCAGCCTCTCGACCTGGGGTCCTGGGTGGTGACTCGCATTGATGGAGACGGATTCGATTATCGGTTTATTTTTACATGTTTTGAAATAAACTTTCTATTTCGAAGTACTTGCATATTTACAGAAAATGTGGAGAGAGTGCCGAGAATTGCCAGATGCCTTCGCCCAGCTTCCCCTCGTGCTAACATCTTATGCCACCACAGCTCCGTTGTCAATAGTAAGACACGAACATTGGGGCAGTAACCAGTACTGGTGGCCACGGTATCGATTCTGACTCGTGGCAATCCCATGTGTCTCAGAGTAGAACTGGGCTCCATAGAGGTCTCAATGGTTGAGGGTTCTGGGAGGGAGATCACCAGATCTTTCTTCCAAGGCACCTCTGGGTGAACTCAAACTTGCAACCACTCTGTGAGCAGCCAGGCACACTAGCTGTTTGTATGACCCAGGGACTCCATGGATGCAGCATGCTTTACTAACACCCATCCTCGATTCGCCCCTCTCTAGGGTTTCCACGAATAGCCTTCTCTGTTCTCAGATTGAAGTGCCAGATACCATATTATACTGAGTTGCCATTTCTCCCCGATCTCCTCTGGTCTGCGACTTATTCTTGTTTCTCATGACCTTGAAGACTCTTAGGGAACTGGGTTTTGCAAAATGCCCTTTATTTTGTAGCACGTCCTTCAATTTGGGGTTGTTGGTGGTTTACTTGTGATGAGACGGGTTACAAGCTTTGATGAAGAAGATCACAGAGACACGACACCTTCCTCTTCTCCTCTCATCCCAGCCCATCCCATCTCATCTGATTATCAAGCAATGGCATCGGTCAAACCTGCTGCACACGATCTTTTTAAAAAAACTTAATCTCAATTTTTAATTGTGAATTAGGTGGGGATTTGCATTTCAGACGATCGACTTTTTCCCTACTTTTTTATTGTAAATTAGGTGAGGGGTTGCATTTGGGGTCATCAACTTTGTGCTCAACAGTTTAAACTAGTAATCAACCCTCCGCCCCAAAAGTTTTCCATTCCTTGATTACTCCTCTCCCTCTGGTGGGTTACTGTCGTCCATTAAACCAAAGTTCACACGGGTTCCCTGTCCAATCCATTACTTTCTCTTCCCTCCTCGGTCCTCCCTCCCTTGCCGTCTCCAAAGTTGCACATGACCTCTTTAAAGTGTTAAAGAGCAAAGAGGTCACGCTGCTGATGAAGGTGTGCCTGACCCAAGCCAGGGTGTTTGCAATTGCGTCATTTGCATAGGAAATCTGGGCAATGGAGGAGGAAGACTGGCGAATGGATGCCTTTGAACGATGGTGTTGGAAAAGAACATTTGATATCTCATGGGCTGCCAGAAGAACAGACCGGTTTGTTAGGGAGAAGTAGAGCTGGACTGCTTCTTAGAAGCAAGGACACCGAGGCTTCATCTCAAGTACTTTGGCGATTTTCGCAGGATCAACCAGCCCCTGGAGAAGAGCATCATGCTTGCTGAAGTGGGGAGTCATGGGGGGAAACAAGAGGAAGTCTTTCAAAGAGGTGGATTGACACAGTGGCAGCAATGGGTTCAAACATACGAGTCATTGGGAGAATGGCACAGAACCGCTCGGTGGTCCATTCTGTTGAACACAGGCTGCTATGAGCCGGAATCAACTCCATAGTCCCGAGCAGCAACAACAGGATGGCAACACGACTTAATATTAATGACGTTGACCTTGAAAACTTGGTTAAGGTGGTGCCTGCCAGGGTTTTCCCCTTTTAAGTTATTATTTTTCCCCTTTTCCTGCTCTACTCTGTGGAAGCAAGTCCAGTTTACAGTAAGGACTATGTGGAGAGGGAAGACAATTACGCTCCACCACTTGAATGGAGGGCTATCGACATTGGTATTTTTGGTAAAGAAGTTGTGTCTTTTTGCAACCCTGCTTATTTACTCAATCATTTATATAGGTGCTATGGATTTAACTATGTCCCCCCCCTCCCCCACCCCCAATGTGTTGTAAATCCTAACCTCATGCCTATGCTCCTAATGCCATCTGGGGATGGATTTATTGGTTATGTTAATGAAGCAGTGCTAGTGTGGGATGTGTCTTCCACCAGGCTCTGTGAGATAGAAAAGAGATTAAACAAGCAAAGCAGGAAGCAGAGATGGAGGAAGATAGATGCCAGGCCACATGAAGATCACCGTGGAGCCAACAGATCGAACTGAAGAGAGAGAGAGCCAACAGAGACAGAGAAACAGCCCTTAGAGCTGGACCCCTGAAATCCAACTTCTAGCCTCCTCAACTGTGAGGAAATAAACTTGTGTTCATTAATGCCGCCAAGTGTGATCTTCCTGTGATAGTCGCACGACATCACAAAAAAACAACGGGCACACATTCATGTGTGTTTATTTTATCCTTCGGGTCTTAGCCCAACAACCAACTAACATCAAGTCGTTCTGATTCACAGTGGTCCCGTGTTTGTCAGAGCAGAATGAACTCTGTCCCGTGGGGTTTTCAGTGGCTAAGTTCTCAGAAATAGATCGCCAGGTCTTTCTCCCCAGATGCTTCTGGACGAACTTGAACTATCAACCTTTCAGTTAGCAGCCAGGCATGTCCAGCGTTTTCACCACCCACGGACTCCATAACGGAATGCTGTTATTTCTTTTGCTCTTTGAAATGTTACAGAAAGTGCTTCTGTCGTTGGCACCTGTGTCCCTCTGATAGGACCCACATCCTTTTGTGTTTTGGACACTTTGCTTTTTTTTGGGTGGTGGGGGGGCGCTGGTAGACATTCCAGGCTCAGCCTGTATGTTCTCTGCTATCCTTCAAATCGACTGGCTCTCCAAGGAGTCCTGGTTCCTTTCACTAGGGAATGGCATTTACTTAATTAAAAAACCAAACCAAATCTTTTTATTGTGAATTGGCCAAAGGTTGACAGAGCAGATGAATTTTCCATTCTATACATACACATTCGTGGGTTGCGACACCCATGGAATAGCATCACGTGTTTGTAACCCACTTCCTCCCTGTGCTTCCCTTTCTATTCCTCCTCCTTCCTAACCCTTGTGGAAGTTGTCTTTGAGTAAATACTAGGCAGTAGTATTTTAAAACACTGATCTCTGGACTGGGTACAATAGTGCTGATTTTCAGTTTTGAGTTTTGTCAGAGTGATATATATATCACTGTTAGGCTTTGTGTCAACTTGGCTGGGCCCAGGTTCTCAGTAGTTTGGCCTGGTAGCCCCCAAATGTGACTAATATAATGTAATCTGACCTGGTAACCCCTAAATCTGCCGTAATATAATATAATCAACGCCATGATGGGATCTGCTGTGAGCAGCCCAGCAGTAGTGGCAGGATTGGGGTGGATTGCAACTCCCTTACTCAGGTCACGCCCCCTTGGTGAGTGTGGCTCAGCTCCCATATAAGTGGACACTCTGGGGACCCTCGCTTGCTTCTTGCTCGGTCTGGATTCTGCATCTCACTTATGTACCTCTGACTCTTTGGACTTGAGCCAACAGCGCACAATACTGCCTGCTGACCTTAGGAACTATCAGTGGCCTTCCATTTGACCTGCCATTCAACGGACCAATGTTGAATTCATCAGTCTGTGCATCCATCAGCCTACGGTCTTCCTGTTTTATCTTCCTGGTTTTTGGTTTATCAGCCCCTGGGGCTACTCAAGTTATGAGAAGCCTACTGCTTACGATCTCACCTGTGGATCTGAACTGGACTGGACTTAACCACTTCTACAATTATGTGAGTTCTCTCTCTCTCTCTCTCTCTCTCTTTCCCTCTCTCTTTCTCTCACTAGTTTTGCTTCTCTAGAGAACTCAGCCTAATGCACACACCAGTTGGCAACAATAAAAATAAAAACTTGCACAAACCATCAGAGACAAGGAAATTCATGAATGTACATTTGAGGGATAATGCATTTACATGAAATCAAAGTAGCTCCCCACAGACTATTGTTCATTTTAGAGGCAAAAAGAGCAACTTTATATTGAGTACCCTTGGAGACAAGCAAGTGTTCACAATTGACAACAGCAGTAATGGGGCAAATTAACATCACGTGCCTCCCAATACATGACACTAAGGACACATCGTTACTTCTTGCCAAAAATGCATGATTTGAATGCACTATACAAAATAACCAGCTTATTTACTTAGAAAGTATTAAGTCATGAAAGTGTCAAATCATGAGGCAAACATAAAGAAAGAACTGTTCCAGATTAAAGAAGACTAAGAGACAAGAAATCAGGAAAGGTTTGCGACAGGGTTGTATCCTCTCACCATAAGGACTCAGTCTGGATGCTGAGAAAATCATCAGAGAAGCTGGCTTATATGAAGAAGAGTGTGGCATCAGGATTGGAGGAAGGCTTATTAACAATGTGCACCATGCAGATGACACAACCTGGCTTGCTGAGCGCGAGGAGAACTTGAAGCACTTGCTGATAAAGATCAAGGATTGAAGCATTCGGTATGGATTACAACTCAATGCAAAGAAGATCAAAAATCCTCACATCATGATAAATGAAGAAACGATGGAAATTGTTAAGGATTTTCTTTTGCTTGCATCTACAATCAATGCTCATGGAAGCAGCCATCAAGAGATAAAAGAAGAATCGTATTAGGTAACACTGCATCACAAGACCTCTTTAGAGTATTGAAAAGCAAGGGTGTTATTCTGAAGACTAAGGTGCTCCTGACCATGTCATTGTAGTTTCAACGGCCTCATATACATGTGAAAGTTGGACATGGAATAAAGAAGACATAAGAATAATTGATGCATTTGAATTATGGTGCATGTGAAGAACATTGAACGTCCCATTGTCTAACAAAAGGACACAACAAATCTATCTTGGAAGAAGTATGAGGGGGACCCCACCCCCCTACAAAAAGGAATTTTTTTCCAAAGCTATGTATTTAATTTTATTTACAAAACAACTTTATTACCTTCAAAGTGCGCTACATTACATGTAATACAATTGCCAAATCTGTTATTCCATTCTTGGAAACATTTTTCAAACGTATCTTGTTTGGATGGTTGATAGCATCTCCCCCCACCCCCCTTTTTTTCTTCACCTCTTCTACATTGTCAAATCGCTGTCCTTTCATGCCCCTATTCATGGAAATAAAAAGAAGTGGCACAGGGTAGGCCAGGTCAGTAAGGAGTATGTGGCCAGAGAGACACGCTGATTTTTGCCCCAAACTGGCGCACTGAGATGGCAGTGTAAGCAGGTGCATTGTCATGGTGGCAAAACCAGTCCCACAGCTGCCACAAAGCAGGCCTTTTTTTGTCGCACACAGTTACACAATCTTTTCAGAACTTCTATATAGAAAGCTTGATTAACTGTCTGATCTGGTGGAACGGACTCAAATGCACTATCTCCCTCACATCAAAAAACAAATGAGCATCATCTTGATCTTTGACGAGCTTTATTTGGGCAAGGTGGCAATGCCATCTTCCACTGGTGTATTAGTCTGGGTACTTTGGAGAAACAAATCCACCGCAACTCATGTATAAGAGAGAGTTTTATGCAAAGAAAATGTGCATCACGAAAACATCCCAACCCAATGCTGCCCAAGCCCACAAGTCCAACATTAACCCATACCCAACACCAGTCCACAAAGTCCTTCACTTCACAAAACAGAGGCAATGATGCCAACTGCAGGAGGAAAGCTGAGTCAGTGAACGTGTAAGCATCTCAGCACTGGCAGGGGTCTCCACACGGCTGCTCCAGCACCCAGGGCTGCATCGGGATAGATCCATGCGGCTTCTCCTTGGGGATGTCTTGTAGGAAATCCATCTTGCAAGCTGAAGCAGGGAACTGCTAAGGCAGCTGCACCCGATGCAACCATCACAAAACAAGAGACCCGAGAACTAGAAAGGCGAGGCTTCACCACCCATGTATCCCTCCGCCTTTCAACCAGACCCACATGTGATTATCGGCCAGGCTGGCACAATTAACTAACTCAACTGGCTTGATTGATGTTTGGTTTCGGGGTCGCTTCAGAGCTGTTCTTTCAAAGCACGGCATGTTTCCCCTCGAAGCTCTTTTTCCTGGTCAGTCAGAACCGAAGGCACAACTTTTGCAGAGATCCTTCTGCAAAACGATCTTATTAAATCTTCAATTAAAAGTCAGTAAACTGAGTTCCAAGATAGTTCAGATAACTTCCCTATCTCTTCAATGGTCCACTGTCGGTCTTCAAGCACAAGTGCTTGCATTTTGTCGACATTTTCATCCATTTGGGAAGTTGATGGAGGTCCAGAATGAGGTTTGTCATTAATCGACATTTCACCTTTCTTTGAAATGAGAAAACCACTTGTACACTTGAGTTTTTCCAATAGCACTATCCTGGCTGTATTCAACATCACAATAGTTTCTGGGTTATTTTCCTGAGCAGAAAACAAATCTTCCCAACCACATTGTTCTTTTATATCAGCCACCACAAAAATCGAGGTTTGAGTGAAACTGCTTTTACAAAAAAATTCACTGTGACCAGAGAGAACCTTCTCAGGTGATGCCACTTGGTGCACTAACTCAGAGCGAGTCGCTAGATACTTGCCTAGTGGGGAAAATGTGTACTACGCTAGGCAGAGTTTTTCCCCATTTTTTAAAGGGGTGAGGTACCCCCTCATATAGCTAGAGTGTTCATTAGTGGCAAGGATGGCAAAGCTTCATCTTGCATATTTTGGATATGTTGTCAGGAGAGACCAGCCCCTGGAGAAGGACATCTTGCTTGGTAAAGTGGAGGGACATAAAAAAAGAGGTAGGCCCTCTATGAGATGGATTGACACAGTAGCTGCAACAGTGGGCTCAGGGATAGGAACAATATGAGTCGGAAATGACTCAATGACACCTCAAAACAACAATAAGAGACATGACAATGGCAGCATGTGAGCCAGGATCTTCTTTTGTTATTAAGGAATTATTAGGACAATTGGCGGCATCTGAATAAGATCTATAAACAAACAACAAAACAAAATAAAAAAACAAATGCATTGCCATTGAGGCAATGCTGACTGATAGCAACCCCATAGGACAGTGTAGAACTGCCTCTGTGAGGTTTCAAGACTGTTACTGTTTGCGGAAGCAGAAAGCCCCGTCTTTCTCTCCCAGAGAAGCTAATGGTTTGAACTGCTGGCCTTTTGGATGGCATTCCAACTCCTAACCACTATGCCAGCAGAGTCCTAGAATAAGGTCTATAGATTAGACAGTAATATGTGTCCTCATTCATTTCCTGATTTTGATACCAATGTTGTGTTGGTGTAAGAAGGTGCCCTGTTTTTTAGGAAACACACGGATGTATATAAGATTAAAGAAGAATACACTTAATAGTAAGCCTGAATTTAAGAACACTTAGTTCTTATGATGCGGCCCTGCTCGATACTTTTCCTCATGAAGTGATCACTGAAGATACAGGCATGACAGTAAAGTGTGAAGAAATTAGATGGCGCCCAATTAACAGAAAGAATCGCATCTGGGGTCTTAAAGGCGTGTCATAAAACAAGCAACTATTTTAAGTGAGGTGTCAGTT
Source organism: Echinops telfairi (assembly GCF_000313985.2). Taxonomy (NCBI): domain Eukaryota; kingdom Metazoa; phylum Chordata; class Mammalia; order Afrosoricida; family Tenrecidae; genus Echinops; species Echinops telfairi. The sequence goes on along the minus strand of NW_022103927.1, from coordinate 4,076,709 downwards.
CAGTTCACACCGAAGGAGCACTGACCATCCTGTGAGATCCAAGGATTGCAAATAATACAATCCATGATCAGAGGAGGGAATTGTATTAGAGCTTAACTTCTGAGCATCTGTTTTGCAGAAGGCTATGAATGACACTGAGAGCCCCAAAACCGTTTGCATAATCCACATGCAGATTAAACCTCCACTGAACTCCCTTCCCCCTAGACAGAGTGGATTGGAAAGTGGATGACCTCCCCCCTCATGACCAGGCCAGGAGGGGCTTACCTGGGTGTGCCCCTAATGGAGATCACTGTAGTGGGAGACATTTATTTACGAGTCATGCTCAGACTGATTTGAGAAGGCCCCTGCACCAATCTGGTAAGTGCCCTCATTTACTACAACATATGGATCCCAATCATGGCCCTGTTCCTACTCAGGTAATCCCACCTGTCTCTATGATATTCTGATCTGTCACCAAAAAGAAAAAAAGGAACAGACTAGATAGCCGTAATATCTATAAATTATTCTCAGTGGTTTAAATGAAGAGAGAAAGAGAACTAAATATAAGTGATAAAATGTTAACATTTGGGAAACTTGGATAAAGGTTATGTAGACACTTTTCCAGCTACTCTGACAACTTTTAGGTTAATTTGGACATTTTTACAAAATAAAAAGTGAAAATGAGTAAATAAACAGCTACACAAAGTTATGCGTGCACATGGCTCACTTGTTCTATCATTCATCTTACTAAGAACCTGCTATGTGCCAGATGGTTTCTGAACATGGACTGAGAGAGACCTCACCATTGTGAAGCTGAGTGGAGACAGGGAACACATGAACTGAATACAGAAAATACGTGGCATGTCAAACGATGTAAAGGGAAGAACAAAGTAGGAAATGGGAAGGGACAGTGGACCCCTGGGAGTTAGAATGAAACATATCTAGAAGGTCTGTTATTCAAAACAGCAACCTCCTGCCTCCCTCCTCCTCATTTCTGCTCCCAAAGTTACCCACTGTCACCCCTTTTAACAGGTTATTCTGTTATTTATTGTCACTTAGCTAATTAAAGGACTTCTTTTGCCATCTTTCAGATTTTTGGATTTAGACCTTATCTATTGGCTTCCCATCATAGAAGAGGAGGATTTATTTGTCTTTCCTCCCCTTTGTACATACACAGGCACATACACAAATTCAACACCCCTATATCCCCAATACAGTTCCATCGCAGAGTCAGGAAGACTCGGGGTGTATATTGTCATGCCCAAGTAAAAGTTTTTCACTGTTTCAAGACTCAAAAACCAAATCAACTCCCTGCCATCAAGTCAGTTCTGACTCATGGCAACCCTATAGGGCACAGCAGAACTGTCCCTGTGAGTTTCTGAGGCTGTAACTTTATGGGAGCAGAAAGTCTCCTCTTATACCTTGGAGCATCTGGTGGGCTTGAACTACTGACCTTGAAGTTAGCAGCTGAATGTGTGACCCACTACATCACTGGAGATTCATCATAAAAGAAACTATGACTGACTTTTTTCTTCTTTATGTATTTTTGTTTTCTTTGGGATTAAGAATTGCTCTAATTTTATTTGTTTACTTCTTTAGGTACTTACCACAGAAAGCCATGGGGTAGCTGTATGCTGTCTTACAGGTTTGCTACAAATCCTAGTTGACTCCATGTGGTAGTTATGTAATCTGATGTCAATTTGAGGATTAAGTGTAGGGGTGGAGTCTAGCCTGTTGATCAGGATATTGTCAGTGAGGTTTCTGTGTGGGCATGGCCTTCTCCTGAGGATTCTGGGAACTCCTAATTTTCCTCCTTGGAGGTGGGAGACTCTCTCGGTTCACTCCCTGCGAGACACCTCTGTAGAGAAGACACATGGAGAAAGGATGAGGGAGCCAGACCTCTGGAGCCAGAGAAGCCACATGGAGACCCCTACCAGTGCTGAGATGCTTACAATGCCACTGGATCCCCAAGACTTCCCACCCACTGGCCTGTGATCTTCCTGCATTTGGCATCATTGCATGTGTTTCCTGAGTTTGAAGAGATCTTTATAGATTGGTATCGGAGATATGGGCTAATATCGGACTTATGGACTTGATCTGAACTGGGGTGGGATGTTTTCTCAATATTCAACTGCTCTTGTATATAAAGCTCTTTCTTGTACACATATGAGTGTCTATGGATTTGTTTCTCTAGCCTCCCCAGACTAGACAGGGAGTTTGGTTTGTTTCTATCATTCATTTGACCACAAAATCTCCAACAGACCCAAACGATCCATTTCACCACCCAGACGCAGCTTTTCCTGAAGCCCCGTGATGTGACCCGGTCCAACCAGGACTGTGCTCCTTCTCTGTCTAGCATACAGTTCCCATCGTGAGTGCTCCCTTGACAATTACCCAGGAGATTCACGCTTTCTTTTTTGGAGCTCCTGAGCTCTCTGTCCTTTGTTCTCTCATTGTGTGGCTCTCATCCTCCCACAGGAGAAGTGCTTCACTTATCTACTGTTGTGCAACAAACCAACCCAACTATGATGACCCCAAACAGCCACAGTTATTATTTTCCCTCATAGTTCTGGAACTCCGATTGGTTTCAGCTTGGTGATTCTTCTTGATATCTCTCATGCAAGTCCAATCAGATGGAGGCAGGGACTGAAGGCATTGCTGACCACAGTTTTGACACAAAGACTGGAAAGGGTCAAATAACGGGGGTTTCTCAGGCCTCCATCTGTATTTTATGTGATCTCCCCAAAGTCACAGAGCATCACACTGTGAATTCAATCATCAAGGTTAACTAACAGAGGTTCAGGAGAAGAGAAGGCAGACTCCATCCCCGGTGGGAACGTGCCAAGGTTCTAAAAGTGATTGTAAGATGGGAAGTATGTGGCAACTTGGGGAAAACAGTCTTCCTTAGGAAGTAAAATTGTTGAGACTTGTATATTTAAAAATGTCTCTAATTCATTTTCGATTTATAGTTTGGCTGGGTATAGAATCCTATGTTGCAACTCACTTCCCCTCCCCCACCTCCCAGACATTCTTGATTCTAGTATTACTGTTGGAATTTTGAAGAATTCTATCCCCAGGATCTTTTCTGTAGCATCCCAGTCTTGCTTCATAGTTGCCATATCTTTTTGTATATCCCTAAGGACAGCAATAATAGTCCCTTTAAGGTTCAGTTCGCGCTGCATAATCTGTTCCCTCCTAGTTTCTCCCCTTTGCTCTGGCCTCTGTCTCGTCGTATTGGAGAGTTCCTAAAACGTGTGGAAGCCACTGGCTATCTTTTCAAGATAAATCGTCCTGAAAAAGCTAAGGGGATGGACGTGTTGACAGTAGATTCCAGTTTATGACCCAGTCAGCACCTTTTGTTCTTTTTGTTTCGAAACGTGTCTCCATAGCAAAAGATCATGTTCTTCTGCACTAGGACCATCTGGAAGGATTTTTAAAATATTTTGTATGTACTCTGGTTTGTTTTATATTGAAGGAGATACATACTACTTGCTTTTAATAAAAACTTGCCAACCAGCTACCACTTAATGGCCCTCCCATTGATCCCTACCTCCTGATATCCCTACTCCCTTGTGTTATCTTTATCCTGAGTGTAGGAGGACCTAGGACCGTCTTTCTAATGATGATCATATGGCAAGGGTGACGGGGTGCTACTTTTGAGATTAGGTTATAAAAACACTGCACACTTGCTGAGTGTGAGCCGTCCTATGAAGAGGTGCACTCAATTCGGCAAGGAACACAGTGAGGAACTGGGGCCCTCACTCCCACAGTCCAGGAGGAACTGAACTCTTCCAGCCACCTCTTGAGTGAGCTTGGAAGCAGACACTCCTCTAGTCAAACCAACCCGTAGGAAGGAAGCCATCATCAACACCTTTAACGCAGCCTCACAAGAGATCCTGAAACAGAGGGCCCAGCTAAGCTGCTCCCTTGTTCCCGACCCACACATACTGTGAG
>NW_022103927.1:4051144-4071887 GCF_000313985.2 Echinops telfairi | reverse complement strand
CCATCCAGCCAGTGCTGATTCCCAGGGACGCCCTGTGGGTTTCCGACAAGAGGGACGGACACCGTGGCCGCAGCAATGGGCTCGGGCAGAGGAACAGTTGTGAGGATGGAGCAGGACCGGGCAGAGTTTCACTCTGTTATACAGAGGGTCACGATGAGCTGGAACTGATCTGACGCAGTAACGATGAGAAAAAAAGTTTCCTCCAATTCTAATATGCACACTAGTAACATAGTTCAGATGATAGCATTGAGTCTTACACGGTGGTGGTGTAGTGGATTACACATTGGGCTGCTAACCACAAGGCCAGCAGTTTGAAACCACCAGCAGCTGCATGAGAGAAAGATGAGGCTGTCTACTCCCATAGAGACTGACAACCTCAGAGACCCCCAGGTGCAGTGCTGTCCGGCCCCACAGGATCTCTGTAGGTGTGCATCCACTTGGCAGCAGTGAGTTTGGAGTGGGTGTGTAGATCACCAAGAGGCGTTAGGCAGGAGATCAGTTGGTACTGTCAGCATCTGTGTCACGTGATAATCATGCTTTTTGAACCTTGGAAAAGCATAAGCAAATGTGGTGAAGAAAGCTGATGGTACCTGGCGATTAAAAGATATAGCGTCTGGGATCTTAAAGACTTGAAGGTAAACAAGAGGCCATCTAGCTCAGAAGTAACCAAGCCCGCATGGAAGAAGCACACCACCCTGTGTGATCACAAGGTGTCAAAGGGATCAAGTATCAGGCATCAAAGAACAAAAATTATATAATTGTGAATGAGGGTGAGTGCAGAGTGGAGACCCAAGACCTATTTGTAGGCAACTGGACATCCCCTTACAGAAGGGCTGTAGGGAGGAGATGAGCCAGTCAGGGTGTGATGTAGCAACGATGAAACATACAACTTTCCTCTAGTTCCTAAAATACTTTCTCCCCACACTGTCATGATCCCAATTCTACCTTACAAATCTAGCTGGACCAGAGGATGTACACTGGTACAGATAGGAACTGGAAACACAGGGAATCCAGGACAGATGAACCCTTCAGGATCAGTAGTGAGAGTGGCGATACAGGGAGGGTGGGGTAGAAAGGGGAAATCGATTACAAGGATCTACATATAACCTCCTCCCTCGGACAACAGAAAAGTGGGTGAAGGGAGACGTCGGACAGTGTATGTTATGACAAAATAATAATAATTTATAGATTATCAAGGGTTCATGAGGGAGGGGGGAGTGGGGAGAGAGGGGAAACAATGAGGAGCTGATACCAAGGGCTCAAGTAGAAAGCAAATGTTTTGAGAATGATGATGGCAACAAATGTACAAATGTGCTTGACACAATGGATGTCTGTATGGATTGTGATAAGAGTTGTATGAGCCCCCAATAAAATGATTAAGAAAAATTCCATGAGAAAAAAAGAAAGAAAGAAAGAAAAAACGGAGGGGAAAAAATTAGAAAAGCAAAACAGGAAGAATGTCATGGAAGCTTCCAAAGATAGTAACAACTATGTTAATTCTAAAGCTACAAAATTCCTGAAACTAAATGAAAGGAGAAATGATGGGACCTAAACTTGGGTTAAAACAAACAAACAAACAAACAAAACAAAACAACAAATGCACAAGTACAAGACAAACTAGATGAATGGTTCCTCACAAAAATTAAAAACATATGCTTATCAAAAGAGTAAAAAGAAAACGACAGAGAATCTTCAGAAGTGATATCTCCAATGAGTCTAATCTCTAAAAGGTATAGAAAATATCAACAACTCATTAGCAAAAATGACAAAACAACCCAATCACAAAATGAGCAAAGGACATGAACAGATCTCCCACCACAGAGGACATCCAAGCAGCCAACCAGACCCAAACGTGCTTCTGTTGAGTCGATGGTGACTCAGCTCGACCCTACACCAGTGTCTGGGGCTGACTCAGCTTTCTCGCCCAAGCAGCCAACAGACATGTGAAAGAAATGCAAACCCAAACGGCAAAGAGATGCCACTGCACTGCTAGCTAAAACGGTGCCAGCAAACATGAAGTAAAACAAAATCAGATACCGTAAATGTTGGTGAGGGTGTGAGGCAATTAGAACCTGTGTTAGTCTGGGTTGACTAGCGAAACAAATCCAGAGACACTCAGATGTGTGTAAGAGAGAGCGTTATATCAAAGAGCAATTGTATATCCAGAAAACATCCCAGCCAGATCAAGCCCATCAGTCTGATATTAGCCCATATGTCTGACACCAGTCTATAAATTCCTCTTCAGACTCATGTAGCCGACATGCAATGATGCTGAATACAGGAAGATTACAGGCCGGTGGGTGAAAAGTCTTGTGGATCCACTGGCAGTGGAAGCATCTCAGTGATGGCGAGGGTCTCCACGTGGATCCTCAACAGGAAGGTGAAGCAGTGAGACAGAGCGCTCCCATGTTTTCTTGATATAAAGCTGTCTCTTACACACATAAGAGTGTCTCTGGATTTGTTTCTCTAGTTAAGTTTTGGGGTGGGATACTAGAGAAAGAAATCATGAGGATGGAGATGGATGCTTGCTTGATGTCTGCCTCATGGTAGTTTATCTTTGGCTACCTGGAGGTCAGATAAGACCACACTGTTTACTCATTTGTTTTCTGGAAGAGACATGGGACGTGAAGGTTTTGATTTTTAGAAGTTGTCTTTGGTTCATCCTATTTGAAATGGTGAAAATGAATGTGATACACATAAATTTTGAGCTCAGGGCACTAAATTGTCCCTTGCACTCCTCTGAGACCATGCTACTTAGTCAAAGTGGCTGACAGAAAGCCCTGCCCAGGTTTGATGCCATTAGAGGTCTCAGGTCATATTTTGTATCGATGGAATAATTTAGATAAGGATTAAGATAAGTCTAGGTAAGGGTAGAATTTGGCTTTTAAGAATGTGTTTAGGAGCTGGACCGGGTTGGGACTATAAAATGGTGCAATCACTGTGGAAATGGTATGGCTCTTCCTAAAACAAACAATCAAAACCCCCCAAACCTACTAATAGAACTACCCTATAATCCAGCAATCCCACTGTTAGCTATTTGCCCTAGAGACTACACGTAGTGATAGGAACAGATATATGCACACATGTGTTCATTGTAGCACAAATAGAGTTCATTCACACTAGCAAAAACAAAAAAGGAAACAACCAACCTGCCCATCAACAGGTGATTACATATGTAAAATGTAGTACCTACATACAATGGAATACTTACAACGCTAAAGAACAATGGTAAATTGATGAAACATATTCTAATTATAACATGGATGGACCTGGAAGGTATAAATGGAATAAGTCAGATATTATATGATCCATCTTTTTCAAGAAGAGTATATATATATATATATCAATGTTCATTGGTGGTTACCAGGGAGAGGAGGGGGAGACGGAATCAGGCTTAGATACTTGTTATTTTAGGTGATGAGCAAAGTGGGTGTAGCGAGCACAGCATGACCAAAAGTAAACGATGTCGCTGAGAAATGCTCAAGAGAAAAGGATGCTGCATTGAAGAGTGTGACACGGGTAAGATGACAATAACAGACAGCTAGAGGCATGTAGGTATGCATATGTGAGAACAGACAGAAGCATCTATATGTATATGTAAATGCAGGTAGGTGTGTGCAAGCACATATATTCATCGGAGGTCCAGTTCCTAATACTTCTCAGACAACCAAACATCTTCTGAGGCTGGTTGTCTAGGTTTGAAAGCTTAGAACAATAGATTCATCCAATTAACATAATATAGTTCATTAAGTCCAACTTCTGCACCCCGGTGAAGTGAGTAGTGTCTGGGGTCTTAAAAACTTGTGATTATCCATCTAAGATAAAGATACAATTATTGGTCTCTACTCATCAGGAGCAAAATAGCAAGCAAGTAACCACCATCTCAGAGAAGAAACAAGTCGCCGAAGTTGATCGTCTACACAAGCCAGGACCTCATCTCTCCTGAGACCAGAAGAACAGGCTGGCACTCAGCTCCCATCTCTGTTTTTATCAGAGTCACAATAGATAGTCCTACACAGAATGGGAGAAAAAATGTAAAACAAAGTTCAAATTTTTAAAGAAAAAAGGAAGAATAAGAATAAGAAGAAGAAGAAGAAGCAGCAGCCAGACTGACTGGACCACTTAAGACTGCTGCCTTGAGACCCAATTTAAATCTCAATCCGTAACTATCCCGAGATTACCTTTTGAGGAGATGGCAGAATGACACAAAAAATAAAGATTAATAGCTGTAAGATCAAGGCTCTGCTATAAACAAAAAAACAACTGGTCTGTCCGAGACCTGAAGGCCCACATTCACTTTAAAGCGAAGACGAGGAGATCCGGGAGGAGGAAGACGAGAGTACCAGGAATGGGACCATCGGCGCCCAAGGAAAGAGATTGGTGAATGCTGTGGGGGGAAAAGGTAACTCATGTCACTGAACAATGTGTCTAGACTTGTCAAATGGGAACGTAATTTTCTGTGTAAACATTTGCCCCCAAACACCATGAAACAATATTTTTTTAAAAAGGTATCAGTAGATAAGTGAAAAGGTGGTGGTTGGAACCCTTTGGCCACTCCGTGGGAGAGAGATGGGGCAGTCTGCCTCTGTAGAGATGGCAGCCTTGGACAGGAGGCAGAGCTCCTCTGTCCCGTAGAGTTGCTAAGAGCTGGGCGGACTCCATGGCACCCAACAGCGAATACCACGACTATGATTCTTTTTACCTGACTGGTCTACCTTCTTTACAGATATGGGCTCGCAATAATCACAAGACTATTAATCCTCGCCATTTTCACAAAATACTTACCATTCTTATCCGTAGTTTACCAAGAGGCGTGGAGAGCTTAAGTAGCTTGCATATGCCCACCCAACCAGTGAACAGAACTGTTCAGTCCAGTCAGACAGATCCAGTCCAGTCCAGACAGCCAGGCTGGGGACAGGGAAAGGGTGAGTCTTTGCCTAAGGACCACGATGATGCAAACATTTGGAAACAGGTAGCGACGAGGATCGTAATGAATGTAATTGATGCCACCCAATTGTACATGTCACAAAAAAAGAGAGTTGAAATGGCAAACATCTATATTAGCCACAATGAAAAAAGAACAAGATGAGCCAGGAGCGGGTCCTTGTTGGGATGGGGAAGACGGCAGGTGCGCATTCTAGTGTCTCTCCTTTTGGATACCTGTGAACTCTCCCAAGAGGAAAGGGGATGAGGGATGAGGGGAGTACAAAGTACTTGAAATACTCTTGGTTCACCTCGAACTGTGAGCTTCACCCTTAACGATGGAAACAAAAGGGCTCAAACTCCCTATGTGCTCGGGCAATTGCCAATGACATGCAGCATCTAAGCCCTCCACGATGGCAGGTGCTTGATTGGATGCTTACTTCTAGATTCACGTGCATCCTGACATGTTACTAAGGGAAATGCGATCGAACATGCTACATCTGCGTAGAGTGACTCCAGTCGGGTGGTTGCTCAAGTGAGCACAGAACCAAGGATCCAAATCTTCTATGAAACAGCAAGTTTGGCCACACCTGTGGATCAAGTCAACGGCAACAGAGCCCAGCACCATCTCACCTGGAAGGCTGAAGGCCACTCAGCTCTGCTTGTTCATTGATTCACTTCTTTGACAAATGCTTATTGAGCACCTATTATACCTGGGACAGGGGGGGCGGGGGCCGGGGAACAGCTATGAATAGAACCAGCTATTGAGAAAGCTATGTTTGAGGGCACAGAGGCTGGGAGAAAAAGAATGAATGAACTGGGATTCGTTTATCATGTGTCAGGCAGAGATCATTTCATAAGAAAAATGAAGCGGGTTGAGGGGTCAGAGAGAAGAGAAGAACGAGCTATTTTTGAAAAGACCTCTCAGAGAAGGTGACATCTGCACAGCGTCCTGAAGGAAGGGGAAGCCGATATGTGGACAGTGGGGGGAGGGGGTGGGGGAGCGGGAAACATCCCTGGCAGAGGGAACAGAATCCAGGAAGAGGGATTTGTATCCTGGGCTGAAGGAAAAGAGTCCTTGGAAAGAGGGAACAGCATCCTAGGCAGAGGGAACAGGGTCTCAGGCAGAGGGAACAGGGTCCCAGGCAGAGGGAACAGGGTCCCAGGCAGAGGGAACAGGGTCCCAGGCAGAGGGAACAGGGTCCCAAGCAGAGGTGTACAGGGTCCAAGCAGAGGGAACAGGGTCCCGGGCAGAGGGAACAGGGTCCCAGGCAGAGGGAAGAGTCCTGAGTAGAGGGACCAGCATCATGGACAGAAGGAAATGAGTCCGTGCAGAGGGAGCTGTGTCCCAGGCACAGGGAACAGTCCCTGTCAGAGGAAACAATGTCCTGGGCAGGGGACATAGAGGCCAGGGAGAAGGAACAGCTTCCCTGGCAGGGGGAGAAGCAAGGCCGAGGCTTGTGTGGACAGTGCCTGGTCAGTTTAAACAAGTGTGTCCATGTGGCCTGGGCGGAAGGAGAGAGAAATAGAGAGAGAGAGAGAGAGAGAGAGAGAGAGAGAGAGAGAGAGAGAGAAGATGATGGCAGAGAGGTGAGTGCTTTGTTTCCTCTTGGGCCCATTTCTGATGAGATTTGCCTGGAAAGATGTTCCCCATGGATCCCTGGTATTCCCTTCCGTCTTGCCCAGCCCGCGAGTCAAACAGGGAGGAAGTGAAAAGGCATCCACCCGGAGGGTGGCAGTGGGAGAGCTTGGCCTGGCACAACATGAGAAACCACAGACACATACGTCCTCGGGGTCACGGGTAAATATACGCAGGCATCTGCGACGTCCTTCCACAGCTGTTGCGTGATAACAACAACGAAATCATCTCATGTCCCAGATGGCAGCCCGACGGTCACGGAGTTAGCTGACCTGACGTGAACGAGGGCTTGTGGTGGGAACGGAACCTTCGGAATTACAAGGAGGTGGGTGGGCAGGTGTGGGGGACTCTTGGGGCCATGGGGAGCTGACCGTTCCATCGTATACTTCTCACCTTCCTTGAGGGAGACCAGGGAGCCCGGGCGGCCTAGTGGGTGACGAGTTGAGGTCAGCAGTTTGAACCTACCAGCTGCTCCACCAGATCCAGATGTACTGCCTTGGAAACCCCAAGGGGCTGTTCTGCTCAGCCCTATCGGGTCGTTTTGAGCGATGGCAGTGAGTTTGAGTGTGGGTTTGAGAGGCACGAGTCTCAGGTCCACTTCCCGCCAGTGCCCCTCATGGGCAGCCACCACTCATCCATCTGTGGAAGCTTGGGGGTGGCCACAACGCTGGACAGGTTTCAGTGGAACTGTTATTTGGCGCAACAGCGTCGGTTTTGACTTGCAGCGACCCCCCTGTACAATAGAACCAGGCCATCCTCACGACAGTTCATGTTTGAGCCCACTGTTGCGGCCACGGTGTCAGTCCGGCCCATCAAGGGCCTCCCTCTGTCTGTGGTCATGAACTCAGTTCATCGCCATTGGGTCAGCTACTTTATAGGACAGGGCAGAACAGCCTCTGTGGGTCTCCGAGGCTGTAACTCTACGGCCGGGGAAAGCGTCATCTTTTTCCCTCGGCGGGGCTCATGGTTTTGAACTGCTGACCTTGTGGTTAGCAACCCAACGCATCCCCGTTATGCTACAGACGAGGAAGAGAGACCTGGCAGTCTGCTTCCTAAAGTCAGTCAGTGAAAAACTCTAGGCACCCCAACAGGCTGGTCACGAGGATGGCATGGGACTGGCCAGCCCGTTTCATCAGTGGGCGCTGGGCTACTCATAGCAAGGTCAGCAGTTCAAAACCACCAGCAGCTTCTCTGGAGAAAGATGGGGCTTTCTATTCCCAGAAAGAGTTACAGTTCTTTGTTGACTACTGAGGTAGTTAAAGCTTATTGCGCCAACCTGGCTGACACACACATGTGGGGTTAATTGAAGCGCAGAGGGCTCAATGACTTGGTGAGTCTCGCCTTTCTTGTTCTCAGGTCTCTTGCTTTCTGATGGTCAGACAAGGGTGCAGCTGCCTTAGCCAGTTCCCTGCTTCAGCTGGCAAGGCTGACTTCCTGCAAGACATATCTGAGAAGCTGCATGGACCTACCCCGATGCAGCCCTGGGTGCTGGAGCAGCCATGTGGAGACCCCTGCCAGCGCCGAGATGCTTACACGTTCACTGATTCAGCTTTCCTCCTGCAGTCGGCATCATTGCGTGTGTTTTGTGAGATGGAGGAGGACTTTGTGGATTGGTGTCGGACAGATGGGCTACTATTGGACTTGTGAGCTTAGGCAGCATTGGATTGGGATGTTTTCTTGATGTGCACTTACCCTTTCTATAAAACTCTCTCTTATACATGAGTTTCTGTGGATTTGTTTCTCTAATGTACCCAGATTAACACAACTACTTGACTAGTTTTTCCCATTCCCCTGCTCCTCCGAGGGAACATCCCAGGATCTCTGCCCCCACCCTGCACCGCATCTCAATCGGCCCTGGAAGCCCTGCTTCAGGGGACCCCAAAGGAAGGCAGAGTCTATGGGTCTTTGTGGCATGATGCGTTATGTGCTGAGCTGCTAAGGGGAAGGTCAGCAGTGCAAAACCATCAGCCCCCTTGTGGGAGAAAGATGAGACTTTCTACTGCCATAGAGAGTTTCAGTCTCTGACACCCACAGGGGCAGTTCTACCCCGTCCCTGTCCTGTAGGTTTGCTATGAGTTGGCATTGGCTCAAAGGCACACACAGCAACAATTACTCAGGGACCGGGAGAACTTTCTCTCTGCCTTCTTGTCCTTTCCCTCCATCCTGCCCTTTTCCCTCTCCTCCCCTTTTCACTCCTCGCCCTTCCTCTCCCCTCCTGTCTCTCTCCTTCTCCCCCAAACAAGTCTGGATCATCTTGTAAGATTAAAGTCGGGTATAAATTCAAAACCAGGTTTTGGACAAGTCAAACTTGATTCGTGGGGACCCCGGCAGTCTACTCGGCCTAGTACAACTGTGCTCCGTAAGGTTACCTATGGCCTGGGGAGGGGGGGGCGGGGCTTTGCGTAGATCACCAGGCCTTTCCTCCGAGGCCCCTCACTTCTGAGCAAATTAACCATCGGCCCCACTCAGGGCCCTGTGATATGCTTCTACATACCATGTACTAACTGAACCTAACTGCGTACTAGAAAAACTCCAGGTTGACTTCTCGTCAGGTCTGGACTTGGGTTGTCCAAGACAGAGCCACGAGTCGCAGGTGGCTGCTGAGTACCTGAGAGGTGGCTGGTCCAGATGGGGGGGTCAGGAGAAAGGACTCACCAAGCTTTGGAGCTTTGGTATGAGGACCCCATAGACAACAGCAGCAGTTCTCCACGTTTTTTAAAAAGAATATAAAATATCCCACTGATGGTGAGTTAGTTAATTGTGCTAGCCTAGCCGATAATCACATGTGGGGCTAATTGAAAGACGGAGGGATAAATGGGTGGTGAGCCTCGCCTTTCTAGTTCTCGGGTCTCTTGGTTTATGATGGTCGCACCAGGGTGCAGCTGCCTTAGCAGTTCCCTGCTTCAGCTTGCAAGATTGACTTCCTACAACATATCCCCAAGGAGAAGCCACATGGACCTATCCCGATGCAGCCCTGGGTGCTGGAGCAGCCATGTGGAGACCCCTGCTAATGCTGAGATGCTTACACATTCACTGACTCAGCTTTCCTCCTGCAGTCGGCATCATTGCCTCTGTTTTGTGAGGTGGAGGACTTTGTGGACTGGTGTTGGGTTCATGGGCTAATGTTGGACTTGTGGGCTTGGGCAGCATTGGGTTGGGATGTTTTCGTGATGCACATTTTCTTTACATAAAACTCTCTCTTATACATGAGTTGCTGTGGATTTGTTTCTCCAAAGTACCCAGACTAATACAGATGGTATCTTATGCTTATCACATGTTACCACACCTGGAGACAAACTTATGCATGACAGAATCCATCACGTTTTGCAACATCCTCTGGAACTCTTGAGAAAACTTATCAGGTTGACTTGTTCATTGATTCACTCACTGGACAAATGTTTGACAGGAGTCCCGAAGGCACCATGGTGGTGCGCTTGGCTGCTAACTGAAAGGTGGATGGTTCGAATCCACCAGTGGCTCTGAGGGGGGAAAGGACTGGGGAACTGCTTCCCATAAAAGTTTCTGCCTAGGAAACCCCTTGTGGCAGTTCTGCCCTGTCCATGCTGTCACTGGGTGTTGGAATCAATGCAGTGGCTCACAACAGCAGCAGCACGTGGAAATAAGAGCACTGCGGGTATTTTGGGTTATGGGAATTATGTTCTGGAAACTCGTTTCCCTTATTTACTCTCCCCTTTTATAACATAACGACGTGGCATTTTCAAAGGACATCCGCAGGAGGTTGTTTTTGTGAGGTGCTGTCAAGGCACTCCGCGTCACGGGGGACCCTTTGTACAACGGAACGAAGCGCTGTCTGGTCCTACGGCCATTCTCACCAGCGTTCTTATGCCTGAGCCCGCTGCTGCGCCCCTGTGCCAACCCACCTTGTTGCGAGGGCCTTCCGCTTTTTTGCCTCTCTTCCGCTTGACCAAACATGACGTCCTTCTCCAGGGGACTGGTCTTTCCTGATAATGTGTCCAAAGTCCCATGGCCCTACAGGGCATTCAGGCTGCACTTGTTCGAAGACAGATTTGTTTGTTCGTTTGATGCTGCTCTTCACCAGCACCCTCCGTTAAACACACCGATTCTTCTTTGGTTTTTATTAAACGATGTCCAACTTTCGCATGCATATGAGGTGACCGAATATCCCATGGTTTGGGTCAGGTACATTTTAGTCTTCAAGTAACATCCTTGCTTTTCAGCGCTCCAAAGATGTGTGTGCGGCAGATTTACCCAAGGCAATGTGTCCATTGATCTGTCACCCGGTGCTTCCATGAGCATTGACTGTAGATCCAAACAAGACAAAATCCTTGCACAACTTCAATCTTTGCTCCATTTATCATGATGTCGCCTATTGGTCAGGTTGTGAGGATTTGGGTTTTCTTGACAAGGAGTTGCAACCCATACCGAAGGCTGCAAACCTTGATCTTCATCAGCAAGTGCTGCAAGCCCTCTTCACTTCCAGCAAGTGAGGTAGTGCCACCTGCATATCACAGGTTGCTCACAAGCCTTCCTCCAGGCCTGGTGCTGCCTTCTTCTCCATCTAACCCAGCTTCTTTGGAGGACCTGCTCGGCGTACAGATTGAAGAAGTATGGTGAGTAGATCACACCCTGGCTTACACCTTGCCTGATTTTAAACTTAGGACCCGTGTTACAGTATAGTTATGTAACATGCACTGCCCATGACCTAGGGCCATCCTTCCGTCGCGGTAGACACAGCGCAGGAGGACACCGGCGGCACTTCTCCGTGGTAATGTTCCAGTTGTGTTCCGCCGCAAGCCATTTCAGCTCTCTGAGCATCCCTTTCCTCGTTGGCCAAATGACGACGAAGAACAAAGACACAAGCACCTCGTGGGATTCCTTCCCTCGGTTAGAGGTTTATGGTCATGGCATCACGGGACATCCCGTTCATTGGCCTTAAACGCGTGTGTGGTGCTGCTTCAAGTTCTACCTCCTAGTTCATTGCACAATTTCCGGAGCTATACAAAGTTTGGTTTCTGTTCATCTGAAGCAACAGTGGAAGAAGGAGAGTCAGGAAGAGGAAGGCAAAAATGAACGTGTTGTGATTTGCCTCCCTGAACAGCTAAGTGCCCCCTTTGCCATGAGACCCAGAGGAACTGGATGGTGCCGGGCTACCGTAAAGGAGCATTTTGACCCACAGTTCTATAGAAAAATCTTGATCAAAAGAGGGGAAATGCAGAGCAGGGTTAATCACACTTGTGGAATTCAGATTTTCTGGAGCCACAGAGGCTGGATGTATCCAAAAACTGTAGCCTTTGAGACATGTTTTTTAAAAAACCCTAAAGCAAGAATATCCCCTGGAATCTCATTAAAACCAAACAATAGTTGAAGGAGCAAAGATCTGCCTTGACTATGAGGTTCTTGTCAGAGCTGTCTCACAGGATCAGATTGAAAGATCAACTGGGAACCCTGAGGGTGGGCGGGGGCGGTGAGTTTATGGGAAAAGGAGGGTGAGTGTGGCCCCACAGCATGTAGAATGGAGCCAGAGCCGTGGTATAGGTAGAAACTGGTGAGTTGGTGCATGTTTGGCTTGAACATTCTCAACCGCCAAAGGATACATGAATTAAAATTCAAAAATGCAGATGCAGTCATCTGTTTGCCGCGAGTGGTGTAACCGCCAGGCCCGGCGTGCCGGAGAGGGGAGGTGGCTGCTCCAACACCAGACTTCCCTGTGACCAGGTGGCATCACCTTTCCAGCCCAGAGTTCTCCAGTTCATCGCCTGATGCCCCCAGGACGGAGAAGGGGTAAACAGAGACACAGACAAAGGTTCATTTGTGTGTGCATGTGTGCGTGTGTGAGTGTGTGACCATGCCCTTGAGGAGTCACAGGCCTGGAGAAAATCACCCGCATTCCCATCTCGGCCTCTCCAGCACATGCTGTCCCACAGAGAGAGCACAATGGGTTGAGTTGACAGAACACCACAACTCTGCTCTGTGCATTTTTCATTCTCTCCCCTGTCGTCTGTCCTCTGTGTCTCCTGTTGCCATCGCTTAAGTCTCTTACCTGAGGCATATGCTTAAGAAAGCATCTCCACATTGGACAGGGTAAGATATGACAAAATAATAATTTATAAATTATCAAGGGTTCATGAGGGAGTGGGGAGCAGGGAGGAGGGGGGAAAATGAGGAGCTGATGGCAGGAGCTTACGTGGAGAGCAAATGTTTTGAGAATGATGAGGGTAACGAATGTACAAATGTACTTTATACAATTGATGTATATATGTATGGATTGTGATAAGAATTGTATGAGCCCCCAATAAAATGATTTTAAAGAAAATACCCAGCATTGTTTAACCGTGAGAACATAGACCTGGAATTCAGAGAAACCTGGCCTTGGATCTTGTCTATGCCTTTCATTGGCTTTGTGATTTTGATTTTTTTGTAAATGCTTTTAATCTTTCAGAGTCTGTTTATTCCTTGGTAAAACGAAACTATAATAAACTGTATTTCAAACTACGAAAAAAGAAAAAGAAAGCGTCTCCAAGTGAGATGTGCTCCCAGGCAAGACCGACAACCACAGGAAGGCAAAACCAAACTCAAGCCATCCTTCAGGGACCAGACTCAAGGGGAGGAGACTGAACAGGAGGCGAGGGTTGTGGAGGAAGACAGCATCGTGTAGTGGTTGAGTTGTGTGATCTCGGGCGAGTTGCCCACCCTCTCTGGCTTCAGCGTGCTCATTTGTAAGACAGGGAAACCACAGTCAACCTCATGGAGGTCCTTCAGGGTTGGTTGTAAGCATTTAAGGAGATGGCCCGCGTGGTTGCTAGGAACCGGATGTTGAAGGTTGTACTGCTTCCATCTGGAGTCATGTGCACCTCTAGAGATTCTGTACACTTGACTTTAAAAACGTTTCCAAAATATAAGTCATTTTCAGATTTAAAAGAAAAGTTTTCACCCATAACCCCTCAACTACCCTCACACAAGCACTTAGGGGCACTTCGTTGTATTTCTCTAGCATTTCCTCTCCTGCACCACTGTTTTCACTTTCCATAAGACGCCGCCCCAGTGTGAAGGTATTTTCTATCCCATGATGCCTCAGTCTTCCTTCTCTGGCGCGTGATCCAAATAGCCACATAATCAGGAGTGTAGTCATCATCATACGAAAATACTCACAAATAAGCAACAATTTCAAACCAGTGCCCCTCCCAAACACCTCTCTTCTCTAGAACGGAAACATCTCTGGGAAGCCCATCCCATCAGTATGTCTCTGTGATGGCCGGTGGCTGTGTGCAGGTCAGCCAGATCCTTCAAAACCAGGCCAATCAATGGCAACGCAGAATTGGAAACCTTTGCTCAAAGGCAGCAGGTTCTCGTGACGTTGATGGAAGAGATGTTGGAGAACTCCCTCCAAATGCCCAGGAGGCCACTGACAAGCGGGGCATGTGGAAAGGGAGACGCGTTCACAAGAGAACAGGAGAAGACCGATGGATGATAATGATGGCAACCTTGAGAGAACATGAGCCGAAGATCAAATGGCGAGGAAGCGCCCAGCCCACGTCCCACGGAGATGCTGACGACTTTGGACCTGCTTGCAAAAGCTGTGATTAGGCCACAGCAGTCCGATGAAGTGAAGGATGCTCTCTGTGCTACAATTTTGTTGGAAAATGAGACATAATCAGAAAGTATCATCTTTCGGCCCGCTCTTTGTTAATCCTCCATAACAGAGCACAGTTAAGTTAGGGCTTACAAAAAGTTTTGTTCACGGTGCTTTTAAAATCAACGTAGGTTTGTAACTTGTAATGGTTTCACTTTTCAGAACAAAATCCCCATCGGCTCTCCCCTCCGCACAAAATTCCCTGCGGCATTTGGATTCCTATGTCCCATGGATTCACTTTCTCACTTTCCTTCACTGCCACTGAGTCTCTTCCAACTCATAGCGACCCGATAGGGCAGAGTCGAACTTCCCCTGGGTCTCCGAGCTCGGACTCTGTATGGGAGTAGAAAGCCTCCTCTTTCTCCCTCAGAGCAGCTGGTGGTTTTTGAACTTTCAACGTTGAGGCTCGCATCGTAACCCAGTATGTTATGAAGACTCTGAGGATTCACTTTAAGCAAGTTTAAAAAAAATGCAATGACAATAACAACCCCTGTCCCTGTCACGTCGACTCCGACTCACAGGGAGCCGACAAGACAGAGTAGCGCTGCCCCGTAAGCGTTTCCAGCAGAATATGGAAAGCATCATGCACGAGCTGTGCAAAGAAGCAACAAATCTGTCTCGGAAGACGTACAGCCAGAATGCTCCTGCGAAGCAAGGACAACGAGACTTCATCCCACATACAGCGGGCTTGTTATCAGAGGAGACCAGTGCTTGGAGAAGGACATCATGCTTGGTACCGTGGAGGGGCAGTGCAAGAGAGGAAGGCCCGGAGCCCCAATATAACACTCATGATAGGGACGGGGCAGGACCGGGCAGTGTTCGTTCTGTCCTTTGTAGGGTCACTGGGAGTCGAACTCACTCAACGGCACCTAACAACGACACCAACCTGTATAGAAGCAGACTCCCACATCTCCCCCCACCCTTCTGAGTGGCTGGTAGGCTCTCATCGCCAACTTTTCCTCGGCAACTGAGCACTTAAGCCACTGCGCCCCAGGGCGCCTCGAGTTGCTTCCGTGCCCAGTAGATGTCCTGTGGTGATTGCCCAGGTAATATCATGCGGTGGCATCCTTTTCATCAGCTACATTTATTTCCTTGCTTCACTCAGTCCGCTCTTGTTGATCTTGTCATAATGTTGCCAACCAGCTACTTCCCAAAATAACAATCCTGTAAGTAACGTTGTTCTTTGTGTTTGAACTCCTGAGATATTCGGGTGGAATTAAGTGGTTGTATTTGTACAGACCACCCTTGGTACATAGTCCCGACCTTCGACCTTCGGAAACATTCTTGGAGAGGGCCCAGTCACTCCTTCATATCCCACATACCAGGAGGGCTTCAATAAGCTCACGAGAACATGCAGTTCAAAGACCAGGGGATTTCCTCACAAATGCTTCGAAGCCTTTTGCTATGGCCGAACCATCTACTGCATGCCAGGAACTGTTCTAGGTGCTGAAGATACAGCCAACTCAAAGCGACCCGTCAGGACGGGGTAGAACTGCCCCTGTGGGTTTCTGAGACTGTGACTCTTCATGGGAGTAGAAAGTCCCATCTTTCTCCCACAGAGTGGCTGGTGTTTCGAACTTCTGACCTTATAGTTAACAGCCCAACCCACAACCACTACACTACCAGGGCTTCTAGCCCAGAACAAGACATCCTCCAAGCCCTGCCCTTATAGAGCTGTCTAAGCAGGGGTGGCAGAACAGACGATGTTGAAGAAATGATTTGATGTGGCAGGTGCTGCAGAGATCTGTGGCACAAGACTTGGCGTACAAGAGGGATGGGCCATCGAGAGGATGGTTAGGGAAGCCTTTTTGGGCAGGGCAACATCTAAGCAGAAACATGAAGGAAGGGAAGCCAACAACATTTGGGCTAAGAGACAGCAAGCGCAAAGGTCCTGAGGCAGGAAAGTGCTCTATGTGCTCACAAAGATTGCCAGCAGCAGATAGCAAAGAGCTTGCTGGACCACGGGGAGGCCCTTGACTTTTATCCCAAGTAAGGAGGGTGCAAGATGGTGCAATAGTTAAGCGTTAGGCTGTTTACAGAGAGGTTGATGGTTCAAACCCACCCAGTGTTGCCACAGGAGGAAGACTGGGTAAGCTGCTCCTGGTAAGGTTCCCAGCCTACAAAACCCTACCGGGCAGTTTTACTCTGTCAGATGGGCTTGCTATGAGCCAGACCCAACAGGAGGGCACTTGAGACCAATGCTAAAGGAGGGAACCCTAGAACACCCCAAAGAGAGTAAGAAAATGATCTGGCTCAGGTGTTCAAGGTGCCCTCTGGCCACAGTGGGGGCAACAGACATGTGGTCAGTAGATGCTTGAAAGCCAGGGAGAAAGTGACCCCACCGGTCCAGCTGGGAGAGGATGGATCTGGAGGAGGTGGGGGCCGCGGAGGGCAATTTCTAGGTATGTTTTGAAGGTAACGCTGACAGGTGCAGCTGATGGCTTGGATGCAGGGGCTGGTAAAGGAGAATTGCCAAGATTGACCTCGGGGTTTAGACAAGAGCACCCTGAGAACCAGCTGTGATGGGGGGAGACAGAGGGAGGAGGCGTGTGGGGAGGGAGGACACATGCCACGTCCCTCCCCCACCCCTTGAACGACAGAATCGCCCCACTGTGGCATTCATAAAGAATGAAAATGCAAACATCTATTAATAATTATTTGCCAATGCTGCATATTAGGGAGTTTAGATAAACCCTGCTCCCTGGGAATTCTGCCAGGAAAAATTCCGAACGAAGCTATACAGCGATCAAAGCCAATAAAATGCCATCCGGGAGAATGTGAGGGATGCCGACGTCTCTGTCTCACTCCAGAAGCTAGCTAATCTAATGTTATTCCTGCATCTACCCTCAGATAAGACCCCGGATCATCTGAACATGAAGATCGGCATGAAGATGGATCAGAGGTGAGAAAACCAAGCAATTGCGGGGATAGAATGGTGGGCAATTTAAGGTCAGATGGGGCGAGGGTGTCTCAGTAGAGAAGAAGATGATCAAGCATCACGACCCTCCCCACTAGCAGCCCCATTCCTTTCCCTCTAGGCCCTCTCGCCCCTGTCCACAGTGAGGCAGGACCTCCCCCCCCCCACCCCCCGTGCTGCCAACGGGGTTCCCAGCAGCTTTCATCATTGCTGCTGTTGCTAGGAGCCATCGAGACCGTTCCAACCCATAGTGACCCGATGCACGACAGAACGGAACACCGCCTGGTCCTTGCCACCCTCACAAGGGTGCCCATGCTTAAGCCCACTGTGGCTGCCCCCATCTAATCGAGGGTCCTGTCCTTGCTTGGATCCACCATCAATGCTCATGGAGGCCATAGTCCAGAGAGCAAAAGACCCATTGCCTTCAGTCACTCTGCTGCACAGGACCGCTTCACCATTGCCTTCAGTCTGACCGCTTCTGCATGCAGTCCTGACTGCACAGGACCGCTTCAGAATACTGACGAGCACGGAAGTCCCATGGAGGACTAAGGCGTGTCTGGTCCACGCCATGGTATTGTCGGTCGCCTCATCTGCATGGGAACGTTGAACAGAGCTTATGAAGACCTGACAAGAATGGGTGCATTTAAGTGCCTGTGACAGTCTGGTTTTATGTGGGTAGACCAGGAGTGTCCCATGATCTGATCTAACTCAGGGTGCTCCGCTCCATGATGGGATCTTCTATGAAGCAGCCAAGCAGCTGTGGAGAAAGTAAGGCTTCCGGAATCCGGTCCCAGCTTGGAGACAATTGAGGGAGGTTTCATTCAGGGTGTGGCCCTAGTCACACGAACTGACCTTGTGTGGGAGCAAGCTGACTTTGACCGTGCTGGATTGGGACTCTGCATTTGGCTGGTCGACTTCCTGTTACATCACCTGGCAGTTCCAGGGGCTATCAGTGGGCCATTTACCTTGGACCCATTCGGCTGACCCCAGATGCATTCAGCTCGGCACGTACCATCCTGTGGTCTTCTTGCTTCATCTTCCAGCTTCCTGTTTGTCTGCGCCCTGGGCAGCTCCAGGCGTTGGGAGAAGCCTACAGCTTACACGGGACACTGCAGACTTGAACCGAACTGGATGCACTCATTTCTTTAACGGTATGAGCCATTTCTTGATGTAAATCTCATTCTACACACACACACACACACACACACACACACACACACACACCACTGACATTGCTTCTCTAGAAATAGTACCTAACACTGTACCTGTCGTTTAAATGAGGTCCCTGAGTGACACATGTAGTTTGTGGTTGGCCCCTAACCTAGAGGTTGACATTTCAAGCCTCGGAAGCATCACCGTGGAATAAAGGTCTGGCTTTCTTCTGATGACAGCCGAGAAAGCCCAAGGGGGCAGTTCTACCCTGTGATACCTGGACTTAGAATGGCCCCGAAGGCTATCGAGTTTGGTGTTCTGCTTCTCTGAAGCAGCCTTGGTCCCACTGTGGGGTTAGGCCTTGGACCTACCTTAACTGCAAGGTCAGTGGTTCAGACCCACTAGTGGCTCCATGGAAGAAAGAGGAGGCTGTTGCTCCCATCAAGAAGTACAGCCTCGGAAATGCTATAGCAGGTTGCTGTGAGTCAGAATTGACTCTAGAGCAGTGGATGTGGGTTTGGGATTGTATTCTAGTTAGTAGGAACACTGGTAGCATAGTGGTTATGTATTGGGCTGCTCCCCACAAGGTCAGTAGTTCGAAACCACCGGCAGCCCCTCAGGAGAAAGATGAGGCTTTCTACTCCCGTAAAGAGTTACAGTCTCAGAAGCCCCCAGGGGCAGTTCTTCTACTCTGTCCTATCAGGTCACTATGAGTTGGAATTGACTCAATGGTGGTGAGTTTGGCAAGGAGATTCTAGTTCGTATGTTTATGAATTTAACAAGCAATTATTAAGTGTCTGTGATGTTGCCTATACTGTACTATATACCCGAGATCGAGTGTTCCAGAGATGCCAGGTTGCCCATTCATTATGCACGCTCACCTTCTTCCCTCCCTGCCAGCATCCAGCAGTGTGCCCGCTTACCCAGAAACTACAAATCCCAGATGCCTTTGCAGGAAGGTGTGGCCATGGGATACAATTCTGGTCAAAGAAACATAAGGGCCCTGGTCTCACCTGGCCTTTGTCCATTGACCTTCTCCCTCTTCCTGCCTGAAATGCAGGCATGATGGCTGGGGCTGCAGCAGCCACCTTGCGACTGACCTTGAGGCAAAACCCAAAAGGACTTGGGTTATGATATCTTTGGGCATTTTCTTTTATGTACAGTTGAATATAATTCCTGACCAGAACACATAGAGATTTCACGCAAGTTGTCTTTTTACCCGCCTGTTTCTCCACATAAGACTTATTGAATGCAGGAACTTGGTTTATTTAGCTTCGTAAGCTCTCAATAAATGTTAGGAGAATTAATGAATGAGTGAAGTAGCTAGCCTTTTCACAATGGAAAAAAATAACCAAACCCAAACCATCAGGGCAGATGCTGAATGACAAAATGCCTCGTGGGAGTGCACATTGGAGACCTGTCTAGATTTCCAAAATAAATGCCGAAAGCCTCATGCACTTTGAAGATCCTCAGAATTTAATAGTAAGACTAAGGCTGGCATTTAAATTCGGATTAAGACTTTAAAATAGAAGCGGATTCTTTGGAATTTCAGGAAGGATGGTTACAGACAGATATGTGCCTGGCACGGTTTCTGTCTACCTCAGATTCCCTGGGTCCACCTGCTCCCCGCTGCCCACCCCACCCTCCCTGGGGAGGGGGGAGGAGGGGGCAGACTCGTATGAACTCCGGCAATGGGATTCCAAGCTCCTCTGTAGTTGGCCTCAGCCAAAAGGGAGTTACTGCAGTGGTAAACTGAGGGACCGGGTGAGAAGGTAAACGGCCAGATTCTCTATGTTCATAATTACGGGGTCTGGAAAGCCGACCCCAGTGGGGGAAGGCCCTCACTGTTATGAGATAAAAATGATTCTTAATACCCCATTGTCATGACTTAAACCAGTCCCGGGTACAGCCCTCCATAAAGAAGCTGTCATAAAAGACGCGTCTGGCTGTTCACTATACACTGAAGGTTATCTGTAGTTAGCAATCAGCTTCTATTGCCTGTCCCACCCGAAAGTGTAGCAAACTCTCTTCTGACGTCTTCCTCTGACACAGATCATAGATTGGTATGATGAGAGACCAAGTATGTCCCTGAGCCCTGGGGACGGCTCAGGGGAACATTCTAGATCAAGCCTCTGACTCATTCTACAACCCACTTGTATTACCCATTGGCTCTGTCATGTGTTCCTTCTATTACGTGTATGCCCCTTGAAAGATTTGTAAGCCCCACGATTATACGTACCCATTAGAAAATGCATTAGTTCTCTTGATTCTGACGTAGGGACAAGGGGCCCCTGTGCCCTGTTTTGTCTGACGATCTTATTTTCCATAATTGCCAAGTTGCTCCTAAGGACTATTGGGAGCTGGTACCTCAACACTGCAGTAGGTAGGAGAAGGATGGGGATAGGGAGGCTGGAGTATTTTTTTTATTCTGGCCCCTACAAAGTTATCTCAAGCTGGCGGGGGACCTTAGCAGCATGAAGGTTAGCCAAAAATCAAATTC
>NW_022103927.1:4046407-4050536 GCF_000313985.2 Echinops telfairi | reverse complement strand
AAAGAAGTCTTGTGCCAAAGATTTACCCCATGCAATGTGTCTTTTGACCTCTTGATGGTTACTTCCAAGAGCATTCATTGTGGATCCAAGCAATCCTTGACAACGTCAGCCTTTTCCCCATTTATCATGATGTTGCCTATTGGTCCAGTTGTGAGGATTTTGGTCTTTTTTACATTGAGCTGTCATCCATACTGAAGGCTTCAATTCTTGGTCTATATCAGCAAGTGCTCACTCTCAGCCAGCAAGGTTGTGTCATCGTATACTGCAGGTTGTTGATAAGCCTTCCTCCAAACCTGGCGCCGTACTCTTCTTCATATAAACCAGCCTCTCTGATGCTTTGCTCCGCATGCAGGTTGAACAAGTATGGTGAGATGATACAACCCAGACGCACATCTTTCCTGATATTAAACCATGCAGTATTGGTTCTGTTAGCACAACTGCCTCTTGATCCATGGACAAATTCAGAATGAGCGCACCAAGTGTTCCGGAATCTCTCTTCTTCTCAAGGCTATCTTTACAGGAGTATAAAGCCGCAGCTTTCTCCTGAGGAGTGGCCAATGGTTTTGAACTGCTGACCTGGCCATTAGCAGCGCAATGTATTACTCTCAGAATACGAATGACCACTGGGGGCGCTAGGCCCCACAGGACACCAATTCTACATGTTTCCAAAACTTAAGTAAGGAGACTAAAATATAATCAAAGCAAATTCAATATAAATTAGTTAACAAAAGTCTATGTTGAAGCTCAGTGCTGTAGAGTCAGCCCTGGTTCATAGGGACCCCAATGCACCAGGAACGAAACACTCTGCACTCTTGTGCCGTCCTCACCATTGTTAGGTTTGAACCCATTGTGGCGGCCACTGTGCCAGTTTATCACATTGAGGCTCTTCCTCTTCTTCACTGTCTGCCTTACAAGCATGATGTCCTTTCGCAGGACTCTTCTCTCCTGATGACATGTCCATAGCGTGTGAGACGTAGCGTTGACATCTACACTTCCAAGAAGCACTCTGGCTGTACTTCTTCCAAGACAGATTTGGTTACTTTTCTGGCAGTTGTGTAAAATGAAAATTCCTGACAACTTCGATCTTTTCTTTGTTTGCTAGGATGTTATCTATTGTGTTTTACATTAGGTTGTAACCCAAATGGAAAGCTGTAATCTTTGATTTTCATCAGTAAGTGCTTCTAGCCCTGCTTTCAATGAGTAAGCTAGTGTCACTTGCATATCTTAGGTTGTTAGTAAGCCTTCCTCCGACCCTGAAGCCATATTATTATTCATATAGTCCAACTTCTCGAATTATTTGCTAAGCATACATATTGAATAAGTATGGTGAAAAGATATAACCCCGATGCACACCTTTCATTAGTTAAACAATGCAGTAGTCCCTCGTTCTGTTTCAATAATTACTGCTTGGGCTATGAAGAGGCTCTTCCTAAGCACAAAGAAGTTTTCTCTCATTCTCATTATTTGTAATGTGATGATCCATACAGTCCGTGTCTTAGTAGACAAAGCACACGTAAACATCTTTCTGAAATGGACTGCTTCCAGCCAACATCAGGAATGAGTGATAGCCCTTGGGCCATGTCCTCTTCTGAATCCAGCTTGAACTTCGGGCAGTTCCCTGTTTAGAAAACGCTGTAGCTGTTTTTGAACGGTCTTCAGCAAAATGTCACTTGCATGTGATATTAATGATACAGGTTGATCAGTTCCGCATTCCGTTTGAGCCACCTCTCTTTGGAATGGGCAAAAATACAGATCTCTTCCATTTGGTTGGCTGGCTGTCTTCCGAATCTCTTCCATTTGGTTGGCTAGCTGTCTTCCGAATTTCTTGGCATAGATGGGTCAGAGCTTCCAGAGCTGCATCAGGTTTGTTGAAACATCTTCACTAGATTTTTGCCAATCCATGAAGCCTATTTATTCACTAATGCCATCAGGGAAACTTGGACTTTTCCCTTCAGGACTATTAATGCTTGAATCAAACGTTTATGTAGCTTTTCCCAAACTGGGCGCCACAACACGATTGCATACGTTGCTGTTAGGTACCGCTGAGTTAGCTGACTCTGAACAACAGAAGGAAACACCGCCCTGTCCTGCACCATCCTCACAATTGTTGCTATGTGGGAGCCCATTCTTGCAGCCACTGGGTCAATCCATCTTGTCCAGGGTATTTCTCCTTCTTATTGCCCTTCTACTGGACACCAAGCACCATGTTCTTCCCCAGCGGCTGGTCTCTTCTCATAACGTGTCTAAAGTCCGTAAGACCAAGTCTCGCCATCTTAACTTCTAAAGAGCATTATGACTGCCCTTCCTCCAACAGATTCATTTGTTCTTCTGTCCATTCTAATACTTTAAATGCTCTTCACTAACACCATAATTCAATGCATGAATCCTGCACCCTTCTCTTTTTCGTGTTCAGCTTTCACATACCAGGAGAGAGAACACATCATGGGGGTCAGGCACACCTCAGGCCTCAAAGTAACACCCCTGCTCTTCAGCACGTCAAAGAGATCTTGTGCAGCAGATCTGCCCCGTGCGATACATTGTTTGATCTCCTGACTGCTGCTTTTCCATGAGCACTGATTGTGGATCCAAGCAAGAAGAAATCCTTGACAGCTTCAGTCTTCTCTCAGTTTACAATGATGTTGTCTATTGGTCCACTTTGGGCATTTATGTTTTCTTTACACTAATTTGTAATCCAGACAGAGGGTGAAAGTGCTCAAAACCCTGCTGTAGTGAATGCTCTCACATTTAAGAAACTGGTGACTGTCTCATCTGGCACCAATGATTCACTGCTATGCAGGTTGACCCCAGCCAAGTTAGAAAGAGCTCAACCTGAGCAGGGGCTCTGTGAGAAGCCCACCCTGAAAGCGACTCAGATAGACAAGGGATAGACATCTTAGGAGAGTTGTGCCAGCCAGATGGGGAAGCTCCCAGGAAAGTGTTCAATGGCAGGGGCCCAGTTTATTTCGATTATATTATTTTTCTCATTTTATTTGAAATAAAACAAATGAATAATCAGCCCCACCCCACCCCCTGCTGCTATTATATTAAAGGATACTGCTGTCACCCTCTCCCCAGGGCAGAAAGCGTCTTGGCCAGTCCCCGTCCCCCAGCCAAAGTCACTCTCTCATGGCAGCCAATTCTACATGATTGTTTCCCTCTGGATACTGGGCTTTGCCTGATCTCCTATTCCTCAGACCAAGAAGTGGTAACAGTTCTGGGCTTTTAGCTACAGGTGACTGCACCATCCTTGCACCTTTACCTTGGTAAATCCTCCCTTGGCGCCTAAACCCTCTTCTGGTTATCCTGCTTTGAATGTACCCTCTGAATTCTGTTAGGATCCTAAAAGATACAAAAGAACGATCCATTTTGTAGTGCTCTATCTTAAAATATGAATTGGAGTTGGGAGTCACCAGACAGCTGGGGGAAGCCAGTCGTATGAAAACCATAGACAAAACGAATCATCAGAGACTAGCAATTCGAAGGAGGCATGTATTCAGAAGAGGAAGCATTGCACCCTGAAACAAGAACAGGATGCTATAGAAAAGGAACAACTGGTAGGCAAACTGAAATTAAAATCTCAATAACAAGGTTCCTTAGCCCAACTTAAAGGTAGATAAGGAAAACCTAGGTCGATTTGATACATTTGAATGTTGGCGCTGGTGAAGAATGTTGGAAGTGCCATGGACTGACTGCCTAAAGTGAAAACAAATCTGTCTGGAAGAGGCACAGCCAGAATGTTCCATAGAAGTGAGGATGCCAAGACTTTGTTTCACATACTTTGGACCATGCCATCAGGAGAGACCAGTCTCTGGAAAAGGCTGGCACGCTTGATAAAGTAGAGACTCAGCTCAAAGGAAGGAGAGCCTCAAGGAGAGGGATTGGCACTGTGGCTGCAGCAATGAAATCAAACATCACAACAATCGTGAGGATGGCACAGGATGGAGACGTGTTTTGTTTTGTTGTACAGATGGTCGTTATGGGACAAAACCAACATGAGGGCACCCAACAACAACAACAACAACAACAACAAAAGTGGATTGCGATAGGATGGGTCTCTCTAAAATCTACTTGTCTCGCAACCCAGCGGGTCTCCCTCCACACACACCCAAGCAGACCCCAGTCAAAGGAT
>NW_022103927.1:4043562-4045287 GCF_000313985.2 Echinops telfairi | reverse complement strand
GACATGGAGTCACCAGGCCTTGGAGTTGACTCAACAGCTATTAACAACAACACTCATGCAACTGGAGTCTATGCAGTTGTGTCAGTCTGGGTAGACCAGAGAAACAAATTAATGGACACTCATGTGTATAAGAAAGCTTTATATAGAAGAGCAGTTGAATATTGAGAAAACATCCCAGCCTCAGTCCAGATCAAGTCCGTAAGTACGATATCAGCCCAATACCAAACTATAAAGTCCTCTTCAGATTCACAAAACACATGCAATGATGCCGAATGCAGGAAGATCACAGGCCAGTGGATGGGAAGCCTTGTGGATCCAGTGGCGTTGTAAGCATCTCAGCACTGGTGGGGGTCTCTACGTGGTTCCTCTGGTTCAGGGAACTAGTGTAATTCCATGTGTCTTCATAACAGGGATGTCTCACAGGGAGTGATCAGAGAGTCTCACAGGGAGTGAGTCTAGAGAGAGAGTGTGTCTCCAGCCTCTAAGGAGGAATTACAGGAGTTCCCAGAATCCTTAGGAGAAGGCCATGTCCACCCAGAGGCCTCATTGGCTACATCCTGTTTGACAGGCTAGACTCCGCCCCTACACTCGTAATCCTCAAGTTGACACCAGATTATGTAACTACCACAGCAATCATATGAAAGAATAAATGATCAGCCACACTACAACAGGGTATGGGCTGCCACAAATGAGCCCATAATGAGAGGAAAATCTAAAGCGTTTTGATTCCATTGATAGATATGGAGTTCAAACTCAGGCGGACCTTCACCAGGCTGGCAGAAAGCATAGCACAGGACGAGGTGTACTGGCTTGAGAAGGGACAAAAGGAAGTCTTCTGGGAAATGCCTTTCTCTTGCTCTAATGGTGGTGATAGAGCTGTCTCACTCACTGCCATTGAGTTGATGCTGACTCCTAGCAACCCTACCGGACAGGGCAGAACTGCCCCAGGGTGTTCTTTTCATGGGTGTATGAAGCCTGGTCTTTCTTCCCTGGAGAGGCCACTGGTTTTGAACCTCTGACCTTGTGGTTAGCAGCTCAGTGCATAATCACTATGCCACTAGGGTTCCATGGGAGTTGTCATGGACTCTATGACAACTGTTTTGTTGGGTTTTGCTGTGGTATGGAGCCATACACTGAAGAGTCGTGAGCTTTGCTGTGTTATAAACCAAAAAGGCAAAACAAACCGCAAGCATGTGAGCTTTCAGAGGCAGACTGTCAGGACTTTCTTCCAAATCACCCACCAAGCGCATCTGAACCGCCCACCTTTCGGTTAGTAGTCCAGCGCTTCACCATCTGCGCCACCCAGGGCGTCCTTGAACCCAATTTTTACGAGGAAAAAAAATCAAGGTCAGGGGGTAGTGGTGGTGGCGATGCAGGAGTGCGAGTTTTACCCAGGCGGCTTTGCAGAGTGAGCTGAAGGAGATGAGGATGCGTGTGCGGATGCCATTGAAATGCATCCTGAGACTGAGAAAACTGTTAATCAGGAGGCATTAACGGCGGTGTGCTGATTCATTAATAAATGTATTTTGAGCACCTGCTCTGTGTCCGGGCTGCATCAAGAACACAGTCCTCTAGCAGTCCCAAGACCCACAGATGGGAACACAGCAGTCACATCCACAAAAGCTCAAGTGCAACACTGACAAGAGTGACTGAGAGTTGAAGGAAAGGCACCCAAGGGCACCACAGTATATAAAAGGAGATGTAGGGAACCGGGAGAGGAGGAGG
>NW_022103927.1:4042346-4043248 GCF_000313985.2 Echinops telfairi | reverse complement strand
GTACAGGGTAAGGGGTTTCTCTTACATGTGACCTTTATGGCCCTGGGTTTGTAATTCTGCCAAGATGATTTGCTAGGCCACATTCTTGCAAAGGGATTGGCTAATCTACTATACAAATAGGGAACGTAAAACCCTAAGGGATTGGTAATTAGGTGGATGTGGCCTACAGAGGAGTTTGGTCAGTTTCACTATCCTGCTAGACTTAAAAGGGTCAATTCCAAAGAGATTGGGGATTGGGGCAAGGACCTTCCTACCATCAAGTAGAAGAACTGGGAGCAGAGCACATTCTTTTGGCCTGGGTCTCTGTGCTAAGAACCTCCTAGACCCAAGCGTCAACAAGAACAATAACACAAGAGATAACCTAAGACCAGGAGGAACGGTGTGACAAGCGTGGCAGTGGCAGTAGATGGCAGAAACCAGGAGGTCTGCACAGACAACTGCAGTGAGCTTGTTGACCCAGGGAGCAAAAGGCTTAAGCACCTTTGGACAGGAGGCCTGCTGGTGGAGTGGAGTGTCTGTGGGTAGGTGCCAGGGGAGCTAAAGAAAGGGCTGCAACAGTTTCCGGAGCAGAGGCGAGAGCAAGGGCCCGGCTGCAGGCACAGCCAAGGATCTGGCAGCTGTCTAGGTTGGAAGCTGTCCCGATTGATGAATTCTACCCTGTTACTTTCAAGTTGATGCGGAACCTGAGCTGTAGCCTGCTGCCTCCCTAATAAACCACATAATTGTGAATATGAACTGTGAGTTCTGTGTGCCCCCTGAAACAGGTGATCCAAGTCCGCAAAGAAATAGAGAGTGCTATGGGAATCAGAACTGGTAAAAGGGTTGCAGAGTGGAAGTCCGCCTGGTCCTTCCACCTCATGGGCACGACCTCTGTGCTGGGGCTGATGGTGACTCTTTCCCTT
>NW_022103927.1:4024734-4042246 GCF_000313985.2 Echinops telfairi | reverse complement strand
AGGTAAATTATAGTTGGGGCTTCCTGAATGCTCTTTTCCACAGCTGAATAATACCAGTAATAGCTTCGTAATTAGTAATACAACTGCTCGGTCTCTCTCTCTTGCCTGGGGCTGGCATAGAAAATAACCAATTGCACCGGGGAAAGGACCCAGGACTTCGAGAAAGATTTGGAGAAAAACCATTCTGGGAGTTCTGTTAGAGATAGGCAGATGCTTGGGCAAAGCAAAAAGACCCTGGGGTCCGTCGGGAGAGTGGGTATGTAAGACGAAGAGATAGAGATCTCTAAAGCAGCCGTGATCATTTCAGTCACCGTTGGAAGGCCAAAGAAGAACCGATGAGATGGAATCAAAGGGTATTGATGAAGAATGCAGAACATGCCACGCGCAACCCAAAGAACTAACAAATCTGTTTTGGAAGAAGTTTCACTCCTTAGGAGCAAAGATGGTAGGACTTTGCCTCCTGGACCTTGGACTTGTTATCAGGAGGGACCAGTGCTTAGTGGAAAAAGGAAGATGTTCAATGAGAGGGATTGCTGTAGTGGTTCTAACAATGGGCTCAAACACAGGAAAGGGAGCGAGGATGGTGCAGTGTTTTATTCTGTTGTACACAGGGGTGCTGTGAGTCCGGATCCTTTTGATGGCACTTAACAACAACAAAGTAGGTGTGGGTGCTAAATGGGATCTTTGCAGAATGAACTTGGGAGACTCAGCTCTAAAGCACGGTCTTCACAGGTGATGTTCCTGACCCACCACACGGAAGGACATAGTGTGTGTGTGTGTGTGTGTGTGTGTGTGTGTGTGAAGTACTTGTCTACCAGCCATCTTCTCTTGCTGGCCCCAGTGGGTAGCAGAGACAATGCTATGCCTGTCTCATCTCTCTGGGCAAACAGCATGGGCACATCTCCCAGCTTCCTCAGCAGGCTGGGAGTCTTTAGAGCTGCCAGTCAACTCTCAGTGGGTTGTACTGTGGTGGCTTGTGTTTTGCGATGAGCTGGAGGCTACACCACTGGTGTTTCCAATACCAGCAGGGTCATCCATGGTGGACAAGTTTCAGGAGAGCTTCTAGGAAAAAGGATTAGTAATCTAATCCCAAAAATTAGTCAATAAAAACCATATGGATCGTGACAGAAGCTTGTTTGATATAGTGCTGGAAGAAAGTGCCCTAAGTTGGAACAAAGGAAAAAATGGAAGATGGATCAGAACCAGGGACCAATTCAACAGCAACTAACAATAACAAGAGCCCCACAGGATGGCAGAGTTGCAAAATGGAAGGACTCTGAATCCCTGACCTGGATAAACAGCTATCTTTAAAAAAAAATCATTTTATTAGAGGCTTATACGACTGTTATCACAATCCATACATACATCAATTGTGTAAAATACATTTGTACATTCATTGCCCTCGTCATTCTCAAAACATTTGCTCTCCACTTAAGCCCCCGGCATCAGGTCATTTTTTTGGCCTCCCTCCCCGTTCACCCCTCCCTCATGAGCCCTTGATAATTTATAAATTATTATTTTGTCATATCTTGCCCTGTGCGACATCTCCCTTCACCCACTTTTCTGTTGTCCGTCCCCCAGGAAGGAGGTCACATATAGATCCTCGTAATTGGTTCCCTGTTTCCAACCCACTCTCCCTCTACCCTCCCAGTATCACCACTCACACCACTGGTCCTGAAGGGATCGTCTACCCTGGATTCCCTGTGTTTCCAGTTCCTATCTGTACCAGTGTACATCCTCTGCTCTAGCCAGACTTGCAAGGTAGAATTTGGATCATGATAGTTGGTGGGGGGGTGGGGAGGAAGCATTTAGAATCTAGAGGAAAGTTGTATTTTTCGTCGCTACATCGCACTCTGTCTGCCTCATCTCCTCCCCGAGACCCCTTTGCAAGGGGATGTCCAGTGGCCTACAAATGGGCTTTGGGTCTCCTCTCCCCACTTCCCCCATCATTCACTATGGTAAGATTTTTTTGTTCTGATGGTGCCTTATACCTGATCCCTTTGACACCTCATGATCGCACAGGCTGGTGTGCTTCTTCCATGTGGGCTTTGTTGCTTCTGAGCTAGATGGCCGCTTGTTTACCTTCAAACTTTAAGACCCCAGACACTATAACTTTTGATAGCCGGGCACCATCAGCTTTCTTCACCACATTTGCTTACGCACCCATTTGTCTTCAGCGATCGTATCATCGCTGGTGAGCACACAATGATATGATTTTTTGTTCTTTGACGCCAGATAACTGATCCCTTTGGCACCTCATGATGACACAGGCTGATGTGTTCTTCCATGTGGGCTTCGTTGCTTCTGAGCTAGATGGTCGCTTGTTTACTTTCAAGCTTGGGCTGTTGAGTGATCAAGAAGGCAATTATCACTGACCATGGAGATCTCATGCATGTCAGCATCGAACTGAGCTCCAAAGGGTATCTTCAAGGGCTGTGATCTTTCAGAAATCAACCACCAGGCCTTCCTTCCAACATACTGCTGGGTGGGTTCAATCCTCCAACTTGTTGTTAGCAGCCAAGTAGTGTAACCATGTTCACCATTCAAGGACTCACCAGTGGGATTTAGCCACTGGGAATCCAAAGGTCATCTGCGACAGTAGTTAGCATTACCTATTCAAATAAACAATGCCCTGTCGAATAATGGTGGGTGTAGCCAACAGGTTTGGAGAATTGACTTTCCTTCTATTGTCCTGCCCTTGAGGAATAACCCAGCCTCCCTTGAAGTTCTCACCATCATCCGTAATTTGAACCATGTCATGGATACCCCATCTCTGTCACCATCCTCTTTGAGCTGTTTTCGCCACCATATCTTTGCCCTTTCAGTCCTCTCCACCTGGAATGCCAAACGGAGCGAGAGAGCAGATGATCCGTCCATCTCAACCTCAGTGGAGAGAGATGCTACCTTCTGCTATGGGACAAACCAAAAGTCACTTGGAAGCATCATATCCATGACATCGGCCTTGGTGAGACTGCTTTCTAACCACTAGGCAGAACCCAGCATGTAAGCCTTTAAGACAACCCAGCTGCTCGAGCAAAGGGTTGGGAGTTACTGTTGAATCCTCCCTCTCCTTCATCCCCTCTTTAATCAGTCCCCAAGATGTCTTGATTCTACATCCTAAGTATCTCTCAAATCCATCCACTTCTGTCCACCGCCATTGCTTCCTTTAAATTCCATCTCTTAGTGTAAATTCTAATTCCCTTATTTAAGCCAGAGGCTCTGCATTATGATCTGACCCCAGCCACTACCCCAGCCCCACCCCTTGTCTCCTCTCTCTCACACTACTGTCTCATAAAACCTGGACGCCTTTCAATTCTTCCAATGCACCATTTTCTCTCCAGCCTCCAGCACATTGCAATACTGCTCCTATAGCTAGAACCCCTTCTCCAGCTAATGTCTGTTCACTCTCTAGGAGTCAGCTTCAATGGTCCTTTATCCAAGAAACCTTTAAACATACTGTGTTGGACTCTGTAGTTACAAAACACGCTCTTCTTA
Source organism: Echinops telfairi (assembly GCF_000313985.2). Classification (NCBI taxonomy): domain Eukaryota; kingdom Metazoa; phylum Chordata; class Mammalia; order Afrosoricida; family Tenrecidae; genus Echinops; species Echinops telfairi. Next base: position 4,038,751 of record NW_022103927.1, on the reverse strand, counting down.
TTCTGAGGATGCCACTTAACTTGCTAGACAGGGATACGGAAGACAAGGACTATTGTTGACTCTTAGATTTGTAGGGTTGAGTATGGGGCATGACACAGCTGTGGCTCTATTAAATATCATTGAATGAATGGATGGATAAGTGGGCTGGTCAACGGATGAGCGAATAAACAAGTAAGTGAATGAATGAATATAGTTCCCCTTCAAGATTCTGAGTGTGAATTTGTAGGTCCAATGGCTGCCATTTTGACAAGCCTGAAAGTAGGAGTTCCATGAAGCCACACTTTCACTCACTTCTTCTTTCATGAAGTTTGCATTCTCTCCGGAGGTGGGGAAGCAACAACAATAAGAAGCCCAGAGATACGGTAAACAAGCGGCCACCTAGCTCAGAAGCAACAAAGCCCACATGGAAGAAGCACACCAGCCAGTGTGATCACGAGGTGTCGAAGGGATCAGGTATCAGGCATCATCAGAACAAAAAATCATATCATTGTGAATGAGGGGGGGAGTGAGGAGTGGAGACCCAAAGCCCATTTGTAGGCCATTGGACATCCCCTTACAGAAGGGTCTCAGGGAGGAGACGAGCCAGTCAGGGTGCAATGTAGCAATGATGAAACAAACAACTTTCCTCTAGTTCCTAAATGCTTCCTCATCCCCCCCCCACACTATCATGATCCCATTTCTACCTTGCAAGTCTGGCTAGAGCAGAGGATGTACACTGGTACAGATAGGAACTGGAAACACAGAGAATCAGGGCAGATGATCCCTTTAGGATGAGTGGTGTGAGTGGCGATACTGGGAGGGTGGAGGGAGGGTGGGTTGGAAAGGGGGAACCAATTACAAGGATCTATATGTGACCTCCTCCCTGGGGGACAGACAACAGAAAAGTGGGTGAAGGGAGATGTCAGACAGTGTAAGATATGATAACATAATAATAATTTATAAATTAACAAGAGTTCATGAGGGAGGGGGGAGCGGGGAGGGAGGGGAAAAATAAGGAGCTGATATCAAGGGCTCAAGCAGAAAGCAAATGTTTTGAGAATGATGAGGGCAATGAATGTACAAATGTGCTTTACACATTTGATGTATGTATGGATTGTGATAAGAGTTGCGTGAGCCCCTAATAAAACGATTAAAAAAAGAAGAAGAAGAAGAAGCCCAGAGATAAAATAAGGTGGTACTTTCGATCCTGGGTTTAGACACTACTACTACTACTAATAATAATAATGTGGTACCAGAAGGTAACATTGAATAAGGGAAACAGGAGGAGAACTGATGCACTGGGATTGTGGTGCTGGAGAAGACTAGAGTACCATGGACAGCTACAAGGACAAACAGCTCTGTCTAGGAAGAAGTTTAGCCAGAGGGGTCCTGAAAGGCAAGGCTAGCGAGACTTCATCTGACTTGTGACATGTTGTCAAGAGAGCCCAGCCCCTGGAGAAGGACATCACGGTTAGTAAAGTGGAGGGGCAGCGGTCAAGAGGAAGGCTCTCTATAAGATGGATGGACATGGTGGCTGCAACAAGGGGATCCATCATAGGAACAATTATGCAGATGGCGCAGGATGGGGCAGCGGTCCCTTCTGTTATCCATGAGGTCACTCTGGATTGTAACCAGCTCAACGGCACCTAGAGCAATAACAAGGCAACACGCAACAGGGAAGTGCATTCTGAGGAGGTGACATTTGAGCTGAGGCCTTGGACATTTAAAATTAAAATGGAAACAGGTGAGAAGGCCAATTCCATGCCAAAAAATCAAGCCAAACAACAATCAAAATGTGTTGACTGGCAGAGGTGGCTGGGGTCTAAAAATAGCTCAGTCAACCCGTTATGCTTGTCCTGCCTTTTGCTTCAGTAATTACTTTCCCCAGATGCCCAAGGAAAGAGAAATGGCCCCGAAATAGATGACAAGGGGCCCATTTTCACTCCTCCTGAGAGAAGAGTAACCAAAATGGCACAGCGATGTCATTCCCTACCCATCATGGGCAAAAATCCAACGGTGTGGTGATGTGCTCTGCTGCAAAGGCAGAAGGGGGCAGCGAGCTCACCCATGATGGGCGGGGGTCCAATAAGACAATCCCAGGGGAAGGAGTTTGGAATGCCCATCAAAATCACCCCTGCTTTAGCCCTTGGCCCAGAAACCCAACTTCTCTCATTTATCTTCTGGAAGATGCTACGTTGACATGTGTCTTTTACGTTGACATGTTATGTCTTTTAAGTTGTCATGTCTTTTAAGACATGTTGTGTCTTTTACGTTGACATGTTATGTCTTTTAAAAAAATGACACAGCTGGGAGGAGAAGAAGTGAAGAACTAGAAAAGAAGAGGGGAGATGACATGTGTACAAGGCTAATCACTGTAACATCCTATAAAACCATAGATTATTGGGAACAACCCACAGATCCACCGATAGGTACTGGCCAAATAGATTATGTTGTTATTGTTTGTCTAGTTGGCTCTGTGTAACAGGACAAAACATTGCCCAGCCCTGAACCATCTCCATGAAGGTTGGTATATCTGCGTCCAAATGGTGGCTATTGTATCAGCCCATCTCACTGAAGGTCTCCTTCAATGGGCTGACCCTTTACTTGACCAATCCCAATGTCCTTTTCTAGTGTTGGGTCTTTCCTGACCACATGTCCAAAGCAAGCCAGCCAAAGTCTTGTCCTCCTTGATTCTAAGAAGTATTCTGGCCGTATTTCTTCTCAACTGGGTTTGTTTATTCTCTAGCAATCCACAGTATGGTCAATATTTTCCAGCTTATAAACCATCATCATTTGTTGTGAAAGTATAGGATCCCAGGAGGGCACTTTGCGGACTAAGGTGTGTCTCACCCAAGCCATGGTACTTTCAGTCACCTCAGATGCATATGAAGGTTGGACATTAAATAAGGAAGACGGAAGAAGAATGGAGGCGTTTGAATTGAGGTGCCAAAAGAACGGACCAATCTGTCTTAGGAGGACAGCCAGAATGCTCCTTAGAAGATAGGACAGCGAGACTTCATCTCCCCTACTTTGGACACGTTGCCACGAAGGACCAGTTCCTGGAAAAGGACACTATGCTTGGGAAAGTAGACAGGCAGGAACAAGAAGACCCTTCACAAGATGGATTGGCACAGGGGTTGCACCTAGGGGCTCAGACATAGCCACATTGTGAGGATGGTACAGGACTGGGCAGTGTTTTGTTCTGCTGTGCCCGGGATTGTGATGAGTCAGCATTGACTTGACAGCATTTAACAAGGACAACAGGTGGGCATGTGTGAGGGGGTGAAAGAGGCAGCCTCAAGCTCTCCCTTTCCTCAGCTGTCCCTGCGTTCTCAACCACAAAGTGAACAGACTGTCTTTAGGAGAATAAGGGAACACTCACCAAACTAACCTGGAAAGGTCCCTGTGACCGTGGAAGAGTCTTCTGTGTAAGGAGGGGGAGGAAACGGAAATACACATTGACCTTTGCTTATGAAGCAACTCCAGAAAGACACACAAGAGACCAAGGCACATTGCAGGGGTGGGAGGTTGGCTGAAGAGGGACCCGGGCAGACTGGGAAAGGGTAAGAGATGTACATGTATTCACTCTTGAAATATCAGCTATCAACTTCTGGAGTTCTCATAGAAGCTCACAGGTACCAAGAAAAATATCTTTCCCCAGGCCAATGGCAGACATATGCCTTACAGTTGGCCACACATAGTTCCCACCATGCCTTGGGGTCTTCCCGATGCAGAAACAAAACAAAAAAAACCCCAAAACAATCTCACTGTCATTGAGTAGATTCTATTCATAGCAGCCTTATAGAACTGAGCAGAACTGCTCTTGTGGGTTTCTTAGACTGTAACTCTTTGTTGTTGTTGTTGTTGTTGTTATTGTTAGGTGCCATTGAGTCTGTTTCCACCCATAGCGACCTTATGCACAACAGAACGATAGACTGCCCGGTCCAGCTCCAGCCTCACAATTGTTCCTATGTTTGAGCCTATTGCTGCAGTCACTGTGTCAATACATCTCCTTGAGGGCCCTCCTCTCTTTAGCTCACCCTCCAGTTTACCAAGCATGATGTCCTTCTCCAGGGACTGGTCTCTTCTGACAACATGTCCACAGTACGTCAGATGAAGTCTGACCATCCTTACCTTTAAGGAGCACTCTGACTGTACTTCTTCCAAGACAGATGGGTTTGTCCTGTTAGCAGAGCATGAGTCCACGGTCCTGCCAATATTTTTCTCCGGCATCACAATTCAAACGCATCAATTCTCCTTCTGTCTTCTTTGTTCAATGGCCAACTTTCACATGCAGACGAGGAAATGGAAAATACAATGGCTTGAGCTGAGTGCACCTTAGTCCTCAAAATAATATCCTTGCTTTTCAATATTCTACAGAGGCCCTATGTAGCAGATTTACCTAATGCAACACATCTTTTGATCTTCTGGCTGCTGGCTAAGCATTGATGTGGATCCAAGAAAGACAAAATCCTTTTCTCCATTTATCATATTGTTACCTGTTGGTCCAGTTGTGACAATTTTGGTTTTGTCTACATCACGTTATAATTCATAGTGAAGGCTGCAATCTTTGATCTTCATCAGCAATTGCTTCAAGTCCTCTTCACTTCCAGCTAGTAAGACGATGTCATCTGCATATCACAGGTTGTTAATAAGCCTTCCTCCAATCCTGCATCATTCAATAGTTTGGCCAAGACCCCTTCAATATTGCAAATTAACGCTTGGTTTTTTTCTTCTTCTGTTCTCTGCGTTTGAGATATGCTGAGCATGTTCTTTCCTTGCGGCTTTCCAATCCCAGGTCTTTGCACAATTCCTTGTGATGCTATACTTTGTCTTCTCTGGCTGCACTTCGAAATTTTTCATTCAGCTCATTTACTTCTTCATTGCTTCTATTTGCTTTCGCAACTCTATGTTCAAGAGCAAGTTTCGGTGTCTTCTGACATTTGCTGTTCGGTGTGCCGTCTTTCCTCATGAACGGTGCTCTGGATGTTGTCCCACAGCGTGTCTGTCTTTAGTCATTAGTTGGCGTTCAATGCATCAAATCTACTCTTGAGATGGTTTCTAAATTCAAATAGGATAGACTCAAGATTGCATTTTGGCTCTCATGGATTTGTTTTAATTTTCTTCAGCTTCAACCCGAACTTGCATATGAGCAATTGACGGTCTGTTCCTCAGTCAACCTCTGGCCTTGCATATGAGCAATTGACGGTCTGTTCCTCAGTCAACCTCTGGCCTGGTTTTGACTGATGAGACTGAGCTTCTACATCATCTCATCCCACAGATGTAATCAGTTTGATTCCTGTATGTTCCACGTGTTGAGGCCTACATGTATAGTTGCGGTGGGGGGAAAAGGCCATTCTTGGTCTTGCAAAATTCGATCATGCCATCCCCAGCTTCCTGCTGTCACTATGACTACATTTTCCAATTACCGGCCCTTCCTCTTGTTTCCAGCTTTCCCATACCAATCACTGATAATGACCAAGGCATCTTGATCACATTGGTCAGATTCAGACGGAAGACGTCGGTAGAGTTACTCAGTGTCTTCCGGTGTGGTAGCAACAGGCTTGAGCTGACAGTGGATGATTTGCTCATCATCCAGATTGAATACTTATGATAAGAAGAGACAACCTGTTGCACACCTTTCTACTGTTGATGGGGGTAGAAGACCCCCTTCTGATACAGAGCTCTCACCTAAAGGGGCCATCACTGTCAGCCCAAGCCTGCTGCTACCACACCTGAAGGTGGGTCCCAAGTGGCCAGATTCTTTCCTTTTTCCAGAGGAGTGAAAATGCCAGTTTTTAAGAAAGCCTTTCCAGATTGTACACGTTGGCAAGAAATTAGTTTGGGGGAGCCAGAGAACTGCAATTGGAACACAAGCCATGATCCAGAGGAATTCAGAGTCCGCACTACCTCAGCCAATCTTCTGCCAGCAGTCTTTCCTGACTGAAGACACAACCACCACTAAAGCCTTACGCAGCACCCAGATTCCTGACACCCCAATACTGTGAGGGAATGCAGGTCGGTGCTTTGAGGCATTGAGTTTGGGGTATTGATATGGCATTGAAATTGTGACCCACCCCCCTCAAAAGATGTGCTGGACTTCTAGCCTATAATGGTGCACATAATCAATCCCCTTCAGGAAGCCAATTCTCTTTGTCCTGTGAATGACTTCAAATCAGCGTGGGATGTGTGTCCCAAGCCTAATGGATTCTGGGCTTTCAGGAGCAGCATCCGCACAAAGCTAAGGAAGTATAAACAGGGAAAGGTGGATGCCACGTGGAGATCGCCAAGGAACTGAGAAACAAGCTGAGAGAGGTAAGACTCTTCCCCTGGAGGCTTCGGAAAGAGAGCCTTTCCTTAGAGACTGTGCCCTGAATGTAGACCTCTAGCCTCCTGAACTGTGAGAAAATAGATTTCCGCTCCTTCAAGCCACCCCCTTGCGGTGTTTCTGTTACAGCAGCACTACGAAACTAAAGACCATACCTTAGTGTGCTGCCGTAGGTAACGAATACCCTCACTTTCTTTTATAGTAGTAAACTCAAGGTTTTTGCCATATACATGACATTCCAGAGTGAAGACAACATTTCTGAGTTAGTTAATTGTGCCAGCCTGGCTGATAATCACATGTGGGGCTAATTGAAAGGCAGAGGGATAAATGGGTGGGATAAAAAGGGATAAAAAGTTCTCGGGTCCCTTGTTTTGTGATGGTCGCACCAGGGTGCAGCTGCCTTAGCAGTTCCCTGCTTCGGCTTGCAAGATTGACTTCCTACAAGACATCCGCAAGGAGAAGCTACATGGACCTATCCCGAGGCAGCCCTGGATGCTGGAGCAGCCGTGTGGAGACCCCTGCTAGTGCTGAGATGCTTGTTTTTTCACTGACTCAGCTTTCCTCCTGCAGTCGGCATCATTGCCTCTGTTTTGTGAGGCGGAGGACTTTGTGGACTGGTGTTGGGTTCATGGGTTAATGTTGGACTTGTGGGCTTGGGCAGCATTGGGTTGGGATGTTTTCATGATGCACATTTTCTTTACATAAAACTCTCTTATACATGAGTCACTGTGGATTTGTTTCTCCAAAGTACCTAGACTATTACAGTTTCCCATGCCCCTTGGAGCTGCAATCCATGGGGAGAGGGTGGAAGTGATGGGATAAAGGATAGGGTTGATAAGGATAGGGTCCCTTTTCCATACTTTCTCTTCGCCTCAGTTGGAATGTGAACTTGGCGATGACACCTGGCACCTAGCAATGGTGGAGCCACAAAGCAGAAGGAACCAGGTCCCTGGCAACACACAGCCCCCGAACCAAAGCCAACAGGCTTATACTGCTGTGACAGAGAAATTAACTTATTCTTATTAAAGGAACTGTGATTCTGGTCCCTGACACAGCAATGGAATCTTTATTCCCACAAATTATCATTTCCACCCCACCTTCTCCATCTTTGCCTATTCTTTAGCATGATGGAATGATATGGAGTTCACCCAACAATCCCTACTTGCTCCTGCTCTGTGCCTTTTCTCTCCTCCAATGATATTTATTTGTTTATTTTGCTTTGAGAAACAAGGGCATTGTTGCTGGGAACTCAGAACTACAGTCTTGGGGGACATCAAAGTCAATCGACACAACATTATCCACACCAATGCTCTACATCATACTTCGGTGAGTAGCAACTTGGGTAATAAAAGCTTGTCTACAGTCATCTGAGGTGAAACGTGTGGTCTCCCTATATCTGGAGCAAAGAAGAGTGAAGAAAACCAAGGTTTCATGGAAACAATTAGTTCATTAAGACCATAAGAACCTCAGACTCCACAAAATAATAATAATTGATAAATTATCAAGGGTTCATCAGGGGAAGGGGGAGGGGAAAAAAGGAGCTGAAACCAAGGGCTCAAGTAGAAAGCAAATGTTTCAAGAATGATGAGGTCAACAAATGTACAAATGTGCTTGACATGCAATGGATGGATATATGGATTGTGATAAGAGTTGTACGAGCCCCCAATAAAATGTTTAAAAAAAAAAAGAACCTCAGACTCCATTATCCTAAGACCAGAAGAACCAGCTACCCCTACCACCCACTCTGGAAGGGACCATAATAGATGGCCCTCGATAGAGTGAAAGTAACTAGACATGATTGTAAAAGATTAGGCTTGCTAGGTAAAACAGAGGTTGGTAGAACCCTTAAGAAGACTAGGATCCTTCATCATTTTTTCCAGGGCTGGAACTAAATTCACCCGAGAGGCTCAACTAGAATGTGAATGGTAACACCAAGAACACATAATCTTAGAGCAATCAACCATGCAAGATACCAAGATAGCATTTGCCTAGAGACAGAGTTCAAGACACAGGAAGGGATAGGAAAGAAGTATGGATGGAAATGGGAAACAAGGAGGAGTTGGAATGAGTTCTGTACTATTGTGGGAATTGTAATCAATGGCATGAAACAAGAGATGTGTGAATGATTGAATGGAGAACTGATTTGCTCTATAAACTTTCAACCAAATCACAATAAAAATTAAAACAACAACAAAATCCCACAAGAACCATGCTTTCTTTTGGGCATCTTCCCACCTCCATCCTCTCCCTGGTTTCCTGGGTAGGATGTTCCCATAGATGAGCATAAGATCTAGAACCAGGTAATATGAACACCTCCCCACCCCCGCCCCAACCACTGTGATTGGTTCAGGGAAGGGCAGCTACTCCAGGGTGGGCCAATGGGATGGCCCTGGGGACTTATCTTGGTTGTGGTTAGGTGCCCAGGGGATGGTTCCAACTCATAGCAACCCTATGCACAACAGAAGGAAACGCTGCCTGGTCCTGTGCCAATCTCACCACTGTTGAGTCCATTGTTGCAACTACTGTGTCAATCCATCTCCTGAAGGCCCCCCCCCCTCTCTGGCCATCCATTTTATTAACCATGATGTCCTTTTCCAGGGCTTGGCCTCTCCTGACCACATGCCCCAAGTATGTCAGTTGAGGTCTTGTCAAATTCACTGCGAGGGAACATTATGCTTTCACTTCTGGTAGTCCGCGGTATTTGCAGTATTCTTTGCCAATGCTACAATTAAAAGGCATTCATTCTTCTGTGATAGTGCTTATTGTTCAACTTTCACATGCATACGAGGTGCTTGAAAACACCGTGGCTTGGATCGGGCACAGTTTAGTCCTCAAAGTGACATTTTTGCTTTTCAGCACCTTAAAGACAGGGGTTCTCAACCTTCCTAAAGCCGAGACCCTTCAATACAGTTCCTCGTGTTGTGGTGACCCCCCAACCATAAAATTATTTTCGTTGCTACTTCATCACTTTAGTTTTGTTACTGTTATGAATCATCATGTAAATATCTGATATGCAGGATATATTTTCGTTGCTCCAAATTGAACATAATTAAAGTATAGTGATTAATCACAAAACAATGTGTAATTATATATTGTGAAATTTTTATTTCTAATTACAAATAAATGAAATGTTGTCTTGAAGCATGGTATAGCATGGGTAACAGTCTTCACGCCGGGTACTCGTATGTGGGCATATCTGCATGTGGGCAGACCCGCTTGGAGACAGATAGAGGAGCGATGTCTTGGTCCCTCAGACCATCGGAAATATGTGTTTTCTGATGGTCTTAGGCCACCCCTGTGAAAGGGTCGTTCGACCCCCAAAGGGGTTGCGACCCACAAGCTGAGAACCGCTGCTTTAAAGAGATCTTGTGCAGCAGATCTGCCCAATGAAACAGGCCAATTCGATTTGTTGACGGCTGGACCAATGATCATTGATTGTGGATCGGAGATGAAATCCTTGGCTACTTCAATCTTTTCTCCACTTATTATAATGCTGTCTATTGGTACAGTTGTGAGGATTTTGGTTGTCTGTACATTGAGTTATAATCCAGACTGATTGTAATCCAGACTGATTGTAATCAAGGCTACAATGCTTGATCTTGATCAGCAAGCCCCTCAGCAAGTTCTCCTCACTTTTAGCAAGTACGGTTGTGCCATCTGCGTATCACGGGTGGTTAATAAGCCTTCCTCTAATCCTGCTGCCACGTCTTCATCATATAATCCATCTGAGGTTCTTTGCTCAGCATTCAGATTGAGTAAATATGGTGAGAGGATACAACCCCGATGCACACCTTCCCTGATTTTAAAGATGCCGTGTTGTCTGGTTCTGTTTCACGTACAGGTTCTGCATGAACAATAATGAAGTGTTCTGGAGTTCCCATTCTTCATAGTGTGATTCATAATTGGTTATGATCCACAGAGTCAAATGCCTCGGTATAGCTAATAAAACAAAGGTAAACACCTCTTGGAATTCTCTGCTTTTAGCCAAGATCCATCTAGCGTCTCTAATGAAATCTCTGTTCCATGTCCTGTTTTGAATCCAGGTGGAATGCTGGCAGCTCCCTCTTGATATACTGTTGCAATCATTGTTGAATTCTCTTCAACAAAGCTTCCCTTGCATGTGATATCAACATTATTGTTGGATAATTTCCGTAATTTGTGGGGTCACCTCTCTTGGGGAACGGGCACACATAGGGCTCTCTCCCAGTCAATTGCCCAGGTATCTGTGTTCCAAATTTCCCGGCACAGATGTGTGAGAGCTTCCGGAGCTGTATCAGCTTGTTGAAACATTTCAGTTGGCATTCCATCAATTCCCAGAGGCTTGTTTTCCGCTCATGTCTTCAGTGTGGCGTCGGCACCTTCCTTCAGTATCATTGGTTCTTGATCATATGCAATCTCTTGCAATGGTTGAATGCTGACAAGTTCGTTTTGGTCCAGGGACTGTGTGTATTCCTTCCTTCCACGGTCTTTTGAGGCTCCCTGCATCGTTCAATAGTGTGACCATAGAATCTTTCCATATTGCAATTCCAGGCTTGAATGCTTGTCTTCAGCTTTTTCGGCTTGAGATATGCTGAGTGTGTGCTTCCAAGGACTTGGCTAGAACTATAAGAAAGAGGAGTCTTTGCGGTGCCAACTGTTAATATCCTCTCCGTTACTAACTGAAAAGTCAGAGGTTAAAGTGCCCCCAGAGGTGCCTTGCCAGTCTGCTTTTGAGCAGAGGGATGGAAAACACTGATGACCTCATTCCAGTCCTTTCCCTGGAGACAGCCATTCCTGAAACCAATGACTGGAGTGGGTACATTCCTGGGTTTTGTTCTCTTTACCCTGAGCCAGTGTGTGTTGTGTTTCTGCCTCTTACAATGGAGAGAATTCTGACGGGCATTCCTGGGTTATTCCATCCATGTGGCAGGCCCTCCCCCAGCCTGACAACACGCACTCAGGGCTCGTGCCTTAGCTCCATGCCTTCTTCACTAAGTGAATGCAGGGGACTCCACTCCGCTCTGCATGCCCCTTGTCGGCAGCACGCAGCTGACCCCAGGGCCCTTGTTGATTTATGTGTGGGCTGCCACGGACGAAGCGCTGTGGCCTTGTCACGTTTCTATCCCTGGTGCTGACCACAGTGGCACACCCGGTAAATAGCGGTTGTGTTGAATGAGTGAGTAAATGAATGATTACATAGTAAAGTGTCGCCTTCCTGTGACAAGGGGTTTATTTTTAAAAAGGGGATGAGAAACACAAAGCTTTAGCCGTGACAGTGGCTGCAGAGCTCCTGCGAGCCTGCCCTCCTGTGATGAAATAGCAAGCAAGGTGTGTGGGCAGGGAACAGAGGGACCTCGGAGACAAGCTGACAAAGGGGTGGGTGGCACTGGCAAGCAGCAGGCCTCTCTTGTGTCTTTTGCTGAGTGGCCAGCCCCTGCCTCCAGGGCCCACCTGCCAGCTTAAGCCCCTCTGGGTCCCCAGGAACAAAAAGGAATCATTTGCCTGAGGAGGAGCAGGATGATGAACTTGGCTCCTTCCAGCTGGCTCCCGCTCTCCCCAGTCCTCGATCAGCCAGCCAATGTACCTTCTCATTTTGTTCCTCTCTGCCCAGCCCTGGACCCACCCCAACCCTGCTGGAATCCAACCTTCCGACACAATAGGACAGGCGTCGCTGCCTAGGGGCCACCGAGAGTCTGCAGAGGGAGAAGGCGTGGAGACCAGCAGCGGTGATGGTGGCCCAGGACAGGGACGCCCACTGGTGCGCATGGCCAAAGAGTGGGATGGCAAGCATTCTGTCCTCTACGAAGGGGACTTCCGAAAGTTCCTGGAAAGTGCAATGGGATTTTTAAAAAAGATAACAGAGTTTTCCTAACCAACGTTTGAAAGTTGTATACTCAGCCCGCATGCGCACGCCTGCACATACACACACAGAGATTTGGGGGGGGTGGGGGGTGGCGAGGTGAGAAGGTGTGCCAATGACAGGGAGAGAAATGCCCAAAGAAGAAAGAGCAAGGGTCGTGGTAAGAAAGCAAACCCATGGCCACCAAGTGGATCCTGATGCATCAGGATCCTGCAGGACAGAGTAGAGCTGCCTTGGACACCCAGGCTTTCCCAGGGCCCCCCTTTCTCCCGCTGAGTGGCCGGCTGGCTGCTGGGTTCCAACCACCGACCTTTAAGTCCGCAGCCCTGTCCTGCAACCACTGTGCTACCCGGGCAGCTGGTAAGTCCTACTCAGACTCTGTGACTTGCTTGTGGCTGAAAACATGCCCTCCCCAAGAGGAGGGTCACCCTCCCCAAGAGGAAGCGATGGGGCCCAACATTCTGCTCTTTTTCAGTATGGGAAAGGGGGGCTCAAATCAAGGAGGCACATAATGAAGACATCTACCATACATATTCGAGTAGAAGCCGACCCAAATATCAGCCGAGACACTTGTTACTACAAAAGCTGCATTAAAATGTGCTGAAAAACTCGACTTATACACGAGTATATATGATATATATATATATACGTATATCTGTGTATATATATATATATATATTAATGCATGCAGAGGAAGGCACTAGTGGTACCTACTCGCCGAACTGAGTTGCACGAAGGCGCAGGAGAAATGTCAGCTCTCCTGGTAGGCGCATCCTCCTTCTCCATTACTCAGTGGAAGCCAACTTGCTGCCAACCAGTAGGTTGAGCCCCAACCACTTGGAGTGCTTTAACCATTGCGCCACCAGGTCTCCTTAGCAGGCTTGCGGGCTCATGATTTGGCTTCTCTTGGCACATGGGTAGGGAAACTGCGGAAAGGTCATCCAATGTCATTTGTGTGGATGATCTTGGGGATGGGGGTCCCAGTGGAGTAAACTCAGATCCTTCGGAAATAGTTTTTGTTTCATGGATTCACTCAGTTTATCGTGAAAGGGGGGGACCAAAAAGAGAGAATCAGATAAAACTAATGAAAGTGAGTAGACCCGAAAAATCCCCGAAGGAATTCGAAAAGCTCATAAACAATCCAAAATAAAGCCGGAGTAACAACCAACACATGTGTTGTTGTTTGGTGCCATCAGTTGGTGCTGACTCGGTGACACTCTGCCTACAACAGCCTCTGCCGACGGCTCAGTCCTCTCGGGCCACCCTCACCATTGTCATCTTTGAGCCTGTTGCTGCGGTCACTGGATCAATGGTCTCTCTTTTTCACGGAGCCTCCACTTGACCAAACCACATGACCTTTCCCAGGCACTGGCCGCTCCTGATAACATGTCCAAAGTATGTGAGACCAAATCTCACCACCTTGGCCTCGGAGGAGCACTCTGGCTGTACTTCTTCCAAGACAGATGTGGTTGTTCTTCTGCCGATGGACTGGCAGAACAGGTGCCTCGGCTGATATTTGGGTCGGCTTGTACTCGAATATATACGGTAGATGTCTTCATTACGTGCCCCCTTGTTCTGAGCCCCCCTTTCCCATACTGGACTGGCACTGGCACTTTCAATATTCTTCATGGACACCACATTTCAACGGTATCCATTCTTCTGTGGCCTTCCTTATTCGTTGTTCCACTTCCACGTGCACACGAGGGGATTGAAAATACGGTGGCGTGGGTCAGTCGCACCTTAGTCCTCCAGGTAGCATCCTTTCTCTTCAACACTTTTTTTTTTTAATCATTTTATTAGGGACTCATACAACTCTTATCACAATCCATATACACATCAATTTTGTAAAGCGCATTTGTACATTCATTGCC